>NC_045584.1:3404665-3714837 GCF_009819795.1 Aythya fuligula | reverse complement strand
AGAGCAGGAAGAATGACTGGCAAGACAAAACCCAAAAGCCAGCATGACAAAAGGAGGAAAGCTAGAGACGCTCTCTCCCTTAATCCAGCCTAGCAGTGCTTTTATAGCCCTGTGCTGAACAACTCAAAGCCAACTCATTTTATCTTCCTACCAACTGCCTTCATGTCCTACTACCCCCTACCCAAAGACCCAGCTCCTGTTCCAATTCTTGGCTGTTTTTTCTTGTCCAGCACTCTATGAGCAGAGCTTTTCCAGCAGCCTGTATATTCACAAGATCCCTCCATGTAGATACCCTAAAACCTGCCTCGGCATCTGAAGGACAAGTGTCATCTGGAAGACCCTTTCTCTTTTAAACTTGGATGAATTGAAAGATTTCAAGATCATGAGAGAAACACAACAGACTATCCCTAACCACACTGCTGTGCTGGCTTAGACTAACAATTTTAGATAGAAAGGTGTTGACAGATGAGCCTGTCACATCTCCTTCTAACATTCATATGTTAAACAAATTAATGGTTTGATAACAATACGCTTGTACAAATACATCTTATACATTTGTTTCTTCAGGTAGCTGCTGAGAAACAAGATGACAGACACCTGGAAGCAAAGCTGAATCTTAACGTGCTTGTACTAAAATTCATTGAAAGAATCCGTCAGACATTTCTCCCCGTTTATTTCAAACCTACTAAGTGGATGCTACGCTGGAAACCCCTGGAAACACTCACAGCGAGCATGCTTTCTGGAACACTTTGAAGAATTGTCTTTAATTGTAAACAAACTCCAAATTGCCTGGAGAATAAACTATACCATTTGACAGCAAAGGGGTAAAGAAGAAATCAACCCCAAATATGCAGGATGTAGAAATATTTGATCTTTAGCTCTTATGTATAATTAACTTTGGATAACTGATGCAGCAATTTTCTTCTTCAGTATTAGTGTTCATTCGGTTCTCTAAAATACACCAGATTTGTCCTGAAGTGTGCTGGGCATAGCAGGCTACACTGCCTATTTCAGTGCTGATTAAGGCCCTGTGACCAAAGTGCAAGTTTCAATACACAGCTGCTTTGGAAAGGGAGATATCACCATGCAGAATGGTGGTGGAAAAAAACAAACACGTATTTAGCAAAACCAAAACAACAAGAAAAAGAGATACCTACTTGTCAGTGTGCTTCTTTAGCTCATATCTGAGCTATTTAACCACAGCACCTAAACCACTTTCATTTCAATAAAAGGAAGCATCGCTAAATAATAGCCCACAGTCATTATCTTGAACTTGTCTTGCACGAGTAACACGCCAGAGACCCTAGCATAGATATAGAGATGGCCAGAACAAGAGTGCTTCCTGCTTATTGTTACAGAAACTGTCTGGGTTTAAAAAGGACTGCTATGGTTTAACCCAGCAGGCAGCTCAGCACCACACAGACATTTGTTCCCCCCACCCTACCCCAGTGGGATGGGAGAATCAGAAAGAGGTAAAACTCACAGGTTGAGTGAAAGACAGTTTAATAGGACAGAAAAGGAAGGAAAAATAATAAGTAATAAGAATAAAAGAATATAAAAAGAACAAGTGATGCACAACACAATTGCTCACCAATGCCCAGCCAGTCCCTGAGCAGCAGGGCCCCATCTCTGGCCAATCTCCCCAGTTTCATTGCTGAGCATAACACATGGCATGGGATATCCCTTTGGCCCTGGTTGTGTCCCCTTCCAGCTTCTTGTGCACCTCCAGTCCTCTTGCTGCCAGGACAGCATTAGAAGCTGGGAAGTCCTGAACCTCATTAGTTTTCTTCCTAGCAGCTGGCACGGTGCTTTGCTTTGGATTTAGGATGAGAATAATTCTGCTAACACACCAGTGTTTTAGTTATTGCTGAGCAGTACTTACACCATCACATCCAAAACGTGGACAGCTCGGTTTTGAATATTACATGCACAGCTATCTCTAAATGCTTCAGGCAGTTTTGCAGGTGCTAGCTACCTGCAGCAGGATGGCTTTATGCATTTGAACAACCATCAGCTTGTACAGTTAAAGATCTGGCATTTATAACAGAAACTACACATCTTTAAGAGGAGAGAATAGGCATAGGGTGTGTTGCTCCATTTCCATTACCATTACTGAAACTCGTGAGAATCCCCAAGAGCCACACTGAAGACAGCAATACACAGTTAGGCTTTCTGAGCAACTTAATGGTTCTTAAAAGAAATACTAGGGGAGTAAAAGGTTCCTACTGTGTAGTGCTCAAAACACTTCAGAAAGCTGTGCACTTGTGTGCCAAAAGACAAGTAAAATCAAGGATGAGGGGAATTAAATGGAATACGATCAAGGCTGAAAGCAGAAGGTGTAAGGAGTTACAGATTGTCCACAGAGGACAGAAATGAACGGGGATTAACAAACATTTTTACAATGCAATTATCACTTAGCATCAAAGCATAGTTCTGGAGTCTGTTAACAACCACTTCGATCCTGTTCTCATTCTCTTCCACCTAAGGAGAGTCATGGGCATTAGGGTTCCTTTTTGTCAGCACTGTAGGGCTTTGATGCTTCCAGTTTTTTGTTTACATCACTAGGCATCACATTGCCAGAGGAAGTTCAAAGCAGTGAGGTTGATGCACTGGGACAGCGGCAACCTTTATTACTGTTCACGGTTCCTAGAGATCACTCCGTATCCTGGATTAACCTACGAGAAAACAATCTCCTGCACAGATCCTGTACAACCTTCCCACAAGCCCAAAAAGCACTTTTCCAAGGGTTTTGGAAAAGGCTGAGCTTTATATCCAAATCTGCAGGAAAAAATAACAGCTGGTATGATAAATTGTTTTCAGATTCTTGCTTCATACAGTACATATGATTTAGAAGATTGTGACAAGCTTAAAATGGAATAGGCTTCTTAGCCTCAAATAGAAGTAACTCCTCCCAGTTCAGTAGGGAATTACCAATTTTCCATATGTAAATAAAGAATGCTTGTATGGTAACAGAACATTTACAATCAGACATCCAGATATCCCCACAAGCAAGATTTCTGCAGAGATGGCAACCTGCTAGAATCGTGGCTTTCTGAAGACTGCCCTACAATCAACACAATTTACAATACAAAGCTGCAAAACAAGGTAAAGGTTCTCACACAGAAGCATCAAGTCTGAGGGCACAACTTAAAAGGCAGTTGAGCCAATCTATTAGTTTGTGGCACCAGAAGAGCACACTTGTTTGCTCTGAATCTCAGACCCTTACGTGGTCTATTTAATGTGTTAAAAAAGCAGACCACTTCCCAAATTTTGCCCATGATTGTGAGCTAATGCAGCTTGCAGACGAGCAGCTGGGCTTTTAAGTTAAACGATGGAACAAGGTGGAGAAGAGGAACTCAGCTCACCAAGTTTCTTGAGAAACTGCAACATGAGCAACTGAGCCAACCGACGGGCTCATTCTCGCTGTTTGCTCGTCTCTGCCATGTCTCCCAACTCACCTGGGCACCCCATACACCTTTAACTATCTAAACCTTTGTTTTTCCACAGAAGGAAGAAAGAGTCACAGCAGGACAATACAGTCTGTATAACTTTAAGGGATTACATTTCATGGTGAAAGTGTAAGGCAACATAGAAAGGGGCAAATTATACTATAAGAAGGTCACACAAGTCTGGATGTACATAGAGAGGTTGTTTTACAAGACAGGGCTATAAATTTGTACAGCAGTATCTAGAGGAGAAGACAGGACTTATTCATGACCTGCCTCTGATTTCACAGCCTTCACAGTTCTGCCAACATAACAGGCTGGGGAGCTAGGCTTCAGTCAGGTCACTAAAATAATCAAAACTAAGAAAAAAATCTCTGGAGCATTAAGTTTGTCACTCCAACACTCCAGTTTCTAGCATAATCTAGTAATGCCAGCAGAAAAGAACGAGGCAGACCATGGTACAGGAACAGTGAGTTATTACCTTATCCTTGCCTTAGGGACACTGGTTCATTGAGTTACATCATAAGCAGTACCTTGGTCTGTATAAATATACGGTTATATCTTAGTCTGTGTAAATATATGACAAGTAGAACTAGCACACAGTAAATACACACAACTCATTGTAAGAGCTGTCAACTTTGTCCTCCTGAAATAATCCCATTCATCAGCTTTGTCCTCCTGGAATAATCCCATCCATCAGTCATTTGTACTTACTTTGGTACAAGTGCATCACAGCACTCTTCCCTGCCTCCAGCTGAGGATGAGGTACTAGCTAGAACTCCTACAGGCAAGTACAGGAGATGTAAAATACTGCAAAATCACAGCTCTTCAAATAGTTTTTGAACAAGCCATCTTGGACACCTGAAACATTAGTAGCTTACAGTAGGTAAGTGACAGGGGTCACTTTTTCAAAGGTGATGGTGAACTCCATGCCAGACCTCAACCCTTTCTTATACCTTATTAATCTGTGGGCCTCGTGTTGGCACTACCAGTACATTTGAAGCATTATTAGAAACTGCAAAATACACAAAGCAGGTGAAAAATGAGGACGAGAAAGCATTATGCAGATGTAAGAAAAAAAGTACGTTAACTGGTAATCAGCTCATTCTGTAACCAAAGATTGCTTACAAGGAAACGTTAAGGAGACAGGTAAGAGAGAAAAATCAAACCATCATATTAAGATCTTGCACCAAGAAGATCCAAGAAGAAATGCTGCTCTACAGAGTACTTGTAAGCAGTTAAGATATCTTAATGATACTTTCAGAATGCAGAACACCCGAGCTTAAAATACACAAACTATGTACTGTGCCACAACACAACAGCTAGAAAACCCATTCTCTCCTGTGTCAGGATTACTTGCACGACTTGTCACACATGTTTGTAAGACCTAGGAAAGTTTGTCCCACAAAATTTTTTTCTACAGGAGAAGAACGCAGGGATCAAAGCTATCTGCGGGTTCAGCAGAAGCCCCGTTTGTTTTACTACGGGGGATTTCTCCAAGATCCATTGGCTGGGATGACCCCAACGCCAAAACCCACCCCTGGGGAGAACCCAGCCCCAAACCCATCCGCTGCCCCGCGCGCTGTTCCCAAGGGGCTGCCTGCAGAAGGCTCAGGCTGAGCAAAGCCACCACGCTTTAAGAACGATAAAGAACACGCTGACAACTGCGGAACAAAGTAATAACGCACAGATACTGATAGCTCACGGAGAACACACAGCACATACGGGGGGGGGCTGCGGTAACGGCCCCTTCCCGTTATCTACCCAATGCGCCTACCCCAGCAGGGCACCCCCAGGAACAGGGAGAGCCCAGGACGCCCTCGGGGCGGCCACCGACTGCTCACCTGAGGCAGCAAGAGGAGGAGGAACCGGGCCTGGAGCCGGACCCACCGCGCCGCCATCCCAGCCCCACCGCGCCGCCGCCCGCTTTTGTTTCCGCCCGGGCCAGGCCGGGCCCCTTCCGCACCGGTTACCTAGCAACCAGGCCCGGAAGTCCCGCCCCTCGCCCCGCGGCAAGCCAATGGGTGTTTACCCGGGAGGCGACGTCACTTCTGGCGGCGGCAAATGAAATGGCGAACGTCGGCGGGGGTGGCGGCGGCGGCGGTGGCGGCGCGGGCAAGATGGCGGTGAGGAGGGGGCTGCGCCGCCACGGGGGGCGTCGGGCAGCTGCTCCCCTCGCTCCGCGCTCGTCCGTAGCTGCCTCGGGGTGATTTCCGTAGCGGTGCTATAAAGAGGGTGGTGTAAAAAGCGCCTAAGTTGACGGGGAGGGAAGGGGGGTTGGGTTGGGTTGGGGGAGGCTCCTCTTTAACCCAGCTTTGCCTCTGCTCCGCTGCTGTAGGATAAGGAGAAGAAGAAGAAGGAGAGCATCTTGGACCTCTCCAAGTACATCGACAAAACCATCCGGGTGAAGTTTCAAGGGGGGAGAGAAGGTGAGCCGGCACCGGGCTGGGTCCGGGCACGGGTGCCCCCAGAATGAGGTTCTCTGTGCATCTCCTCGTGTTTTGACTCCTTTCTCTTCTGGGGCTGCGTTCTTCTTTCTTGTTTTCTTTCGAGGAAAGGCAATGAATAACGGGTGCTTTCATTCATTACAGTTTGCTATTTACTTGTGCGAAGCGTATCTCCTTTGATCTTTCTATTAATCCCCTGGCTGAGATTTTATCTCTGTATTTCATCTGTGCACCTTTTTCCATCTTCTGTTAGTTCTCGTTCCTTTTTCCTGACTCCTTACATTTCAAGAGTGCTCTTAAAGCAGCAAAGAAACATTCTTAGGTGTTACGATTCACACACCTGTCTTCCCTCTCATCTCTTAGCTTGCTAAAACGTGCCTGGAGTTCTTAGATTGTTTCAAGGTATTTCCATGTCTCTCCATCACTTCCAAAGCAGTTATGTTTCCTTCCTTATTTGCTCCTGTCGTATTTACAGCTATCTATCCGTGAGCATCTGATAGTGCCACCTGTAGGCCACCTGTTTATCTGAAAGCTAACAAAATGCTGCGTGGGAGATGCTGGAAGTTAGCTTTGCGAATTTGTTTGCAAAAATCTCATTTAAAGTCTGGTGGGCCCTGATGCTTAGAGTTTTGGAAATTATTTGTACTCTACTGTTAAGTGGGGGGGTGGTTTTTTGGTAGTTCTTGAGCAATGTTCAATTCTGTTGAGTCTAATGGTTTAGATTTTCTTCTCAGAAAAGTCATGCTATTACTTTTATAATCCTCATTTAACATCTCAGATACAGGAGTCTGTTCCTTGGTTTGGGCTGGTAGCAATGATAGTAATGCTGATAATCAAGTATTTTTCAATAAGAGAGATCTATCTGTGTAGTCCTGCAATTTTAGTGACCAGTCCTGAAGAACTGTGTTCTGTTTTATAATAGAGCCACTGACTGTCTGCAGTGCATTCCTATAAAGCTAGTGCTTATGCTGAAAAGGTTACATCCCAGAAAAGCACCTAGAAAATGGATTGTCTGAGGGAAGATATTAAAAGTTTTTCCTCCTTTTTGACATTCCACTTCTGTAAGGGGTCTTTGTTTTACCTATTTAATGTTTTGACTTTGTATTGATTTGTTATGCTGAGATATTCTTAAAATGCTCATGAAACTGGCTGAAAACTCAAAATGATCTTTAAGGCATTAACACTTCTGTAATTAGTTGTAAAAACTGGAATACAACACAAGCTGGGTTCTCACGCTTCTGCATTTTGATAAAGTGTGCTGTTTAATATTTGTCACTCTTTTGATCCTCTTGCTTGAGGAAGGGAATGTATCTGGAGAACTGAGTGAGTTCTCAACCTTCTGCGTTTCTGTGTTCCTGGTTTTGGTCTTTAATTATTCTTTTGTGTGTGGTTTTTAATAGCAAGCGGTGTCTTGAAAGGATTTGACCCTCTACTGAACCTTGTGCTTGATGGTACCATTGAATATATGAGAGGTAAGTAATACACTATCTCTGTAAAGCATCTCTTTCCCCCCCCTCCCCCCCAATGATTCGCTTAACAGAAAACTTAGGGCTCTGTGAGTGAATAACCAAAAATGGTAGGTTGACATCACCTGAACAGAGACTCATAGACAGGAATTAAGCATGAGTGGATGAAATAACACAGGTTAAGTGTGTTTTCTGTTGCAGAGCATTGCTAGTCTTTGCTTGAGCTCCTTTATTTGGTACTCCTGTCCTATAAAGCTGGAATGAAGAAGCGTTCTCTTTCAGATAGGCAGAGTGCCTTTGACCTGGAGGGTTGCCAGTCTTGCACAAAGCATGAGAAGCATTTTTTCAGCAAGAATTAGTATTTTATAGTCTTATAAACTGTACTGTAAATGCAATCTCTTTATACCCATGGAACTAAAGTCTTCTGTAGCTTCTTAGAGCTAATAGAGCTATGATTTTTTTTCAGAGTTGTAGGATATTCTGAGTTGGAAGGGACCCACAAGGTTTACCAAATCCAACTCCTGGCTCTACACAGAACAGCCTGAAAATCAAACCGTATGTCCATGAGCGTTGTCCAAATCTTCTTGAACACCAGCAGGCTTAAAACTGTGACTGTTTCACCAGGGATCCTGTTCTAGTGCCTGACCAGTCTCTCAGTGAAGAACCTTCTCCTAATACCCAACCTGCCCCTGAAGCAGCTTTATGCTGTTCCTCAGGTCCTGTCACCCTTCCAGTCCCCATCATGAGAAAGCTATAGGCCACTATGAGGTCTCACTTCAATCCACTGAAAGTGTTTGTCTGTAAGGTCATTTGAAATGGTATCAGGATCTTTTTTTTCTTCCTTTTTTTTTAATGTTTGTATCTATGCTTTTGGTTAGGTGAATTAAAGAGTGAATTTGTTAAAAGATAAATTTGTTGCTTTGAAAGCTAATAAAGCAATAATGTGCTGAAAATGTCAGATGTTACTGCATTATTTCTGTAGTCTTCTGTGCTCAATTTAAAAAAAAAAAAAAAGCAAGCTGGGAAGTCTGGAAAAATAACATCTGTGCTTTTTGAAGTTGAGGAAATTTGGTTTATCTTCCTTATGTTGCCATTTTAACTATGGATCTCTTTTTTTTCAGACCCAGATGATCAATACAAATTAACAGAAGACACACGTCAGCTGGGACTTGTGGTCTGCAGAGGGACTTCTGTGGTTCTCATCTGTCCACAGGATGGCATGGAAGCAATTCCAAACCCTTTCATTCAGCAGCAGGATGGCTAATGGCTTTGTGCTATCTCTGAAGACTTCGGGGGTACAAATCATGGAGGAAACTATCCGTGTGTGTGAAGCTCCCTGATTTGTGGGAGGAGTTTGAACATGTGTTTGTTAGTGTGAAAAACAGCTTTTATTTTTGTGGTTTTCCATAAGAAGTGCAGGACAGGGTGTGGTATGCAAGAAGTAAGTTCTGATTTTTTTTCAAATAAATGTGAAGCTCTACAGTGTTTAGAGCTGACAGGAGAGAATATGCTATCTAGGAATTGTCAGAAATCTTCTTGATATTGTGAATTTTGAAACAACCACATTAAAATTAGTAAAGAATGCCCCAAATATTGTTTATATGTTGTGCATCTTTAAATACATTACAACTGTTTTTAAACTAAATGGATCCAAATAGATTAGGTTGTGTTTTTCTTCCTCTTAGTTTTCAGGACTCAGCTGGGAAGCATTTTGTGTTGTGTTTTAGTCTTCCTTCTTTAGATTTTGGTCTCTTTCCTGCTTGTTCCAGTGCATGCAGGAGAAATACTTCCATCATATGGTACCTTATCACCTATACAAGCTACATAGCTAAGAAGATATTTTCTAGCACTTGTTGCACAGATCACAACCCAAAAAATCTGCAATTGGAAGGCTCCCACACTTTTGCAGGAAAATTGGACTAACTTGTCACATGATTGTGTCTCAGCTGATTGATGTGAACCTTACGGAAGTGTCTGTTTGATAGCTGAAACTTTAGAGGAAGCATGTTCAGTTGTAGGCAGTGTCTGGAAATACTGCTGATTTTTATATAAAAGAACCACGAGGGGATGGCTATAATAATTTGATTTGTAAGTAAACACTTTATTTCTTTTATACTTCAAATAGCAGGATTTGAGGACTTGTGAGTGAATAAATGCAAATTAACTTGTTTCTAAATGTCTGTTTGTTTGAAAAAAGGGTCTACATCTGCCATTGCAACTTCTCCATATTTCTAAACCTAAAAGACATTTGTTCAAGGGGTGGGTGAACACAGCAAAAGAAGAAGTGACAAGATCAGAAATAGTGTTCCATTCTAAGGCAGGAAAGCAATGAAAAATTATAGCTTCAGGTCCCTTATGTGAATACATCTGCATTTGTTAGGCATTTTAGACTCTTGTAGAAGATGCCTGCATCTAGCCTGTAGGCAACCTGCTTCTGCTACTTTCTGTTTCCTGTGGACCCTTTACAAGGAGGTTGTAGCTGGGTGAAGGGTTTTGGTTGCAGCAAGAGTCTTGTTCTGGACATCTTTGAGAAAGCATGGCAAGGGCAGGCTATACTGGCTGTTCATTTTGGCAACAGCAACTTGTTCGTGGCTTTTCCTGGGTCAACTCTAAAATGATTGGGAACTTGCAGTAAGTTGATTCAAGTTCAGTATATCAGAGTTGTCCAGGGAGCTATGACAGAGACCATTTGTCTAGTGTGACATAAAACCCTGTATAAACAAGTGCTTCTGGATTTTCAGCTCCTAGGGGTTAATTCTTCAAGTGTTTTCCATAGCTGTCTGTAGAGTCATGCTCCTTCCAACATATTTTTGTAATACTGCAAAACAGAATAGTTCAGTTGGAAGGGACCTTCGAAGATCATCTAGTCCATAAGATCATCTAGTCCATCTGCCTGACCTATTCAGCGCTAACCAAAAGTTAAAGCATATTGAGGGCATTGTCCAAGTGCCTCTTGAATGCTGACAGGCATGGGCCATCACCAGCTTCTCTAAGGAAACCTATTTCAGTGTTTGACCACCCTCACAGTAAAGAATTTTTTTCTTACATCCAGTGTGAACCTGCCCTGGTGCAGTTTTGTGCTATTCCCTTGTTCTATCGTTGGTTACCAGGAGAGATTGGCACTTCCCCCTGTTCACCTGCAGAGAGAAAGAGGTGTACTAGATCCATGTAGCACTCTTCTGTTTGCTGAAAACCACTAGGGTAAGTAGCCCTAGTTCAAAGTCAGGGTGCAAATCCCTCCACTTAACAGCTTGGTCTAAATGCTCTGGGAAATCCACAGTGTGGAATCAGCGAGTGATCTGTTGCTCATTCTATGACTATTGGTTTAGTGCATCGAGGTTGAGGCTGGCTAGGTACGTGGCTGCCTTTGGTATTTGCGTGGGGGCTCTTTCCGTCTCCCCATGTCTTATTAAAGCTTAAAGCTAAATATTTAACAAATACTGCAAGCAATCTGGAATTTGATATCAAAGTTAAATTGGTGAAGGATCTAGCTTTGGGGAAATTGTTTTTCTTGGAAAGTCTTAAGTTTTTGTTTTTCAGAAATAAAAAGCATTGTAATAAGTCATTTTTTACTTCTACCAGCAGGTTCAATGATAATCTATAACTTCCTTAGGTGTAGTCAGTGCTTGGGAAGGTTTTGATTGTTTTACCTCCCTCCTCCTCCTAGTCTAGGCTTTTTGCTTGGAGAACAGCTCCCCCAATTGACTTTGGTATTGCCTAGCAAAGGTGGGTGGCAATTAAATCTATCTCTTTGTAGTTAAACAGCTTTCCTGCTATTGCTGCTCTGAAAGCAGCAGGAAAGGCTGAAAAGCAAAGCAGGAGGGTGGAAAACATATTCTATTTTTAGGCTAAGGTTGGCTTATCTTGTATTTATCCTGGAGCTGGGCGGATAATGTTTCCAGAGACCTCACATGAGTAAAGACTGCGTAGGGACGGAGTTAATTTTAACTGGTCAGCAGTCAACAGACATGGAGTCCATGCAAGACGCAGAAGAGCTGGGAACTCAGGCAGAAATGGTTGCAGACACGGTTCTTGAGGTTGGAGAGAGACTCTTTCAGGTCAGCCGAAGGGCACTTTCACTGCACAGCCGATATTTTGAAGCAATGTTTTTTGGGGGTGCAAGAGAGAGCACCGAGCACCATATAGTGATCAGAGGGATCGATGCAGCACCTTTTCAGGCACTTCTTGAGTTTACTCGCACAGCCCAAGTGCTAATAGGTCAAGAAAATGTGATCAGCTTACTGGAAACAGCTGATTTTTTACAGTTTGACAGGGTGAAACTGTTGTGTGAGAAATTTCTGGAGAGGGAGCTGCATGTTTCCAACTGTCTGGGCCTGATGACCTACTCACAGCAATTTGCCTTTGTAGAGCTGCATGCATCTGCTATGAATGTAGCTCTCACCCACTGGGGGGATGTGATGTGTCAGGAAGAATTCAAGGCTCTACCCAAAGAAACGTTGATGCACTTCCTAAAAAGTGATGAGCTATTTGTTCCTCGAGAAGATGTGGTTTTTGACAGTATTGTGAGGTGGATAATGGAGGACTCAGCAACGAGGGAGGAAGACTTCTTGGATTTGGTGGGCGAAGTCAGGGTCGCTTTTCTGAGTTTGTCCTTCCTCGATGTCTTGGTGAAACGAAGCAAGCGCCATGGACAGTCAGATACCTTCTCCAGACTAATAAGGAAGTTAGACAGCTGTCCTCCACCCAGCTGGCAAAATCTGAAGCTGTGTCCTAATGCTGGTCGGAGCTATGACACCTTATATGTCCTGGGAGGAAAGCATGACAACGAACAACAAGAATTATTTCTGTTTCAACCTAAAACAGGGACCTGGCAGGCTTGTTCTCCATTGCAGCGCAGAAACCTCACGCAATATGCAGTGGCAGCAGTAGGTAACTTGCAGACCTGTACCTCAAGTGATGCCAACAAGTGGGACTGAGCAAACACAAAGAAAAGCTGAGGTTTATTTAGAGTCTCAAATGCAGCAAATTCAGCTGCTTTTTCCTATAAAATATAGCATTGCCAAAAACCTCGCTTGTGTTCAAGGAATGGCCTTGTTTTCCATAGCCTTTGAAGAATGTTAGGCAAAGCTAAATTATTTTTTCTTATAGCAGGAACAATAAAGGTATTGGATTCCTCACATTAGTTTTATCTGGAGTGAGTCTAATGACTTTAAGCATTTTTTTTGGCCTTGGTTTTGACAGGTGGTGACTGCTGATTTATAGTTGCCTTTAAGATAAATTTACATGTGAATGTTGTGATGTCTTCATCCTTGAAGACTTTCAAGACAGCTCAAAAACCATGACTTCCCTTACTTAGTGTTGGTGATAGTCCCGTTTCAAGTGGAAGGCTGGATGTGAGATCCCCAGAGGTTCTTTTCTGCTTTCATGGTTCTGTTCAATAGTGGGAGCCAACTTGGAAAGAGTTGCTTCATCCTGTGGGCTCAGCATATCTGGGCAGATGAGGAATCAAATATTGCCCACTAATACAAAGAGCAGTTGTTTTCTTTGCTCATCCTGCAGCCTACTGGTACAGCTTAGAGGAAAAAAAAATAATAATAAAAAGAAAGCCCTCAGGACCAATTTTTAGCCTTTGTGTAACTGATCCTTTTCTCTGCTGTCTTTCCAGGGAACTTCCTTTTTGTGACAGGAGGATATTTCCGGGATGAGTTTGTGTGGTATAGTGTCGATTGGGTGCTGATCTACAATTGTTTGAGTAATAGCTGGCTGGAAGGGCCTGCCATGAAGAAGTCTCGCAATAGCCATTGTGCAGTAGGAGCAGGGCTCTACCTGTATGTACTTGGAGGGAGCACAGATGAAGGGATAATCGCAGAAGTGGAGCGCATGGCTTTGGTGGACCCACAGTGGGAAAGCATGAGTCCTATGGTTCAACCTGTGGAGAGAGGAGATGCGGTCAGTGTGGGGACCAGGATCTATGTGGTCTGTGGTTTGGATGAAAATGGACACGTCTATGGTGGAGTGCAAAGGCTGAACACAGAGACGGATAGCTGGGATGTCATCTCATTTTCCCCGCTTCCAAGGTAAGAAATCTGGGACCTGATGAGGAGAGATGCTCAAGAGAGAGGGGCATTATTGTTCCCCTCTGCACCAATGAGACCACCTGGAACAATGGCTAGTTTTGGGATTCCAGTACAAGAGAGATGCAAAGAACCTGGAAAGGAGTCAGTGGAGGGTTATAAGATGGTAAATCCAGCACAGATGATGATATACTGGAGAAATGTAGATTAAAGCCTGTCAGATATATTTTTATTTATGTCTATTTCTACAAACATAAAGCAGCTCTGCTAGAATTTGAAAGAGTCAGAGAGATTCATGCTGTATTCCCCCATACCTGCAGGGGCTGCATGCAAAGCTACACGCTGGGTTTGACAGCAAGGATTAAGCCCACAGCCTCAGGTTAAAGCTAAATTATTTGAGCAAGAGAAACGATCCACAGACTGTGGAAAACAGCTAAAAGTCACCCATATTTGAAATATATAAAGCTTGAGGCAGAGCTTCCTGAAGCCAGTGGCATCCTTTGCTGCTTTGGCTGCCAGGAGATGACCGGTTCCCATCCCTGAGCTCTGGGATCCGTGGTAAAGGGCTCATGCAGCCACAAGTGTGTAAGAGCCAAGCTCTCCATTACATCTCGAAGCAAACTGTCCCTGTCCTCCCTCCTTCCGCTGCGTCAGCACATGGGACAGGAGATGGATGTTCCCACAACACCCATTTCCAGTCACTTTTTGTGTGTGCAAGTAATTCCATTTCAATGGAAGACTGCTGGAGTTGTCCACGGTCCATTAGTCTGGTGGTGGGGATTTATTGGCAAGATATGGAACTATTTCTAGCAGCTTGCAGCAAAGCAATCAGGAGTGTTTTTTCTCAGTCAGGTCTAAGTGGGTATGTAGCTGAGTGAACCATGGCATCTCCTGGTAGCCTGGGTGCTTTTCTGGCCCTGCGGGACCCATCTGTAGCTGGTGCTGCTTTGGATGTTTTGTCCAGAGCCAGCACTGCAAACATTCTGCAGCAGGAATAAAGACACTTTCCAGCAAACATAATCCTGCATTATCTGCAGTGCCTCTGACTTTAAGTCTCCCCCTCTTAGTCTCTACTTCCTCCTCCACATCTTAAGAATTATCCAGGGGAGGAGGTGGCCTCCTGACTCCTCTGCGGCTGCCTGGGACCCTCCTGTGTGCTGGGAGCACACACAGGACGTCGCTGGTCACTAGCTGGCACCTTTGAATCCTGCAGCTAATGCTTTCTTAGTTTGCTCATCTGTAAAGTACTTAACATCCATCCACTGAATTATGGTTTAATTGTGCAAGCTTCCCCGATAATGCTGTTCACTGACATGAGGCTTAGTATAAAATGTTGATTTCTTGCTTGCCGATAATTGTGGTAATGATGCTCTGTAGTCATAGGACAGCGGCTGTGCTTTTGGGCAGGAGTAGGAGCACTTCATATCTTTGCAACCTGAGTAAACACGAGTAGGTAGTGTTCCTGCTGTCACTGGAGATGGGGAGACTGGGGCAGGGGATAGCTGAAGCTAATGGTGTGTACTGTGGATACTGATTATTTGGGAAGAGGTCTCGAGTCCCTAGACCTCTAGAGCCTCTGAGCAACCTGAAGTTCAGATGAAAGAAAGCTGGAGATGGGCTCTAGCAGGGAGTGTAGTGATGGAACAAGGAATAATGGCTTTGAACAAATGGAGGGGAGATTTAGATTAGATGTGATGGGAGGAAAAAAATCCTCCACTCAGAGCACAAAGCGCACATGGGAGTTAGGGCTGAAGATACACCTTGCTTCTGTTCTTTTCCATAAATAATAGAATGAAATTACCTAAAAACCAGTGTTAAAAATAAACCCATGGCACAGGATGGGAGGTGGAGGGCAGTCCCTGTGGCCGAGGGGCAGCCTTTCTCTCTGGGAGGCCAACTGGCCCAGGGGAGCCAGCCCCAGAAAAGGGGCCCTCAGCCCCCCCAACCCTCCTCCCTCCTTCCACGTGAGAGCATCTTCCAGGCTGCTCCCAACACAGCCGCCTTTGGCCACGCGTGGGCCACTCCATCACAGAGCCTTGCTGAGGTCACAGTGGCCACCACTGCCCCGTGGGCCCTATAAAACAAGCCCCCTGCCACTGGCCCACCACTCGCTCAGCGACTAGCTCTTCTGACAGCCAGCGAAAGCGGCAGGAGGACGACTAGAAGCATCAAAGCGAGAAGCGGCCCTTCTTGGTGTGCGAGGACAGCGATGCCGTCCGAAAGAGCACCAAGAAGGAATGCAGCTAACACGAAGGAGATGTGTCGTGGGCGGAGGGAGAGCGCCGGCAGCACAAGAGACATCAGTGCTCGAGAGACCTCTGCCCAGCCCACTGACAGACATCGGCGGTACCACTGGTACCGCAACGACGCGGGGAACAGGCCAGCCCCTCAAGCACCCAGCAAAAGGGGGCCTGGGCCTTCCCAGAGGCGTGACGGTGGCATGGGGCAAAATCAGGAGCATCGGGAAGATAGCCACGGGGAGCAGAGGCGTGCCAACAGTCCAGAACGGAGCATGGGACCCAGGCATGGCCATCAGACTGTCAGCAGCCTCAAATCCATGTGTGAAAATCAAGCTGACAGTTTTATGGGACCTGGAGGCGGAACTGGACGACCACCTGGCTCGGCACCCTGGCCTGAAAACATTCGGAATGGAAGGCAACCTGTTTGGGCGGTCCCGGGCAAAGACTGGCTTGACTTTCTGCCAAGCACTGTGGAGCCCATGGAGCTGGGTCCACAAGAGGAGGTGGAGGAACAAATGGAAGTGGATCCACCTCCACCAGAACAGACCTGGGACTACCGCAGCATGTCGTTGCTCTCTTCCATCCGAGAGCACCAACAGCGGCGCAGGAGTGCCCGCCCAGCTCCCTACTCATTGCTCAGGCTCCATCCCAAGCATTAGCTTGGGGCCACCGAACACCACGGACATCCCGCAGGCTCACCTGCAGGATGTCCCGGCAATAAACAACTCTTGCCAATTCTCAGGGGTTGTGTGAGTGCTTCTTTCCCATCCCCCAGCCCTTGTGCGAGAGGTGGCAGCCCTTCTGCACAGAGCCTTGAGGAAGAGCACGAGAGAGGACCCAGCTTCCTTTGGGCTGCTGCACTGGGGGGAACAGGAGGAGTCCCCAGAGGCCACCGTGTGCCTTTAACATTTGTGAAAATAAACCAAGGGGTGAAAATAGTGTGTGAGCAATTATAGGCGGCTAATTTCTTATATTAGGAGTGAGTTTCTATAGCTGAGTAATTGGTAACGACTGACATGGAGAAGGCTGAGGTACTCAACAACTTCTTTGCCTCCATCTGCACTGGTAGACAGGCTTCCCAAGTCTTTCATTTCCCTGAAACCATAGATGGAGGCTGGCGGATCAAAGTCCCACCCACTGTAAGTGAAGAGCAGGTTCAACACCACCTGATGACTCTAAACAGGTACAAGTCTATGGGACCTAGTGACATGTATCTCAGGGTCCTGAGGGAACTGGTTGATGGAGTCACCAAGCCTCTCTCCATCTGAGTTGAAAAGTCCTGGCATTCGGGCAATGTCCCTGGTGAGTGGAAAAATGGAAACGTCATGCCCCTACTCTTCAACAATTTAAACAATTAGGAGACATTTCTTCTCAGAAAGAGCAGTCAGGCATTGGAATGGATTGCCCAGGGAAGTGGTCAAGTCACCATCTTTGGGGGTATTCAAGGAAAGGTTGGACTTGGTGCATAGGGACATGGTTTAGTGGGTGACATTGGTGGTCGGGGGATGGTTTGACCAAATGGTCTTGGAGGTCTTTTCCAACTTTAATTTTTCTGTAATTCTGTGATTCCCTCTCAGGTATGACCTCTGCATCACATCACTGAATAGTGCTCTGTACACCATAGGAGGGGGAGCGTTTCGATTCGATGTGGAAACAGATGAATGGACTCGTGTGGATGAGGAATGCTTGACCAAGAAGTTCTTCATGGGATGCAGCACTGTTAATGGACAAATTTATCTCCTTGGACAGAGAAAGGGGAACAGTGCCCTCCCAATTGTAGTCCTCTTTGATCCCTATGTTGATATGTGCCAGGTCATAGAAAACAAACTGCCTTGCCCCCTTCCTATTCGTGGCTGTGTCTCTGTGCGAAGGTTTGATACATGGGTATGAGTGATACCAGATCCAACATAACCATAAAGAAAAAGTCACGTGCTTTACAGATGACGGGAACTGCATTGTATCAAATTTGATTTGCGATTTTTATTTTTTAATTTTTAATTTTAAAAATAGATCTGTTTCATTTCTAGCTGTTCTGTTTTTTACTTGGCAATTATCTTGAAGCCAAAGCCAGCGAAAGAAACCTTTGCGACTACATGTAGTTTGCAGGTTGTTACTGGAAATAGTGGTCAGTGTACACAAGAGTACACAAATGCCTCAGCGTTGATGTTACACAAAAGGCTGCTCTGTCCTCTAACTTCTCTAGTTTTCTGTCCTTTGAACAGTTGGGAGAGACAGGAAAGTCATGGCATCAGATACAAAACAAAACAAAACAAAACACAACAAACAACTAAAAAAAAAAAAGTAGGAGTATATGACCTGTATATACCCTTAATTAAAGATCGCTTATGAAGAAGAGGGGATTGATGGGCAGGACTAAGGATTTAGCACTGCTGTAAGAAACAGCAGGACACGAGCATGTTGGCTCCAGTTCCTTCTGCCTTTCTCTCACATATCTTTCCTGAATTATTTATATTTTTCTTTGATGGGTCAGATCTGGGAGGTAGGCCACGGTTCTTAATGATAAAGTGTTCTGGGGACACCATCCTTCATTCCCCACCTCTTTGCAGTTCTCTAAAATGGTTTAATTTTCCCTAATGTTTGTGCAAAATATATCAGACCCCTTGGAAGCATATTCGAAACCTATGTAGAAAACAGCTTTTAAAGACAGCATTTGTAGGTTTCTATATATTGCTTGTAGACAAACGTATATGATGATATACTGTCTCTCTGTAGTTTTTGGGCCTTTGAATTATCAGTGTTATCAGACCTCTAGCAGGTTTCAAAGATTTGCTGATTGACAATCAGCAAAATTTGCTGATTGACACGAGCTGACATTACTGATATTTCAAAAAATGATGATAAAAAAATCTGCATCATGCAAAATCAAGGTAAAACGGGCTTGTTTAGGTGTAATAATTCATTTCTACATAAACTTTAAATCCAATGTTATACTATAAATTCTGAAAATGATATCAGATACAATATATTAAAAAGTGAAGAGTCATCCAAAATAGAGAAAACCCTTAAAATATCCCATTAAAATGTTTGCATTGTAATACTTATTTTCAGATTTTAAAAATGAAACCTCAACAACATTAATACATCCCTATGGAAAGTTTCCATTTAGACTAGTAGAAAAGTGTGCCTTCAGAAGAATTTCAGTTGCTTTCAATTTTATGACCATTTTCACTAAGTACACATTCATTTAGCAAAACCTTTTAGATGCATGAGCTATTTTGTATAATTCACGCAGCAAACACAGCTTGTCTCACTTGGCCAGGCTTTATGTGTGGAAATGGTCTATCCTTGCCCCCAGACCTGACAGTTTTGGACTATACAACTAGAAGCTTATTTGGCAGTTAAAACAAGTGTTTTTTACATGCAACTTTTTTTCATAAGGTGGTTAGCACTGACTGCCAACATATTCTGAAATTGTGGTTCAGATAAATGTTCAGCAGTTGTAATTTATTATTTTATGAACCTTTTGGAAGGTTTTGAGATAACCACAGCTAAGTGCTATTACTTCAGCAGATTGTTTAATCCCTCTTATCCTGTTTTTAGTGAGAGTGTGGCTGATTGACATTTTTTTTTCTGGATAGAGTGTTAGTAAAGTGATGTTCCCAACAGGAGAGGTGAAGAAAACATCTCCTGAAGTTACTTGTTGCCTGGAAACTCTATGATGAAATTTTCTTTCTTCTAGATGTTGGATGATGCCTCAGGTATACTGCTGCAAAGGGTTCTGTGAGCCTGTCTGGCCTCTCCCTCAGGCCTGTTCTGCCTTCCTGCCTTTGAGAGTCTGTCTGGCTTTTGGTATTTTGCAATGAGCCCCACGTTACTCTTTGCTCTTTGCCAGATCTTCTGCTTCACTCCTGTCACTTTCCTCGGTGTCACTTCTTGCATCTTTTCTTTTCTGTAGGAGAGAAAGATGATTTAAATAAGCTGCAAATCTGATGTCTTGCTACATTAAAGGGGACTGGTTTTGCTTTCATTCAGAGCACTGGCATGTTAACCTGAGAGGTAAAATAAAAACAATAGCTGAGATCATATCCTTGAAATCAGTGTGGTTGTCCCTGAATTTGGGAGATTGACTTGAACTACGTGGAGTTTGTTATGTGTTCTCCTGACTTTTGAATGTTTTTTTTTTTTTTTTTTTTGGTGATCCTTATAATAATCTTGTAATGTGACCTTCTGAAAATAACTTAGTGTTAATTCTACATATAGTTATTCCGCATATATGCCTCTCTATTTTTGTATTGCTGAAGCTCTGAAAGTCAATATATATTTGTTCAGTCTACTACTGCCCTGTGCTGAGGGCAGTTGGTTATTTGGGAAGGCGATAGTCATGGCTACTTCTTGTGCACTGAAAACTGAATTTTAATGACATCCCATAAACAATGGTATCAATACAACTCTCACCATGTGCCTTCAGAAGCTTTTGGACTGTTTTTTTTTTGAGTAGTCCCACTTCTCCCACCCCTCCCCTGCAGGCATGCAGGAATCACTGTGGATCTCAGGCTTGCTCATGAGTAATGGTGGCACAGAGGAGAAAAAGATTTTTCATACCGCACCATGGAGGATGACACCAAAGACCATCTGGAGGATTAGATAGGACCAAAAAATGTGCAGCAACTGCAGGATCATCAGGAAAGCATTTATCAGACAGCTTAGGAGGAACATCTGAAATTTTGTCACAAAGTAATAGTATGTGCTGGGGGAAAGAGAGAGAGGGAGAGATGAATTAGTCTTCATGTCTTCACAATTACAAGGGTCAAAAGACTTACTGGGCAAATAGTTGGCTCATGGGTTCCCTGGGAAGAACCAGTCTGTGCTAGGCCTGTGTAATCATGCTTCACTTCAATGACTTCTTGCTCTGTCCCAGAAAAAGACTTCACCCATCTTTCACAAAACATATCCCAGGTCCCAGAAGACCTGGAGAAGACCTATTAAAATTGCCAACCATACAATAGTGTTTGCAAATAGGTCTGTTTGCAAAGTGTATCTGCAATTTTTCCCAGAAGCAGCAGGAAGCCATCATCTGGCAGTGGTCCTCCCTGGGCCAGAGACAGAACTTGGCTTCCCAAGACCTCCACAGAGCATTCAGGGTTCATATTTTTGTACCCCAAGGCATTGCTTTTATACATACAGGCTTGACCATGCAGACACAAACCTCCCTGCAAGACCCTCTGTTCACATGAAGCTCTCTCTGCGAGAAGTCATGCTCCTCACCTGCAGAATCTCCAGCCCACTTCCACGGGTCCCTCTTCATGGGCAGCACTGGGAGGTCAAAGCACTGCCTCTGTCATGGGGTGAGGCCAAGGGCAACTTACTGTCATTTTAATACTGGCTTTAAAAGCTTTTCTGTGAATGTAGTAGTCAGAGAGACTGGGAGGAAAATATTTGGAGTACTGTGTCCAGTTCTGGGCTCCCCGGCACAAAAGACAGGGATCTCTTGGAAAGAGTCCAGTGGAGGGCCACAAAGATGATACGGGGCCTGAAGCATCTCCCCTGTGAGGAAAGGCTGAGAGACCTAGGTCTGTTCAGCCTTGAGAAGAGAAGACTGAGTGGGGATCTGATCAATGTTTATAAATATCTGGTTTGGAAGTGGAAATCAGACAGAACAGAACAGAATTTGGTGCAGGAGAGAAATAACAAACACTGTCATGTGCGCTCCTCTGCTAGTATCTTTGACATGAAATCTAAGATGTTACAAGCTGGGAAACATTTGGTGGATATAACATCCGTTTGCTCTGCCTTTATGCTCCTCCCTAAACATCTGCTTCTTGCTGCTGTTGGAAACAGGGTCTGCCCTTGACGGACCCTTGGTCTGATCCTGAACATCCATCTGCTTTGTTCTTCCATTACAATACAGCACGTCACTGGGATTTGTTTGACTTCTTGTAGACAACTGAAATCAGTGTTATTTGAGCTTCTCAGGAAAGTTGCCTCAAACTTTTATTGCTTTTCCCTTTGAGGGAGCTGTTTCACTGCCAAAGAGTTGGGGATTTGTTATGCAAAGTCAGCTTCACAGGCATCCAGACTTAAAGGGAAGCAGGACCAATGTTCAAAACTCAGCATAGTCAGTGCTGGTACAGAGCCAAGGCAGGAACAGAGGACACCTATGCAGACTTGTCCTTATGCATGTGTAACATGTCCCACTCCTTTTAGGCATACTAAGAAAAGCATTTGTTTTTTGAAGAAAACTGAAACCTTAGACTATATATAATGCATGTATTGTGGAATGAATTTGTGGGAAGGTAAGTCAGATCAGCTTTTCTAGGCAAATTGGAAGTGGTAAAGAAGGGGGAACAATTTCAGCATAGTTAAAGGCTGGGAGTGTGGTCAAATGTGTATAGGCAAACACCATTCTCCAAGACTGGTGTCTGTGACTTCTGGAGATAATGCTGCTCTTACACTCCCAGCATGTCCGGTGTCTGACCTCCTGAATCCTGAGGTTGAACTCATCACTGTCCTGTTTTATTTCAAATAGATGCAGGGTCACCATAAATTCCTACTTTTTTTTTTTTTTTTTCCCCCTATATTAGTTTTATCTTAATAATGCTTTAAGCAGGACTTTCTTAGTCTGTGAAGAAATTCTTGGGAAATTCTAACCAGCATAATTTGTACCTTCCTTCTCTTGTACGAACCAGTGTTTGCAACAGAAGGAGGCCACTTCCTACTTGATGGAAGAGTCACACCAGGTCTTGAGCAGGATTAGAGGAGATGAAGGATTACCCTCAGACTGTGGTGGGTGTGACCTTACAAGGATGGAGAAAGGTAGTCATAAAAAATTCCCAATGCTATGATAGCTCATGAATTGTCAGTTGCTGTAGCTGTATATAGACATCTTATCCCAGCAAGAGAGACAGCTCCAGAGGAGAGACAGTCCCTGCCTAGGAGACAGTGAGAGCCTGGAAATGGAGAGGCAGAGACTGTGACTCCACATTAATTTATATGTAAAAACCCTGGCTTTTTCTGGGGTTCCTCAGTTCTATCTGGATTCATCTTTGAGCTTACCTGTAGTGTCCTGTTCCCTGCCTTTCCTGCCCTCACCATGGAGGGTCATCTCTCCTGAAGTACAAATAGTCCATGACACCCATGGTTAGAGAACATTAAAACGTAACTCACATTAACGGGAAAATGACAAGCCGGGAACTGATGAACACCACAGCAAAAACAACAAAGACTGCTTCACAGACCCGCTTCCATTTCATGTAATGGAGCATCTTGGCCAGCTGTAGAGAAACATATTGCCATTTATACCATGTGGCTGTGTTCTTCTATTACCACTCTCCTGAAAGACTTCAGGGATTTCCCATGTCCTGCAAGGGTTACTGGACTTGTTGGAGATTGTCCCACCCCTGTGTACTCACTTTTCTCCAAGAACAGTAAATCTGATACTTCCTAAATGCCCTAGCACTAGAACATACATGTGGCCCACCTGTGTGGGTCAGCACAGTTCCCACCGCTACTCACAGACAAGAGAATAGATGAGCATTTCTAGGCGAAGGTAACTCACCTCTAAAATATAATCAGAAGCATCATGGACCAGCATGACTATCATCCCAAACCGTATAAGGTTGGCACAGTAGGAGACAAAGATCAGGGTGATGGTGGCGATGTGGTGGATGATCTGTTCCTTGAAGTCCTGGTATGAGAAGAGAGGTTGTGTCAGTCATTGAGCTTGACCTGGAAGCACCTGTTCAAAGATGCTGCTGCATCTAGGACATGGCAAACAGTAGTGCACCCCACTGTTCTGTGGTTCTCTAGTGTTATGCATAAAGCCAAGACAAAGGAACAACTTTACATGCAGAAATGCAGATAAATACCAGTGAGGTACACATAGGTGCAAGTGTGCTAGAAGACAGATTTTCTGTATTTTCCATAAATTAAACTTTCCTTACAAAGTTCCTCTCTCAATACTCTGAACCAGAGTCCTCTGGTTCAGGCTGCACTTGGGAGCAAGGCAGGAAAGGGCCACACTACCATGTCCACCTAGTGACCATCTCTTGGTGTCCCTTGGCCAGTCACAGGGACTGTCATGAGATGCAAAGGTAGGACACAAGAGAGTGTACGTGGCCTGGGGCCTTGCCTGCCTTGAGGCCTGGCAGAGCTCCGTGAGTCCCTGGGGTGCTGACAGTGGGAGGGGGGAGCCTCATGGTGGAGACTGACCGAGCCAGTGGGTTGCTGCTGTGCTGCTGTCACTCACCTTCCTCTTCACATCAAAAGGCAGGGTGGCAACCAGTGAGCAGTAGAAAGAGAGCTCCAACAGGTAGAACCAGCCCAGTGCAGGCAGGAGAGGCTGCAACACAAGCAAAAGGCAGCGTGACACGCTTGCTTAGCCATAGGGAGCAGGAGAGGGCAAATCTTTTCCCAGGCAAAATGCATTCATGAAAACTGCATCTAGGTCAGCAGGGCTTGGTCATTTCTAAATTTTCCTGTCCTTTGTGACTGAAACATTTGCTGGTGTGCTGGCAGCCTGCTCCAAAGCCAGGACAAGCCCCAGACTCTCTCAGAGGGACTGAGAGGAGCTGAGATCTCCCCTCTACGGCGGGTCAGACTCCTCTCATCTCTCATTTCTCTTCCTGTTCAAGAGTTCAGGGGATGTCCTGACTGCCAGGTCCCTTTCAAGGCCGCACACATGGAGCAGCTTCCAGCCAGGCTTGTATTACAGAGAAACTCTTTGAGGGGACTGTTCAGGGCAGAGAGAATCTCCTGCTGCTCTTTCATATGGACCACCTACAAGAAGCTGGCCAAGGAGACAGTCAGGCTGTTCACATGGTGCATGGTGGGAGGATGAGAGACAGTGGGCATGCTTGGAGCCAGGAGGTGAATATTATGAGAAGCTTTTTCATCATGAGTGTCACACAGTGTCACACATCACGTGAGTCACACACTGGAATAGGTTGCCCAGAGAGGTTCTGCAGTTTCCATCCTTGAAGGACTGGACTGGAAAAGACCTGGTGACCTCGTCTGAGCTCACAGCTGACTGCTGTGAGCAGGAGGTTGGACAAGAAACCTCCTGAGCCCCCTTCCAAACTGAATTATACCACATACGTGCAGCTCACCTGCTGTGGAAAGCTCAGCCAGCAGACAGTGTGGTCCCAAAACCAAGGCTTCTGTGCAAAGAGAAGGCAGCAGTAAGAACCCATAGCCATTATAACATAATAAAGTACTCTTTCACGTTGCCATTAAGTAAACACATGATGTCAGTGTGCCTGTGGTAGAGCCAATCTGCCTTTGAACTTTGTGAAAGTGCTTGGCAAAATGCAGTTGTCAGTGAATGTACAGAATGTTCCACAGAGGGTGTTGATACACAGTGGGTCAGATGAAGAAAACCATGGTCACATTACTGACACCTAGCCAGGTTTGCACCTGGATAAGGGGGCTGTTCTGCTGGATTTAGATTGGGTATGTTTCCATACCACATCCCTGAAATTTGTCCTTATTTGGTTCTGAAGCCATGGTCTAACCCCTAGTCATGGCCACAAATGGTCAGTGGGTTCCTTGAAATGGCCGAGGACCATCAGACTTATTTTCCATGAATGAGGAACTCTGGAAAGGTGTCGCGTCACAGTGTCTCCCAGCTGACATACTTACATCATACAGAAGAGCCAGCGCAGAGAAGAATGATGTGAAATAGAATATAAATCTCCAGCTAAAATTGAAAAAGAAAAACAAGCAAACAAACAAACAAAAACACGGGCAATTAAAACTTCCTCCAGAATTGTGATAGCTCACCAGGCTGTGCCCAGGCCACTGCATCCAGCACCCAACTGTGTGGAAGTGGCTAAACTTGACACATTTAGGCACAATGGCTGCAGGCCAGAAACAGCTGGAGAAGGATGAGGTGCAGACAAACAAATGTGGTATCATGTCTTTCCAGGTGCTCTCCCAGCAGCTGCAGAGCCCATGGGAGAGCCTAATTGGTTGGATAAAGATTTGCAGTACCTCAGCTATGTATGCACATGCACAAATGTGCTGTTAAGGCAATGGGGTATCTACAGCCCACCCAGGCTCTGCTGTGGTCCATGTTGTGCCCAAATTCCTGATGTCAGAAGGAATTTGGCCATTTTAAAAGTTCCTCTCCCAGCATTATGGCATGCAGTCCTTGTTGGAGGTTTCCATGATCAAAAGCCTCAGCTGGCTCACCTACCTTGCCTCACAGAACTTCTTCATCAGTCTGGGACGGTCCTGGGCCCGCCGGTGCCGGAACCAGGTCTCCACTTTTTTAACTGGGAGGTCATTTTGCTTGGCCAGAGAAATCAGGTCCTCCTAGAAAACAGGTCAGGAAAACAGGACTTAGCCTTCCTGATGCTTTCTGCCCCCATGTGGGTGGAAGAGGCCACCTCTGCCCTGTGGGCTTGTGTTTCCCTGAAGACCACATTGCTTTGGAAAAAAATAGATCAGCTGTATTTGCAGTTGTGAGCTCCCAAATCATTTTGGACATTTTAAAACTCCAATCCAGCAATATGTAAATACAGGTTCAGAATTTACCACAGGCTCTCCCTGGTTAAATTTTGCTAGCTATGCACAATGGGATTCAACATCTGCAGTAAGAGCCTAAATACCTTTTAACATGATTATCAGCTACAGATGACAAATGAAGATTAAAAAAAGTTTTGGTTTGTGATAAGGAATCACTCAGTAATGTCAGATAAAACATCCAGCTGTTTGATCAACCGTGTATTCAGTCTCAAAAGCACCATTTCCATCATGCTCTATTTTATGCATAAAGTCCAAATAAAACTACCTAGTCTTATGATTTATAAACAGTGATTAAAACTAATGTAGAGATGAGCTCATGAGCATTTTTGAATTAAGTTGACAAAGGTTCATACCTATTTAAGTCAATAATTATTTTAAAAATCCTGGAACATGCAACAATGTGAATAATGATCTGAAGACTTGCAGTTCTGCTAAAAAGGAGTCCTATCTATAGGCGCTACTCAAAATGGCTCATTAGGAAAGCCAGCACCTCTCACACTATCTGCTCTATCTGATAAACTGTCAGTCAGGTGATGCCGAGATTGTAGCTCTTCAACATGTTGGAAGGTGCAGAAGTATCTGCTTCTTCCCTAGCATGGTGGTTAGCAGTAACTGTGATGCCTGTGCGGCTGGTGTGCTTGGGTTGGGGTATCTGTAGGGGAAGAAGGTATTGATTAGCTGGGCTCTTGGGACACAAGTGACACTCACCTCCTTTGGGGTCCTGCCAATCAGATTGTAGAAGTCCTCCAGTGTGGCATTGGGCTGAGCTTTGCGCCTCGGCTTGTTGCTCACACCCAGCCTCCTGCCCAGGGGTAGAGCTACGGTTCTAGAAGAGAAAAAGAAAGTTCAGACAGGAGAGAACATAGGCACCCTCACTGTGAGCTAGGGCCAGCCCACAGCAAGATTGTGCCAGCTCCGTATCCTGTGCATGGACCCCAGGGGTTCATCACTGCTCTGGCTGCACACACTCTGCCAGAGAAGTCCAAAGCCCCACTGGGTGCAAACCTACCCAACCCCAGGGGTCCAGCACTGCTTCAGGGGCACATACAAAGCCTAGTGCCTCTACTGGGTCAGTGTTCTTCTTTGAGAGACACAATGGCACCAAGGCAATGCTGAGGAATGCTGGATGTGCAGTGGAGACAACACTAACAAATATAATCAGTATTGATGCCAGTTTTGTTTAACATTTTAATCAATGATCTTGATGAGGGGATTGAGTGCACCCTCAGTAAGTCTGCAGATTAAACCAACGTGGGTGGGAGTGTTGATCATGAGGGTAGGAAAGCTCTGAAGAGGCATCTGGATAGTCTAGACTGATGGGCCACATCCTATTGGGATGTGCAGTCAACAAGACTAAATGTTGGATGTTGCAATTGGGCCTTAAGAACCCCACACAGTCCCATAGGCTGAGGGAAGAGTGGCTGGAAAGGTGTTTGGCAGACAAGGATGCTGGTCGACAGCTGGCTGAACATGAGCCAGCAGTGTGCCCAGGTGGCCAAGGGCATCATGGTCTGCATCAGAAATAGTGTAGCCAGCAAGACTAGGCAACTGATTGTCCCCCTGTACTTGGCACTGGTGAGCCCACACCTTGAGTGCTGTGCGTGGTTTTGGGCTCCTCACAGCAAGATATTGAGTTGCTGGAATGCATTTAGAGAAGAGCAGTGAAGCTGACTAGAAAACAAGACATATGAGGAGAAGCTGAGGGAATTGCAGTTGTTTAGTCTGGAGCAGAGGAGGCTGAGGAGAGACCTCGTGGCTTTCTACAACTCCCCAAAAGGAGGTTGCTGTGAGGTGCATGCCAGTCTGTTTTCTCAGGTGACAAATGATAGGACATGAGGAAATGGTCTAAGGTTGCACCAGGGGAGGTTTAGATTGGTATCAGGAAGAATTGCTTCACTGAAAGTGTGGTTAAGCATTGGAACTGGCTGCCCATGGAGGTGGTGGAGTTGCCATCGCTGGACATATTTAAGAGATATGGGGACATGGCGCTTGGGGGCAACGTTTAGTGGTGGATTTGGCAGTTAGATGGATGGTTGGACTTGATGATCTTCAGGATCTTTTCCAACCTAAATAATTCTATGATACTATGATTCTACGATACTATGATTCTATAATACTACAATTAATAACAGTAAGCAATAATTAATTATAATAATAATTGACTTGATACCCAGGCGGGGGAGGGAGGGGGTTGCTACGCTCTCATTGTCTTTCCTTATAGCTCTTAAGACACTCCACATATGGAGTTAACCTGGAAGTGAGACCCTGTTTGGGAGTGCAGTGCTGGCCATTGGCCAGACTTCAAGCTTCTTGAGACCCACGAATACATGGGATTTGCTAAGCCATTGCAGGCCTGCAGGTAGTGGAGAGATGTTTTGATAATCCCCAGGACAGAGCTTTCCTTGGGGTCTGACTGCTTTGTGTTTCTCTGGCTCTTCCTACAGCCTCTTTTGCCAGAGCTTCTCACAAAGCTGAACACAGCAGCCAAAAGCCAGTTCTCCAGAGAGGTGGGACAGTGCTTCCCCAGCTCCCCCAGCTTCTCTGGGCCACAGGAGAAGGCCCATGCTCCAGCTGAGGGCAGGTTTGCTGAGCACAGCCTTCCTGCTTCACACACACCATTGTCCTGTTCTGCCTGGCTGGCAGCATCTTGTCAGGCCTGCCCGTGTCAGCACCTGCCCTGCTTTAACTGATAACCCCTTGATTTCCTCTGGGTGAGGGCTGGACCTCTCCACATGTCAGTCTCACTGAACATGGCCCAAAGCCCAATCTAGATCCATCTCCTGCGCTCAGCCATGTGGACCTAGATTGTTCCCACACGTAGGTTCCAAGGAGATGCCTGTCAGTTTGCAGGGTCCCCTTTGGGAGTACCATTTCCCTCAGCTGGGTAGGTGTGAATGCCCATAGCTAGGGCATTGTAGTACATGAACTGGGGACCCCTGGTGCCAGGAGGAGCGAGGAGGGCAGAACTGGCTGAGGGGAAGGAGTGGTGTGAACAGGGTGGTCCTACAAGAAGCTGCAGGAGCCATGGCTGCCCTCTCCTTCCTCTATGCTGAAGTTGGGGACTCATGCAGCATCTTTGGGAGTACCCTCTAAGACCAGGCTGAAGCCTGGCTCATCTGGGGTCTCCCAACCCTGATGTACCCAGCAAATTCCTTATCCTGTGCTGCATGCTCCCAGCTGGTCTCTCAAGAGCCCAAATCTGTCTCTCCAGGGTGAATTCCCCCACACAGCTGAGGTGCAGCTGAGTGACTTGTCTTTTCACTCCCGGTAGTACAGGTTATGTTACGGGTATGGGAATGAGAGATGGCAGGGCAAATTGCTGACATACAAATGCCATAAACCACAAAAAGCAGAAAGCTTCAGTATTCCTGGGGAGAATTCCCTGTCCCCTTTGTAGTGGTTAGGAGGTGGGTAAGGAGAAGTCCAGAGCAACCCTTCAAGACACAGATGACAGCACAGAAGAGGCTGGATTTGCTGCACTCACCTTTCAAAGATGTATCGGACAATGATCAGGATCAGGGCACCAGGGATGCAGAGCAAGAGGTCCTGAGGCTTTGGGTAGTGAACGTCAGCAGACTCCTTCATGTCTTCCCAGGTAGCTCCAGGTGGTAGCCAGTACTTGTGGTGCCAGAACTCCTCTAACAGTCCCATCCTGGTCTAGATTGTGGGAGCACAGCAGAGGCTCAGGGATTCAAAAAACAAGTACAGCTGAGACGTAAAATTCACTCCTAAGCCAGGACTCCAGCGCTCCGGGACACCCAGCCCCACAGCTCGTCACTCACACTCCACACCTTTCACTCCAATCCATGACTACGACTTTAAACTAGTTGAAATAGCATCACTTGTTCTGACCTGCCCATGAGCTTAGAGGTGGAGTAAGATGTCCTAGTACAAGAAAGTCATTCAGTGGGTGTCAAGGAGGTGGCTGTCTTCAATTATACTTCAGTGCATAGACAGCTGAAGTCCCTTCCTAGTGACAATAACAGCAGGGGCATCTATCTCACCCCCTCTTCGTACCAACCTTTTCCTTCCCAGGCTGCAAAGCTCTCACCTATTAATCAGCTCCCCATTTATGGGGCTTCTCTAACAATTCATAATTGCAAAAAATTTGTTGGTCTCTCATGGTAACCTGGGGTGGATTTCATTAAATCTCTGGTGAGAGATCTTTCCAAATGCCTCTGCAAAGCCAAGCACTATCAATAGGTTTTCTCCTGTGCCTGTGTTCACTGACACTTTGGGATAACTCCAGTAAAGACATAATCTCCTCATACACGAACCAGGAGGATTTTTTCCCATAATGTTATGTTCATACATGTTTCCTATAATTCCATTACTCATGATATTTTAACCAATCTGACCCGTACAGGTGTCAAGCTACAGATGTCAGAAGCTCCTCACATTCCCACTTGGGACCTCCCTAAATTTTGGACAACAAGATGATTTGAAACAACAACAACAACAACAACAACAACAAAATGGCACTCCACAATGCCTGGTTTAACTTTTTCTTGTGTAAGTTTCCTCTTGACACTTGAGCAAATACCACCCAAGCTGGAAGGCTTGCTGTTACTCAGTTACTTTGCTATATAACATCTTCTCACCCATCAGTTTTGGACGAATCCTCTAGAGACACATCCTCAGCAAGAAGACATCTGATATTGGCTCCCCTCTGCTTCTAAGCAGGGAAGTCGCAGGCAGCACTTTTTATTCTTTTTTTATTTTTATTTTTTCTTTTTCTTTTTCTAGCCTGATCTTGTCTCAGCTTTGATAATCTTATGATTCCTACAGTCTTTCCAGTGTTTTTCAGAGATTGTCATTGCCTTTTAAGTTGTTTCTCAATATATTTCTTGGCCTGCTTTACTGCCTGTTCAGATTAATCTACCAAAGTTACAGGTCCTTTCCACTTCCCGTGTTTAGACATGACTTTGGCTTTTTGAACAATGCCTTGCTGTTTCTTAGGGACGCCCTTACCTGCAGGCACTGTGTCTGTTGTACACGTGCAAATGAGAAAAGCAATGGTGTTCAAAGTGTAGTCATCCAAGTAAAGGTTCCCTTGGGCATATGTCTGAATGATAAAAACATGGTGGATGCACATTGCCCATGTTTCCTGTGTGCAAGGGAAGGCATGAAGCAAACTGCTCTTAAAACAAGATCCAAAATAGTACTAGATACCTGTGTCACTGGAGTTGGTAGATCCATGTTAGCTGCCAGCCCTGGGGGCCATACTTTGCCAGTCCTTGACACTCTTCAATGCATCTCTTACAGCTCACCTGCTGCTGGAAACCCCATCCCCACAACTGCTTGATGACATTTATGTGATGCACACCTTTCCTGTGCGCATGGATGATTAAGATGCATTGAAAGTAGATCCTGCTCTGGTGCCCACTGCTTTATCTGCTTTGCTGGTTTCTTTAACAGACAAATCACAAGGATTCTCGCTGCAGGTTTTTACAGCAGCTTCTTTGTGCAGGGGGCTGTGATACTCCAAGAGGAATCAGTAGGTGATGGTGGTGGCAGAGTGAGTTGTTACGCAGCACTCATAAGCTTCCCAATACCAGAGCAGACGTAAGGAAAGAAGGTGGAGCCATTGTGGGGAGCAAACTGATTGCACACAGCTTCTTTAAGCCATAGCAAATAGCATAGGAAAGAAAACAAATTCTGCAGTGTGATCTGCCCTGGTGACTCATCACTCATACTCAGTTATTCAGTTAAAAACATTTGTAATTAACCCCAACAGCCCTCCTGAATCCTTGATGTATCCTTTCACAATGAACAGATTTACCTACTAATGAGCCTGGCAAGAGCTTATCTCCATCTTCAGGGGGATAGCATAGCCCTGAGGGTAAAATTCAGCAGACATTAGTATATATTTGTACTGGCTCCACAGTGCATCACAGAGTCTCCGGGAAGCATTCTGCTTCTCAGGTGAGATGTGATTTTACAACATAGACCTTTCCTCCCCTTCAGAAACCTCATTAAAAAGAAGACCAGGCATTCTTCTCCCTTCCCATGACCTTGCAGTTCCAAAGCATCTTCCCAGTGCTGCAGTCATGGACTTGCAATTGCCTTGGCAGTGCCAGGTAACCTGGACTGCCCCTAGCTTTAATGTAGGGGTGCCCCAAAGTGTCCTGATCCAGGGCCACATGCAGCTTTACCTAGTAGGAGTGAAACAAGACAGCTGCTGTTCTTCACTGGCATGACTTACTACGGCTGAATGCTTTGGGTATGCAACATCCTCTCCATGGAAGTGTAAGAGCCATGGCAAAGGAATCCGTATGTGTCTTCTGTGTCACTCCCTCATCCACCCAGGTGGTGCAACTAGCCAGGTTACCCCCTGCTAGTCAAAGAAATAGAAAAGAGCCCAGACAATCAAACTTTTCAAAAGTAATTTATAAAGATCTTTTACATTCAGAAGTACAAAATGATACATATCTATTCCTCCTGAACACATCACCTGCAGAGGAGTGGCAAGATTGTACGTACGGATTAAGGAAACATGACAGTAATACAGAACATATACTTTGAACTTTGAATTAGCCCAACATTTCAGAGGGAAACTATCTTCAACAAATATGAATTTAAAAATGATGGTCTGCTCCAGAGCATGTTGCTGCCCTGGCATCACCTGTGCTAGAACCACTTTTTCCTCTGAAATTATCCAATGTATTTTGACTAAAATGTAAGATCAAAGGCTCAGATCAAATCCTTCCTGCATTTCAGGTGAACTTGGTGGGCTGCTGAAAATGCTCTTGTCCTTCTAGACTGTCATTTGCCTCTTAACTTTAACAATGTGCGCCATCTCCTTGAATCAGGCATTTTCTTGGTCCGTGTCCCCCCATTAGTGTTGAACCTTACCAGGTATATACAGGGAAGTATCTGCATGGCCTTGGCAATCTAAGTCCCTACTCTCATAACAGTGAATCTGTTAATATTTTGGTTTCATAGTTTAATTGATCTATAAGACAGAAATCCATGCCATACTAATTTAACTCTTTTAAGAGATTACAGAATCAAAGATCTAGTACTACACTGGATGATATAAAATACAGAACATCTAAAGGAACTAAATCAGAACTGCATCATAACTTCATGGTCCACTGCTTTAAACTTTCTACTTTTGACACATCTAGACAAAGGCCCTAGACTTAGAAGGCTAAGTTAAAGCATTATTTCATGAAGTTCAGCAGATCCTCTCTGGATCCTTTTTCCTCTGAGGACAGGGGTAATCGATTCCCTTCTTACCAAGCTGACTCTGTAAACATCTTCCACTGTGCCAATTACACTAGATAAAAACATGAGCACTTAATCAGTGTTGTCTTCTAGAGCATCTAGTTTCTTGTCCCCTCCCTTGTGACAGTGTTCCTTTCCAAGACAGGTTTAACGGATTACCTGGCAATTGAGACACAGCTGCCTGGATTTTCCAGCTCTTCTAACCATGATTTGGGTGGGAACTGTCATCAGACTGGGCTTTGGAGTTTCCACCTTTGAGACAATAGAAGGGACGGAGTTCCATACAATTACAAAACTGGCACACGTATATGGCACACAGGAGCATTTCCTGTCAGAAAAAGAAAAGTTTTCTCCTATGTCTTCCCAAAGCTTTTATTCCACTATGCACAGTTTCAATTTTACGAGTAAGTATGGGGCACTTGTCTTCTTGGAAGAGGTGTTCCTATAATAAGATTTAGAGTTTCACACTTACTTACTTTCCATAATCATTAGTGGCAATGGGCCAGGGCCTCCAGAGGCTGATCAAGAATAAACAGATTCCTACCAAACAACATTAGGCAATTAAGACTTGACATTGCCAAAGTTTATCCACTGTTGTGAGTATTTTTCAAGATTAACACATTTAACAGCTATTATGGTACAGTCTAATACAAGTCAAACCACTTTGATCCCTTTCTATATGCTTCAAGGCAACAACCTATAGTAAGCTTTTCTTGAAGAAAGACCAAAAACTTCCCTCAAATATCAGTGACTATAAACAATTATGTTTATGGGAAGCAGGAATTCAACTATGATACTGCAATGGCAATCCTTTATATCTACGCAATCAGCAGAACATTTTCTAAAGACGGTGGACTGGATTCATTAAAGACCAGATCAGACAGAACGTGAGCAGTAGCTATCTTTCCTTGACGTGGCCATTGGTGAGATGGGCTCTGTTGGTCAGTGTCTCAGACCCATTCCTCTGGATATAATTGCTGCTAGTGACATTGCTGAAACACGTGATCCCATTTTTCTCCTTTTCCACGACCTTTTCTTTTTCTTCATCCTTGTCACTTTCTTCTGTGTCACTTCTCATGTCCTTTTCCATCTAAAGAAATATGTAAATGAGAAACAATACAAATGCAGAAGTCTGCACAAGAAGCTGTGCTAGCTGATACACAGGCTAAAGACTGCAGCTGCTACTTCAGCCGCCTGCCTTTGGCACACATTTCTATGATGTCTTTTTACATCACCTTTGGAAACATTTTATTTTCATCTACCTGACTTCTGTCTCAGTGGTATCTTAACTGTGATCCTGATAAACACGAATAACTACTATACAGGTTGAGAAGAAGCACCAAATCATATACGCCCAGGACTGAGGACAACTGTATACAGCTGAGGAGATTTATGTTGTCTTTTGCATACAAAAGAAGGATGGGAAGAAGCAGTTAATCAAACTCTTATATTTTCCAAAAGGGACAAGGAGCTAGATTCTGGGTGGCTGCAAGTTGAGCACTCTGGTTTGGACTGCATATGCTTTCAAACAATCCAATAGCCCAACACAAAGCTGCTCGACTCTACATGTAGTTTTATATTCAGGTTTTTTCTCTTGCTATGAAGAGATCAGTAGTCCGCTTTTGTGAATACTTAATTCCTTGCCTTAAAAGGAAGACAAAAAAAGAAATAATGCAGTAAAAAGGCAAGTTAGAGAAAGCAGCTTAACACTTGCTGGCTTCTCAGGCTGTTTCTACTCTGCAATACAAGATGCCAAAACTGGGAACAAATTCACAGTGTCCACACCCATTGTTGGAAAGAACACGGAAGGAAAGCAGCAAACCCCTTATGTGACCTGAGGCCTGGAAACTCCTCAGGAGCTTGTTAGTTCTGGATGTGCTCTGTAGTCTCCATTTATTATATACATTCTTCTGGGGATAGCACTTGGATCATGTTAAGCAGACTATTTAGTCTGATGCCTTTTCTAAAGATCACCACACCCAAAAGCAGATAGGATTTGTAAGAATGTGAAGTTGTACTCAAGTCAAACTGCCTGCAAGGACAATAGAAACAGCAGATGCCACATTTTGTGAACAATCTCAATCCCAAGTTGTTCTAGAGTTGGCAGTTCAGAAACTATATACAAAGTCTCTTGCTCTGCAGCAGAAACACAAACAATAATCAGTATTCCTAAGTGCCTTTAGAATATGGTTTAGGTCTTAAACCTAGCAAGATTCACAAAGGAACTAGATAGCTGCATGAATTAAAAAGACAGCTGCCTCTACAAGGAAGTGAAACCCCTTACTTCAAGATCAAGGCTGAACTGTAAGTACCAGGGATTAGGAAACATCAAGTGAGAAGGTGGTGCAGATAATCCTGTAGTCACGGAGGAAAATTACAGAGATCCGAAAGACCTATCAGAACAATCTGAACTTCTGACTGGAGTGAGAATTTCATGGCTCTCAAAAGGGGAGAATGTTCTGTATTTCTGCTGATACTGCTTTGGGCTACTAAATGTCTTAGAATCATAGAATATCCTGAGTTAGATGGGACCCACAAGCATCACTGAATCAGGCTCAACACAGGACTACATAAAAATTAAGCCATATGTCTGAAATGATCATGAAACATCTGCCTGGGACTGTTTTTCTTTGCTACTTATGGTTCAATACAGAAAGACCTCAAATATATATATTCTGCATCAAATATGGCAGATAATTTATTGTCATGGTTTTTGGCTGGAATAGAGTTAATTTTCCTAATTTCCAGCTCACGTGATGCTGTGTTTTGGATTTTTGATGAAAGTAGCGTTGATAACACACCACTGCTCTCAGCTGTTGCAGAGCAGTGCTTGCACAGAGCCACAGAGCCAAGGACTTTCCAGCTTCTCATGCTGCCCTGCCAGTGAGGAGGCCAGGGGTGCACAAGAAGATGGGAGGGGACACAGCCAGGACAGCTGACCCAGACTGGCCATATGCTCAGCAGTAAAAGCTGGGGTAAAGAAGGAGGAAGGGGGGGGCAGGCATTCAGAGTGATGGTGTTTGTCTTCCTAAGAAACTTACACGTGATGATCCCTGCTTTCCTGGAAGTGGTTGAACACAGGCTTGCTGATAGGAAGTACCAAATGAGTTTCTTGCATTGCTTTTAGGTGCAGCTTTTGCCTTATCTAATAAAACTATCTTAATCTCAACCCACAAGTTCTCATACTTTTATCTTTTCCATTCTCTTCCTCATCCCATGGTGAGGGGATGAGGGAGAGTGAGCGAGAGTCTGTGAGGTACTTAGTTGCTTGCTGGGGTTAAATCACAGTTTTTATAGATAAAATAAGAAAAAATCTGGATGTGCTTCAGTATATTTTTCCTGATGGATCATTTCTTTCTAATAACACTATCCACTACCTCATCATTTGACACTGTAATAACTGCTATGGAAGCTGTGGACAATATGGATGAAGATGAACCTTTCCTGCTTGTTCTCAGTTCCCATAAGACAGAATTTCCCAGTTGGACAGTAATAAAACAACTCGTCCCAGGCTATGAGGTCAACTCCCACAGGGCATGGACTTGTTTCTGCTGGACTACATCCTTGGCAAGTGGCCACATTATGTCATGTCTTTGATTCTGAGAATAATTTCATGCTGAGCAGCAGTTTGGTTTCACAGCAGATACTACAGGCTGTAGTCAGAAAGAGTCGGGTGCATGTCACTTCAGTTTATACAGCTGCATCTCAGATATCCAAGGTTGCTCTGTTACTGATAGCGACAAACAGGCAATGCCTGGCGCAACGTTGAATGGAGTATGCTTAGGACATGCCTGTCTGCTAGTATGTAAGGAGCCCAGACAGCTAGTTTAGACAAATGCATCTACTCTGCAGACATCTAAAGTACTATAAGACAACCCCCACAAAACATACTTTAGTGATGGGGCAGAGTGCAACCTCAGCAAGCTTGCCAATGACACAAAACTGGGAGGAGCGGCTGATACGCCAGAAGGTCATGTTGCCATGCAGAAGGACCTCAGCAGACTGGAGAAGTGGACTGACAGGAAACTCATGAAGTTCAACAAAGAGAAGTGCAAAGTCCTGCACCTGGGGAGTAACAACCCCATGCGCTCATATATACTGGGGGCTGCTCCGCTGGAAAGCAGCACTGCAGAGAAGAACCTGAAAGTCCTGGTAGAAACCAAGTTGAACATTAGCCAGCAATGTACCTTTGACGCAAAGAAAGCTAACGGTATCCTGGGCTGCATTAGGAGCAGCATTGCCAGCAGATCAAGGGAAAGGATCCTTCCTCTCTAGTCAGCACTGGTGAGGCCATGTTTAGAGTACTGCGTCCTGTGGCAGTAGCCCTGCTGGGCTACTAAGTACAAGAGAGATGGACATACTGGAGAGAGTCCAACAAAAGGGCCATGAGGATGATTAAAGGACTGAAGCATCTCTCCTGTGAGGAAAAGCTGAGAGAGCTGCAACTGCTCAACCTAGAGGAGGCTCAGGAGGATTTTATCAGTATATATAAATGTCTGAAGGGAGGGTGCAAAGAGGATTGGAGCCAGGCTTTTTTCAATGGTGCCCAGTGCCAAGACAAGAGGCTGTGGGCACAAAGTGAAATACAGCAGGTTCCATCTCAATATTAGGGAACATTTTCTCCCCCTGATGGTGACTAAGCATTGGAACAGACTGCACAGAGAAGTTGTGGAATCTCCCTCCTTGAAGATACTCAAAAGCCATCCAGACATGGGCTTGGACAAGCTGCTCTAGGTGGCCCTGCTTGAGCCAGGGAGGTTGGACAATACCTCCAGAGGTCCCTCAGCCATTCTGTGATTCTGTGATGTTAGTAACACTGTAATTAAAAATCCTGTACTGGAAATCCCCTGGAGAAGAAACTATAGGAAAGCACTTTTGCACTGGCCTCATCAATCGCATCAACACTCCCTGCCTTGATTTTTTAGTTTTGTTACAAACACAGTACTGACCCAAGCGTTGGGATCCTCACTCAGATGTCACTGGCTTTGTTCATAGAAATCTCCCATGGAGTCCAATACACATTTTTTTCTTGAATACACACTTCATAAGTGAACCCAAATATTATATCAACTCATAAAAACTTTACTTCTTTTGTCAACTTTCACTAGTATCGAGTGACCCTTTTACCTCACTGTTAGGAGTTCACATGTATAATTTTACTAGGACAAAAAAGAATCCATCCCAGATGTATTCCCTGTGCTCCCAAGCAGTCTCAGGGGATCCTCCCTCCCCATATGATGTACAGGGGACTACAAACTGATTCATACCGTGCCCTGGAGGATGAACTTGTAGACCATATGAATAATTAGGCAGGACCAGAAGATATGGAGCAGCTGAAGAGTTATCAGGAGAGCATTCACGAAGTAGTATCCAAAGAAGGGTTGGAATATCTCCATGGAGTAATAGTAGGTGTTATAGAGCACTCTGCAAGAGAGACAGAATTGCACTGGAGAGAGAGCGGCTGTAAGCCCCCAAAAGCTATTGTCACAGAAGTTTCACTTCAATCACTCTCTTCTTATATATAACACGTTAGACAACTCTCCGTTCCCCACTTGAAATGAGCAGAGTAGAGCCGTAAGCCAAAGACTCCTCTGCAGTATATTTCAGGTCTTTGCTATTACTCTCTGAACTCCAAGGAAGACCACTCTTGTTTAGCCCAAGGTAGGTACAACAGCCATGTGGCAATGCAGCCTATGCAGAAGGCAGGGACATGAGCTCAAAATTGAAAAGCAAAGGCCACAGCAAAAGATTTAGCCCATAGCTGAATTATCCTGCCTCTGAGAAGACAGTTTTTTCATTTCCCTTGACTGCAGCAAACTCACGTGTAGGGGAAAATGATCAGGCGGCTGATGAGGAAAACAGCTGCGAAGATCATAAAGAGCCTGTCACAAGTTTTTTTCCACTTCATGTAATTGAATATCTTAGTTGGCTGGAAGGAGAAAGAACAATAAAACAAAGCAGGTCAAGATAGTGCATCTGCATATGCTCCAAGATGCTAACAAGCCAGATATGATACAATCCACATGCAGGTATTCATGTTTCCTCCTGGCTCTCTGTAGGGCACCCTAAGCTGGGTGAGGAGATCATCAATGAGTTATCAGTGAAACCCCACAGTGATTGTCCCTCATTGTGCTAGATCAAAAGACAGCACTTGGCTAAAGGTCATCACTGCCAACTAGGCCTTGCCAGGCACTTAAACTGTGGAGCTCACCTCTAGGAAGCAATCAGAAGCATCATGAATCACCAGCACCAGTGTCCCAATGCGGATGTAATTGGCACAGTATGAGAAACTGATCAGGAAGATGGTTGCAGCATGATGGACTATCTGCTCCTTGAAGTCCTGATGAGAAAGGGGACAGCAGAAAATACATTGCACTTTCTGTTCTAGTTAGAGCATGCTGGTAGCTAAAAAATGTGTCTACTCAATGGGGCAAGAAACCTCCCAGTGTAAAGTTTTATCCACGTTAATCTTTAACAAAATGCATGCCAGAATGTAGGCAATCAAGGAACCCACGAATTATGAGTTTATGGAGTAAACAGAGAATCTTGAGCAAAGAACACTCCGCTCTCTACCAGAAATGGTCTGGTGTTAGTGCAAATTGTAAGACAGAACCATGAGAGCTGATGATTCAGTACAGACAAACATAAAAAGAGCTTCCTTTTGGTCACAAAGCAATGCCCATACTCACCTCTGCTCCAGCAGAGGAATTTCTGCTTGGGGAAGTGAACCTTTTGAATTAGTTTGCTCCTTTCCATGTCAAGGTTTGTGTTCTCCACCTCCCAGAGGAGAGGGAAGACAGTGACTGGTAATGGAAATTCCTGGGAACAAGCAAGGACGAGTCCCCTGAAACCTCAGACTAGCATTATACACACTATACAACCTTGGAAAACACTCTCCTGAGTGTTAAGCTTGGATCATGTTTGTGCTTCATTTTTTCCCAGGGGTTGTCACTCACCTTCCTCTTCACATCACAGGGCAAGGTGAAGACCAGAGACCAGTAAAAGGAGAGCTCCAGCATGTAGTACCAGAACAGAGAAGGTAGGAGAGGCTGCAACAGCAAGAAAGAGACAGTGGTATACCCGTCAGATAAAGTAAAGAGAGGGCTGGAAATGAAAACTCCTACCTATAAAAAAAAATAAATTAAAAAAATCAGATAAACCAAAATGACAAGATCTAGTTCCTGCAGCTTCATGGGGTAAATCCTCAACTGAACAGTCTAGTCACTTACCAAACATCATCTGTGCTCAGGTAAAAGCAAATAGCAGGGGAAACTCCACTTTGCCATAGCATGTGAAATATTTAAATAACCAGGGGGAAGATCCTGAAAATTTTCAGGCATTCTTCTGGGAAAATTCTTGAGCAGTCACTGTAGATCTCAGTGTGAACAGTAGTCCCTGCTGTTCTGGCTAATTTTTCTGGGGTTTTACAGCTGAAAAACTAAAAGCTTAGACCCACTCACCAAAGACACGTGCTAGTTAACAAGTAATTTTTCTGTTGTGGCACTAGATGGCATCTTTAAACCAGAACCTATTTGATTAAAAAAAAAAAAAAAAAAAAAAAAAAAAAAAAAAAAAAAGTACTATGACTACAGAGGCTTTGCAACAAGCATTTCCAAAGAATCTTGGAGTATGGTGCTCCCAAGTACCAATTTATTTAGGTTTCCTCTACCCAAAGTACTGATTTCTGTCCTTAGAAGATAGATTTTAGTTTGCTTTTCTTTGATGCACCAGTGATTAGCCGCTAGAGGAAGCATGGCTGGATGCACTGGTCCTACCAGAGGGGATATTAACATCTGGCAGGCTGGTATGTGCTGTTCATGCTCTGGGGGTTATCCAAATGATCCTCTGGATCTGAAGGGATTTTTTTGTTGTTTTTTCCAAAGATAGATTAGATTATTGATGTTTCTTTTACCCTTGTCTGTAGCATACAACATGGTTTGCTTGGTAGAAATTGTGTTTAATATATTCGTTGTTCCTGTTGTGCCACAGGTATGTTCTTGACCTTTCCTGCTCTTTTCCAGTGGGATGTTACCAGCTCTGGTTTGGGCCTTTTCTGCTTACTACAGGTGTAGGAAAGTGTTCTGTTACAATGGCTTAGATTTCTCTGGAAAATACATGGAATGCAAATGTACAAAAGAGGAAATAAGGACCCAAGAGATCCTCTCAGCCTTACATTCCTATTCAAACACCACCTGGTTTGTATGAATCACAGCTAAAAACTGTGCAATACAATTACAGGTTTGCAAATCTTAATGTACAATCTGAGGGTCTTGTTCTAACTTTGACTACCAGACCAAAAAGCCCTAAAGCACAGGTAGTTTTCACTTTGTCATGCTACTGTGATCAAGTTGTATCTCAGCCTCTTCTTCAATTAATGAAAGATTAAATTCCCAGCCAGGAAATTCTAGTATTGTAAAATCCCATGCACAGGAGATCCATGCATGATACCAGGAGAAACTGCTATCCTGCTAGAAACACTTACCAGGCTTTTGGATTGGAAAGGGCAAATAATCACAGAATCATCACAGAGTCATAGAACAGCTTGGGTCGGAAGGGACTTTAAAGATCATTCAGTTACAACCCCTCACCAGAGCAGGTTACCCAGGGCCTTGTCCAACCTGGCCTTGAACACTTCCAGGGATGGGGCATCCCCAGCTTTTCTAGGCAGCCTGTGCCAGTGCCTCACCACCCTCTGAGTGAAGAATTTCCTCCTAACATTTAATCTCTATCTACCCTCTTTTGTTTTAAAATCATGATGCCTTGTCCTGTAAGTACAATCCCTGACAAAGAGTCCCTCCCCAGCTTTTCTGTAGGTCCCTTTTCAGTACTGAAAGGTTGCAATGAGGTCACCCCGGGGGCTTCTCTTCTCCAGGCTGAGCAGCCCCAGCTCTCTCAGCCTTTCTTCGTAGGAGAGGTGCTCCAGCCCCTTGATCACCTTCGTGGCCCTTCTCTGGACCCATTCTAACAGATCCACATCCTTTTTGTGCTGGGGACCCCAGATCTAGATGAAGCACTCCAAGTGGGGCCTCACAAGGGCAGAGTAGACAGGAACAATCACCTCCCTCCACCTGCTGGACACTTCTCTGTTGATGCAGCCCAGTGAAAACTGTCTGTTCTTAAAGCAGGAATGAAATGGTACCCACGATTTTCATCAATTTATTCATAATGCTAATTAAGCCTGTAGAAGGCAGCTGTTCTAACAGGATAAGGAATCTTTTCCAAAGCCAAAATCAGATCTTTCACTTTACTGACATTTATCTCTTTGTAATATCTTATATTGGAAGGCTGCTGCTATACACAAGTCATAAAAACATAACGGGGAAAAGTAGAGCAGGTAATGGTTCCTGTGTCAGTGCATGAAGCCCCATTCTATGAAGACAGGCTGAGGGAATTTGTTTTGTTCAGCCTGGAAAAAAAAGAGGGCTCCAGGGAGACCTTATAGAGGCCTTCCAATAGGCATGTAGACCTAAAGGGGGCTGAAGGAAAGCTGGGGAGAGATTCTTTGGAGTGCAGCAGTAGGACAAGGAGCAATGGCTTTAAACTAAAATAGAGTAGGTTTAGATCAGGTATAAGGAAGAAATTCTTTACTCTGAGGGTGGTGAGGCACTGGAACAGGCTGCCCAGAGAAGTTGTGGATGCCCCATCCCTGGAAGTGTTCAAGGCCAGGCTGGATGGGGCTTTGAGCAGCCTGGTCTGGTGGGAGGCGTCCCTGTCCATGGCAAGGGGATTTGGAATTAGAAGATAGAATAGTGATGGAGGCAGCTGGGTAAACAGTACCTCACTTTTTGTTGCTGTCCTTGTTCCTTGGTGACCTGGGAGTATATTTTGTGCCTAGCTGGCAATTTTCTTTGAGTTTATTTTGGAGTGTATCACTCAGAGCATGTCCTCTGCTCTATAGGCTTTCCACTGAAGTCTTCACTTCTCCTCTCTGGACAAAATGTCCTACTCTAACCAGTCTCCTCTATAAACTAAACTTGAAGCATCCCTATTTTTCAGTTTCTAAGCTTGCCCGGTCAGAAGGCTTGCTTTTCCTTTACTACTGTAGAGTTGGCTTCTGCTGTACTGATTCCTCCTCTATTGTGTCTAGAGTAAGCAAAATATTAAGATGTTCTCTGTTGATAGGGATCTGTTTTCGAATTCTTACGGCTTATCAATCTGAATTTCAATCAGTGCCCTCTCTTTTGTCCCTAAAGTAATCTGATTTTTAAAAGATATCTAAAGAGAATACATGATTTATTACAACAATTTTTACTCCTGGATGACTCACCTGTTGTGGGTATCCTGTCCAGCACTCTCTATGGTCCCAAAACCAAGGCTTCTGGAAAGAAAATATAACACGAATGGGAAGATCCCAGACGAATTCTCTTATCAACCACCTAATTCCTGTAGCTTGTTACTACTACAGATTTGTTGTGTTTTATTGGAAACAGAGAAATAGAAATTAACCTTTTATTTTGATGTAAAAAATCAAAAAGCACTATAGGTGGGATTTAGATACCTCCACTCCACTGCTAGCTCATCCTGGAATCTGCAGACTCACAGAGTACCTTAAATTCTGTCTTAAAAGTTGCTAAGTTCAATGCTTCTTCAGCTGTTACAAAAACAAGCAGGTGCAAGTATAGTCTATGCCTCCTGTCTTGGGATCAGCAGATTTTCTACTATTTACCACATCAGGAGGTCTCAGTGTAGAATATTTTTGCAAAGCCCACCCAAGGAATTGGGTTCAGCAAAAGAGCCAGGGTAACCTCTAAAATACAACCAGAGGATAACAGGTGTCCCTTGTCCCAGCTTAGTGACCACAGGTCTGGATTAGAGCATATGGTATACCTCTTCTGCCTCAGAGATTCAAACTAATATCATTCAAGTCTCAGTTTTCTCCTGTTGAGGCTGTTCCATTTGTATCAAGAGAAATCATTAATTATCAAATCAGAGAAAAGGCAGAGGCATTAACCTTACCCTCTCACATCTTGGGTAAAGAAGAGGAAACACGTACATAAAATTACTAAAATGCAGACCATGCTCCAAAGGAAGCCTAAGCATTTTACCTTAAACAAGTACTATATACAACACAGAAACAGGCCCTGCAGCTCCTGTCTCAGATAAATGTTTTATCTGCCATATCACAGAAATGTATTTTTACAATTGCTGACAGCATCTCACAATCCTAGTTGTCTACTGCTTTTCCAGAGGAAGAGCAAAACTCTTGGTTTTGAGTTGGAGTTCTTAAAGTAAGCATGGTTCGATAGATAGATAGATCTCAGAAGATTGTGTGCTGTGCAGAGGACAAAGACATGATGGGAAAATCTCTGAAAGAAAGTTTGAATACACAGGTTTGGCAACAAGATCTGCCATTCCTGCAGGCACTCACTGGAGAACAGCAGGTGGCACTGTTTGCATACTCACGTCGTACAGGACAGCAAGTCCAGTGAAGAAAGCAATGACGTAAAATGTAAACCTCCAGCTACAAACAAACAAAGTGTGTTAGTACCCCATTAGCCACAAAGCTACAATTCTGTGTATTACTTTTTTTCAAAAAATGACACTACTAAATAAAAGAAAAACATCAATATGCTCAAAGTTTGTGCAGATCATAACAGGAACTTTTTTTTTTTTTTTTTTTTTCCATGCTGGTACATTCAACAGATTCCATGAAGAGCAATTCTTCTGCTTTAGACGATAGAAACTATGAGAATATCTCTGAATAAAGTCACATAGATAATCATCCCAACTCTTCACAGTACCAGTAGAGGCATGTGTAGATTCAAACAGTGCCAACTTCACTCATAGGCTTTTGGAGATCAGGCGTGCTAAATTCATTATCATGTAAAGCAATTGATTACTGTCATGTTTCATCTCAGTCAGAGCTGCTAATGATTTATCCACATTAAATCCACACAGAAGGACTTATAAAATATGTTTGCCATGTCCAGTGGACAGAAACCCATGGTACTGAATGTATACACGTACATTAAGAAATTAGAGGAATTTTATCCCAACAGAATAAATGAGTAATAATAGATTAAAGACAGGAAATCTTTACAGGAGTAAAAATGCCTGCAACAACCCTTAAATTACCAAAAATCTCCATAACAAATCAGAAGATACAACATTTTTAGAGAGAGACTCAATCTGTCAGTGAAACAGGAGCTTCAAGAAAAACATAATCAGTGAGAGCAGAAGTTTTGTTTTGTTTTCTCCACTAGGGTTTTTAGTCAGGATTTTTGAATTAGAGGTTGAATGGACAACGAGGTGATTAGCTCAGAAGTGATATCTACCCTATAGGTACACACTTCTAGTCAGATGAATGACACTGTAGGTATTTTCTTCCTTCATCTCTGTGGCCTTCCTGGATGAATCTACTTCCTTACAAGCATAGCAGAGCAGCCACTCATAAGTAAGGCATTTCAACTAAGATCAGGAGAATCCTTTTCCTCTGTGGAAAGCTGAGACAAAACTAACATTTCTAAGAGGGGCCAATTTCTGAATTTTTACCAAAAGATTCTTGACATTCCTCTGAATGCAATTCTGTACTATGGGTTAATTTCTACTTCCACTAAACCCCAACATGCAGGAACTGCTCTGACTGTTGTGCAGAACACCAGTTGCTGGGTGATGGTCTACCATGTGATGAGATAGAGATCTGTAAAGACCTTAGGCTGTGATTTTAAAGCACTGCCTCAGCATGAGGACCTAGTGGGGCCCCCACAAGGGATCTGGGAATTAAAGACTCAGGTAACTATCTGGGACCTGCTCATAAGGGTATGGACATTAGTGTAGACCATTAGTTTATTGAAGAGCTTTGCAGACTTTGATTTCTTGGTGTAAAATGACCCTGACAGTGACTCATTTGGCGTCTTGCAAGGAGGTAATCCCAGCTCAGAAAGATTGCCTAGGCACAGGAATAAGGACTGACAGCCATAGAGCTACAAGAGCTTACAGCTCAGTTGTACAACAGGCTGTCATGGGTCAAGTCACCACAGCCTCCAAGTGTAGCACTGAACAAGTAAACGTGTGTCTAGATGAAGTCTATTAGGGTTATTGCTCTGCAATATCTGTGGAAAGCTCAGTCAAGATTAACATTTACAGAAGTGGCTGACGTGAGATTTTTTTTTTTAATCTGCAGAAGTTAAAGTACCTAAAAAGTGAGGAACCCGATGATGATCTGCTTTTGTCAAACCTTCTTGTGCCTCCATATAATGAGGATTTCCACACAGCTGTTTCCAAGTTTTGCTCCCAGGAAAAGATTTCACATAGGCTTTTCTGCTATTATAAAGGGGTTCTGTTCTGTGACTTTCAGGGAAGCTGAAGTCAACTGACAGCAGAATATAGTCTAGACCAGTGTCTGTGACATTTAAAAGCAATACAAAGGAGAACAGTTGCAAAAAATATGTAGCAGAAAGAATCAGCTCACAGAGAAGCAAAGAGAGAAAGAGAGAGGCAATGGTAGACTATTTTGGAGGCATGGAAGCAGCAGCAAAGCAGCAGGAAGCAGTAGGAAGCAAAACAATAGGGAGTTTTTCAGATAGGATAGTGTTCTGAAGCAGAGCATCAGTCTTACTAAGTCAGAAACTGGTGTTCTATAAGGATTAAGGTGAGATAGGAGTAAAAGGAGCCTTGGGAGTGAAAATAAAGGGGAAAAGCAAGGAATGATTCAGTAATAGAGAAGCAGCAGCAGAGCCAGAGAAGAATCAGGTAGGGCAGGGAAGACTCAGGATGCTCTCCGTGGAGGAGTGCAGGGCAGGCTGGGAGGCAGCAAACTGCCTGCTGAGCTCAGTGCCAGTGAAAGGCGCCTGCAGCTCATGGCTTCTGCTCCTGCTCACCAGGCCTCGCAGAACTTCTTGGATAGGCTCGGTCGGTCAGTGTTCCTTCGGCGCCGGAACCACCTCTCCACCTTTCTCACTGGCAGGTCGCACTGTTTGGCTAAACTGATCAGCTCACTCTGGAAAACAGGCGAGGAAGCAGGGTTCAGATTCAGGTTTGAAAGTCATCATGGGCACATGGCCATCTGGTTTGAGCCACCACAGAACAACCAGTGGAGATTCCCAGCAAGCCCAAATTTGTTCAAGTTGAAGCATCTTTCAGAAAGCTGTCCATCCCTACTATAAAGATTTCAGATAATAGAAAATCTTTCATTTCCCCTTGTAAGCAACTGGTTATTAATACTAAACGTTAAAACTTTATGTTTTATTGTTTTATGTAAACATCTCCAGTTTCAACTTTCAAACTCTGGTCCCTTCTCACGGGTGTTTCTTGTTCAATCACTTCTTCTTTCGGCCTTAAGAGACTGAGTCCCTTACATCTGTCACTCCAAGAAAGTTTTACTGCAGCTTAAATAACTTTTGAAGTTCTACACTGAATCTTGTCATGCCTTTCAGTATTCTGATGCAATATCAGGGAATAACCTGACCAATGTCATGAGCAGAGGCAACACCATTTTCCTACCGGATATTATCCTGTTGTGGTAAACCTGTAGGGATAATTTTTCAATAGGTTATTCAGAGAAATACTGCAATTACCTTCCTTCTTGTCCTTAGGCTCTTAAAGAATTTGGAGTGTGACACAGAAGAAGTCATCATGTTTTATATTCCTTTCTTAAGTGTCATCAATGATAATCTTATTTTTTAAGTAAAGCAATAGGTTTTCATGGAATGTGTTTACTTTAATGGTATCATTTGACAGTGATTTACATACTCTGAGAGTGCTGTAAAAAAGTGTGCCCATTAGTCATTTTCAGATATACTCCTTTCTATTTTTACTTAGTGACTTTTGTTCTTGCGGTGGAGTCAAGTGGAGACATTGATTTATATTCTCCAACTGCTCCATAATGCAGTATTCCTCCCAAGGAGATGGCTGCTGAGAAGAGTAAAATCACATCTTGTAAAAGCTGAATCATAAGCAGGAGTCTGAGCGCTCACAGGAGAGGGAGGAAGCTAAAAGACCGAGATGCAACCAGTGAATTGAGTCAGTAAAACATTAGCCAGCTGCACAATTCTTTTTCCATGTCAGGAAGTCAGAATGATGTCAGAAGTCTCACAGTCCGGATTCGCTCTGATATCCTTACATTCTCTAGGATAAAAGTGTAGACTTCTGCTCCTTCAGTGCAATGTGAGTGCAGGGACAGCTGTGTGGAAAGCCTGCTTCCAAAAGTAGGCCTTGAGTTAGATCTCTGCAATGGGAGTAGTTCTGTTGAGAAACTTGTGGATCGCTCAGACAGGCAAGAGGAAGATCAGGGACTATGGCAAGTGTTCTGAGAACATTCCTTCCATCTGCTAAGGAAAAGGGCTGGCAGCACGACCAAGATGAATGCCTTCATTTTTATTTTAGCCTCTATTCTTTTACTTTTAAGCAGGTACTGAATGTCCCAGGGCTCCACATGCCCCACTGCAGTATGAAACATGCTGCACCAGCCTCATCAAGGCAGTTACTTGTTTGTACTAGGACTGGAACCCCTGCTCATATGTCTTTGGTAGTGGCTAATAGCTTTTGCTTTAAGGCCAAGAAAGCCTGCAAAAAGGCACTGAAAATAAATGTGATTGCACTAGGCTTACGTGGCAAAGTTTTGGTAGTTGGGGGGCTGCAGTGGTGGCCTCTGTGAGCAGAGCCCAGCAGCTGCCACAGGTCAGATCAGAGCCAGCTCCAGCTGGCTCCAAAAGGGAACCACTGCTGGCCAGAGCTGGGCCATGAGCAACGCTGGTTGTGCCTCTGGAATAGCATATTGCAGAAGGGGAAAAAAAAACTACTCTGCCACAACAGTTGGGAGAGAGGAGTGAGTGACTGAAACAACCCTGCATACACCAAGGTTGATGAAGGACACCAGGAGGTGCCCCAGGAATGGAGCAGAAGTTCTCCTGTGGCCTGTGGAGAGGCCCCTGGTGGAGCAGGCTGTCCCCCTGCAGCCCATGGGTCCTACATGGAGCAGATTTCCATGCTGCAGCCCACGCATGCAGCCCATGGAGGAGCCCCCTGTGAAACCTGAACTATGTTCCCTGAAGGAGGTTGCGACCCATGGAGAGCCCACACAGGAGCAGGCCCTGGGCCAGAGCTGCAGCCCGTGGAGAGGAGCCCACGCAGGAGCAGGGGGTCTGGGGAGAGCTGCCGCCCATGGGGGATGCATGTTGGAGCAGTTTGCTCCTGATGGATGGCCCCCGTGGTACGGAGCCATGTGGGAGCAGTTCTTGAAGAGCTGCTGCCTGTGGGAAGCCCACACAGGATCAGTTTGAGAAGGACGGCATCCTGTGGGAGGGATCCTACGCTGGAGCAGGTGAAGAGAATGACTGTGAAGGAGTGGCAGAGATGGAAGTGTTACAGACTGACCACCTCCCTGTTCCCCTGCGCTGCCTGTGAGGAGGAGGTAGAAGAGGTGGATGGAGGGAGGTGTTTTTAGTTTATTTTTACACTGCTCTAGCCTGTTAGTAATAGGTTATAAATTACATTTCTCTCCCTCTGTTGAGCCTATTTTGCCTGAGATGGTGGTTGGTGAGTGATTTCCCTCTCCCTGTCCTTGTCTCAGCTCTTGAGCCCATTTCCATCATAGTTTCTCCCCCTGTTCTTTTGAGGAGGGGGAGTGAGAAATTGGTGGGGTGGAGTTTAGCTAGCCATCAGTGTGGAATCACCACAGTGATTCGCTTACTTACCACCGTGGTTACATCCAGGGTCTCCACTGACAAGGCTAAATCCAAATACAGCTTGACTATACACTATCCTTCCAATGCTTTTTCCCTCAGCAGCAGCCATTATAACTGAATTATACTGCCAAGATCTTCAAGATCTCTTTTTCTCTCCCAAGGGAGAACTACCTACCATTTGTGTTTGCAGTTTTCTGGTGCTCCTTACTTTGTCTCTAACGACAGACAGGATTTTAGTTGGCTTCCTGAAAGGCCAATCTCAAACTTGTGGATTGCACAGCAACAGAATGACCTGCCTCCCTGAACTAAGAGAATCATGCCATCCACATGTGCTAAGCTTCAAGGACTAGCAACAAGGGAAGTCACTTCAAGGGAGTTGATGTGACAGTGATTTGCTAATATATGGAAAGAAGGCAAACGAACAAACAGGAGTTGTCATTATTTCCTTTGGGAGAGGAGTTTCCTGTCCAAACAAGTTGGAGATTTAATTTTTTTGGAGTGCTATCTGTGGAAAGCTGTTATTCCCACATGTTCAGAAGCAGAGCTGATGGCTGATGGCATTTGCAGGAAGATCACCATGCCTGGTCAGTGTCAGGCGGCCAGTGCTACAGAGGTTCCTGCTGCGTTGTTGAGTTTCCAAGTGGCATCACCAAACTTCAGGATTCCAAATGTGATGTTATTTAGGTAAAGATACAAGGGCTAAATCTAGAGGAAAGCAAAGAAGAAAGACTCACTTCTTTAGGGTTCTTGCAGTGCGTACTGTAGAATGTTTCCAGTATGGGGTTAGGCTGAGCATTTGGTCTCTGCTTGTCCCTCACACCCAGTTTGGCACCAAGGGGCAGGGCTATGGCTCTGCAAGAGAAAAGATTCAAGGTTCAGCCCAAAATAGAACAGTGATTTCTGATACTGCAGCACTGTACAACATGGTGTAGTACATTAACAGTTGTGTCTCACAGTTATCTCCCACAATTTTGGGTCTAAGCACAAGTATTGTGTCAAGCAGGTAAGGAAAATAAAGAAACTTGAGTAAAAAAAGTTACAATAGAAACAGTGGGGCTTCAATGCTATAGGCCTTGAGGTCAGTGTTGCAATACACAACACTGACTGAGGTTGGAAATGCTACATCCTGCTTTGTCAGCTTTCAAATCAACTATGTTTGGGCGTCCCAGATTATGGCACGAAGCCCAGGCTTGTAGAGACAGCCGTCATACCTGCAGTTGGTCTTTGGCTTGCTTGTAGCTTATGCAGAGTACCACATTGATGACAAGGCCTCAACACTGTTTAGTTTTGATGTTAAACATACAGAGGACCCATGTGAACTAGAGACTTGGCTCAGGATCAAGAGGATCAATAAATACCCTGATGAAACAGGAGGCCCCTGTCATGTTTAGCTGCCTAGCACGGTAAAACCACCACAGCCCCTTGGTCTTTACTGGAAAAACTTTCCTCAGTTTCTCTTAAAGCATGCCAGACAGTAGGAACATAAGGGCATAACAACTAAAAACATAACCACAAGGCATAGTTGCTTATGTTGCTGTGCACCTTTAGCCTTTCATGGTGAAACAATGCAAAGAAAAATATCTGCATAAATAGAAAAAAGTTTCAAACGGGTGGCAAGACTAGGCATAGAATTGTTGTGCTCAACAACTAAACTTCTCCACTACAAACCCTCTTTTCCTCTTTAACCATAGGAAATAGCTTCATAAATGGTGTGAAGTGAGGTACCACATGAACACTGCACAAACAGGAAACTTGGCAAATCAGAATTGCAAAAAAGGCCCAGTTTAACTGCCTGCTCCTCGCATTTCTGGAGAATTAGTTCACAGAATCATAGAATTACTTGTTTCTTATAAGTCACTACCGTTTACACATTGCCACTGGCATGCAATTAATCTCATTAGCCAAAAAGAGTGGAGTGTCTGCCTAGAACTTTTCAGCACTGTTCACAGAATCCCAGCATGGCTGAGATTGGCAAGGATCTCTGGCCTACAGCCAGTCACCCAGGACCATTTCCAGACAGCTCCAAGGAGGGAGACTCCACCACCACTCCAGGCAACCTGTTCCTGTGCTCTGTCACCTTCACTGTGCAAAAGTGCTTTCTAATGTTCAGATGGAACCTTCTGTGTTTGGACTTGATGATCCTTGTGGGTCCCTTCCAACTTGGGATATTCTATGAGTTTATGATTCCCCATGTCCTCCTTCTTGCCCTTGTCAAGAATAGGAGTGACTTTGCTTTCTTCTAGTCTTTAGGCATTTCTCCTAGTTGCCACAATAAATCAAAAAACATTGAAATTGGCCTTGGAATGACATCTGCCAGCTCCCCTCAGCACTTGCAGGTGCATCACATGAGGTCTTATGCATGTCCAGTTTGCTTATGTTTTCCCTGGCCTGATCCTCTTCCACCAAGGGCATATATTCCTGCTACTGATCATCATACATGCAAAATCATTGGAAAACCTTCTCTCTGCATTTTGGAGAAAAAAGAAAATTTTGCTCTAAGTGCTAACAGCTTCCTTGAACTTAGCAACTGTAAATTGGCGTTGAGGGTGGTTACGAGCTGATGAATACCATGCAAAGGTAGAGAGTGCTGAGATGCAGGCCTGCTCTGCCTGGTTCATCTTCATTCTGTACAAGCAGCAGCTCTGATCAGTTATCCCTAATAATTCAGAAACCAAACAACATTTTTTTTTTCCATGGGAGCAAAAAAGTTGTGGAAGTTACATCATTATGTAGGTGTTTAAAGACTTTTTACTTAAAAACTGTATGTGGTATGTTTATAACTGGGATTATATGGTATGGCTGCCTGTGATCTCTTCTAGCCATATAGCCACTCCATACATTTGTGTGCTTAGGGACTATTCTAGATCAAGTATCCTATCAGAGCGTTCTTTTGACTTTTATCTTCATTTAATAAACAGGTTTCAGAAGCAATTTTCTGAAGAGACTACCTACCTAAGGAATTTTGTAACTTCTATTATATTAAGGCATAGAACACAGAATGGTTGTACACTTAGTTCCCTCATGTAACAGATGATTTCAACCATTCTTTTCCATGGCCAGCTCCATATTCCAGTTGTTCTTTTCCATCTTCTCTGGGAAATTCCTTTAACATCACTGGCTAAAGAACCATTCAAAGATGTACCAAGACCACTGAAAAAGATGTATTTCTACCATAAGAGGGGGTCCAGTGGTTAAGTGTGATTGCTAGCTACTTTCTAACTACAAGACACACACGTATCACGCTCTGTGTAAGCTCTCATTAGTTTTAGTGAAACTCAGCAGCATCTTGGCATTGCTGCAACAGTTAACAGTGGTATTAGAGAGCCCCTCCTGTGCTAAGAACAATGACAAAGTATTTCAAAGATATCCATAACTATACAGAAATGGAGAAAACATTTGCCCTAAGATCTGTACTAGGTCTTGGTTCTTAAGTGGTTCCTCTGAAGCTCCTCTGAAGACGAAGATGTAATAAATTTCTGCTGCTTAGGAAGAAACTTACTGCAGCTTCTTATCAGTCCACATCGGAAACTGGTCTAAAATTTTCCAAGCACCTTAAAGGGAAAGAGAACGTTCCTGCCAGGTGTCAGGGCAGCTTGCCAACAAGTTTGGTTCTTTTTTTAAAAAACTATTTCAACTATTCTGCATGACTCCTTAATTTAGATTAATCTTTTTCTCTTTCTTTCCTGTTGGTTTGTTATGGTCATGGTATAAAATCTCACTGTAACAGAAACAAGCCAGTTGCAGTTGATGAGGACAGGGTGTGATTAACCAGAGCTACAATTACTTTGTTGTTGAGGTTTTGAGTTTAACCATGAATTATAGGACCAATCCTACTTTTATGAACACAATTGGGAAATCAAACCCTGAAATTCCTCCTAAGGGAGGTTTGTACATGTTGGATGTATGCTCTGACTCACTTTTCAGTTGAATCTTGTTCCAAACTCAAAGAGGATGATGTTTGTACTGATTTCAACATCACAGATTCATCACCTCAGTTGCAGAGATGGTCTCATCATGGAAGCTTATCATCTGTCCGGAATATGGAAGCAGAAAGCCTGAGGACTAAATTGCACAGCTTTCTATAGCTAGGTAAGGCAAGACACAGACCGTGAGATGCCTTTTATCTCAAACCTATTCCTTCTTCAGAAAGGTTCTGGTGAAGATAGCTTCTCTATCTTCAAGGTTTACAAGGGGAAGTTCATAGTAAGGAATTCAATTCAGTAATCACCAGTGAACAAACTATTTTGTGCAAAACCTGCTGAAGCTGAAATTAAATGGATTAATCATGGAGGGGCCTAAGTCCACACTCCCTCACCTTGCAAGACTGGGCTTTGCCCCTTTGCAGAGGCTTTCAGAGATAGTATGAGACACAGGAAAAAATCTAGTTTTTGTGAGTTTATTTTCCACAAATGTATTTGAATTTATAAGGGTGTCACTCTGCAAATATCTTCTAGCACCAAGAAATGGAGAACCAGTGTCTGTAGGAACCAGCACTTCTACTCTTCGAACTGCACCATCTCTTGAAGACCCATACTTTCCAGTGGCAAAGCGTTATCTCTGTGCTCCTACAATATCGTCAACTTTCTTGTGGTTACAAGAGGATGCTGTCAAGAAGCTGTCAAAGCTATATTACACAAAACAGCCAGCTTAAATCTTTGCACCAAATACATGCCTAAAGCACCTAAGAGGAAGTTGTTTTCAGATGCTTCTTGATTACTATTCAGTAACAAAAATCTCTGTGGAAAATGAATCACAGAAAAATACATTTCAAAATTAAATACTTGAAAGTGGTCTTCTCTTCCACCTTTCTTCTGGTTCTGAGTTCATCTGTTCTCAGCAGTTCAATGGTATTCCTTTCTTTTAACGCACAAAACATAGCTCTTATACTATTGCAACCCTCCTAAAGAAAAGACCTAATCATTCTGACTAAACTGGGAGTATGTTTAAAATAACTTAAAATAGTCCTTTATTATTATTTTTGTTAATAATCCTGATTTACAGCCATGCTCCCATGAGAGGTAGTAGCCATGGAGAAATGCACCAGTTTACAACAGGCACTTTGTTTTGTACGTAAATAGAAATTATCAATCATTTACTTACTTGGGAGAATTAATATTCAATGGGCTACAGTCTTCTGCCCTTCTTTGGCAATATGCTCTGCTACGTCTGAATTAACAGGGTCCTGGAGATTTCTTGGACACTGGAGAATTCTGTTCTGGTACTTTGGAACATTTGCCCTAAGTTTTTCAGGTTTATACCATTCCACTTGGAGGAAAATACTTAAATATTGATTGAGCCAGAGAGGTAAAAAATTCCAGGTAACTTCCATCTACTTTACTAAACAAACACACCACAATTTAATTAAAATAATTATTTTGTAAAGTCTTACAATAACAGCTTATGAATACAAAAATATATATGGATAGGAAACAAAGTTATACTGTTATTTTTGTGTATCTGTTAATAACATATTTCATCTGTGAGTAAGACTGTTTATGATCTCTTCTTTCATTCCCTACCATTTGATCCTCTGTAAATTAATGTGTTGGTCCTAAGTCTTCTTGACAAGATTTAGGCCAACAAAACTTGCCCTAAATTACTAAGGAGCTTGAGAAGCTTGTTCTTAACTTCCACTATTGCACAACAGGGTAGAGGCAATTCTTATTTTTTTTTATTTTGCTCTATCATGTGCATCAGCAGGGGAGCTCCCTTTTTCATATGCAAACTTGATGCCAAATCCTCCTCTTCCCACCCTGCTTTGTTGAAAAGCAGGAATCTCACAAGGAAAGACTCAGGAAGTGAGCTATTTCAGCTCTCTCTGCAACAAGATGGTTAAAGCTAATGTCAAATCACAAACACAGAGCAGTTCACTGTGCCTTTTAAGTAGTTCAGCTTGTTTTCTAAGAGGCTGCAATTAGTATGTTGTCCCATGAGGTTACCAAGGAAAGAAGCACAGAAAATCAGCAGATTTATGGATTTTGCCACAGAAGGAACCAATAGGATAATCGAAGCAAGGAGAATAATTCCTTGCCATTATCAATCTGTCCTTAAATTGTCTCCATGCAGCTTGACTCCTACATAAACCAGGTCCCGGACTGAGACAACACTTCTTGCATTATACCTGTGATTTCTGAGATAAAGTGAATCTTTCAGGATACCCAAGCTAGACTTCCTTGAGGCTTTGTGCGTGCCTCCTTCCCGTTTTAACATCAGCTTCCCTTTCCATTTGCCAGACTGGTCCGTGCTTCACTGTGACTCTCAGCTGCAAATCTTGTAAGCCTTCGTTTTGAGCCCAGCCAGGGGAGATGTCTAGTAACAAACTCAGCTGCAGCTCACTGCCGTTCAGCAGCTGCTGCCCAAACAGGCATAGAAATTCTAGGGCAAATGTTGGAGTGGGAGGGAACAAACTTCTCTCTGAACAAAAAGCGAAATCTCATGTAGCTTGTTCTAACAGCTCTTACTGAAGAAGCTCAGGACACAGTGTTTTGTTTCCCCTGCTCTGCCCACAGTAACCTGATACGTTATCTGTAGGCTATTGTCTGTGGGTAGTACATATTCCAATTGTTTGTCTCTGTGTATAAAAATATCTCAGTGTCAATGCAGGAATCACAGACACTACAGGTCAGAGAACATAAGCCAGACTGCTATTAAAAGAGCCTCTGAATCATTTCTGAAGGGGCAAGCTCAGAGCAACAGCTTAACTGAAAAAGCAATTCCTTGTACTCACTACATATCCTTTATCAGAAGGGCCCAAAGGCTCTTCACCCATGTAAAGCAATATGCTAACACAGATTTTCTAGGAATAAACTTGCCTAACAATCTGGTAGAGCAAGAAACAAAGCAAGTTATTACCATACAAAATAAAAGGAACAATACAACTGTCTTGGTTGAACGGTTCAGCAGAACCCTGGAGAGAGATGGAGCCATGGACTCATGCAGATCAGGAACTACCAAGAAATCTGTAAGGTCTTCTTGAGGCAGGGCCTGTTCCTTGAGGGCAATGACACCTCCCCTTAAACCTCACAGCAGGCCTGAGAAGTGCCTGTTGCTGGATACAGATTGCATTGGAACAGGTCTTTGAGAATGACCACAGGCAGAGGGAAAAACCAGGAGCTATCCTCACACAGAGAGCAGGCACAGGAGCAACCACCCTCACGGTTCAGTGCATGCAAAAGGGTGACGTGATCTCTATGGATGGTCTTCTAGAGTTAGGAACAAAACAAAACAAAGCAAAACAACGGCCAGGTTACAAGGAAAACACTCTGGTGTTCCTTAGGGGGTTTGGTGGAACAAGGTCACATGAGGTGACTGCAAGAGCACCACATTTTAGGTACCCCTGATGTCCACCCTATGGCTAAAAACAGTACCACAAGGATCTGTGCTGTCATCCCTCCATTGTAGCTACTCGGCAGAGTCCCTAGGCTAGCCACTAGTCACCTACCACTTCAAAAGCTGAGGAAGAGAAAGTCATGCAGGCTAATTTCATAAAGGAGCATTGAAAGTAGTCTAGGCCAGACAGGATTGGCATTAGTTTCCCGGGATGTCCTTCTAACCAGGCCAGAGTGTACAAGTGCTGGTTCAGATGTGGAGCACTCACGGTAGAGCACAGCTATTTCCCACATACTTTCAAAAAGCAAGAAGTTGCTAAGGCATTTGTGCTCATTTGTCTCAATTCTAGTAAAATGCAAGAAAGCTTTGGTCAGATTTGTATATTTATCTTTGGAAATCAAACAGACTCAAATCACTGGACCACAGGAAGTGTATATGCAGCCCTAATTCTATAGCTTTCAGAGTACCTTTCCCTACATTTCTTCACCATATAGGACTGGAATGAAACCATTGCTATGGGGGCTCCCCTCCCTCACATCTTTTGAATTATGCAAGCTGCAGCTACAGCTAGGATGAGACAGGCAGCAGCTGAATGAGCTACTGTGTCTCAGAGAGTGAATGTGCTTTTAAAATAGGCATCAAACAGTACTTTGTGCACCATTTATCTTGAATTCTGCACAATCTGGATAAATTATTACTAGTTTTGTAGCATCATTGTAACTTTTTGCTACAAGGAGACCAAAATTCATCATTGTTTTTGAATCTGTGTCACAGGATCAGCAAAAGGGAAGACAGAAGCCGCTTTTCAACTTGAAGAGAGATCATTCTTTTTACTGATTTTCTCTCTCACTTCTCCCATTCACGCTGCCAAGCACTGGTAACAGCAGTGATGACAGACATCTATTGTCCCCAGCAGCAGCCAAGAAGTTCTGAAAAACAAGTCTACATCAGCTGAATTCTCCACCAGATGAAGAATGAGCAGTACACAAACAAATTCACCACTTGAGGAGCTAGACAGTGATATTCTATAAGCCAGGTTCACCCAGCAGCACAGTGGACCAGGGTCCTCTATATCCCCAACTGCCCATGGGCTAATTCTGAGTGCTAATTCTGAAGCTCTGTACCTTTATACTCTGTATATACATTGTACTCATCTCAATTGTACCTGAGTGTGTGCTAGTAGACAATTAAATAAATTGCATCATTATTTTTTTTAAAGACTGGAGTAGTTGTTTTCCATAAGGTTTTATTCCAGATAATAAAAATTACTTTGTTGTAATAATAAAGTCAGTTGCATGGTTTGCCTTTGAAGGCAAATGGATTGGAAAATTCTGAGTGGATGTTTCTGCAGAAATTCACACTACAATCTGCAAGTATAAGCTATCTCCATGAAATACTTCTGTCCTTACTATAAATGCATTTATAGTGAGGTTGTAAAAGCTGAAGATGTTGGATGTCTTATGAAGCCAAAACTGATCAGAAAGAAATCAGAAAGCCACCTCAGAAGGTAACCTTTCATTGAAAACCAGAAGATTCCAACCTTTATGGCTGAAGAAGATTGCTTGAAAAGATGGCTCAACAGGACACTGGAAGTTCAGGAACCAGAACTTCAGTTCCCCAAACAACTACACTGGGGTTCACTGCTGATCAAGAGGAGTAGCAGATCTGACCTAATTACTGATCTGGACTTCTTATGCTGCTCTCCCTGGTGTCCTGTGAAGATGGAGCATGAACTAACGTCAAGATTTGAAAGGAAACCTCTAAAGCAGTGTGGCTTCAGCCAGGGAAACCACGGCCGCCAACGAAGATGAAGATGTCATTTCTGATCGACTGCAAACCAGTTTTCTGAAATCCACTAGGTAGGATTTAATTGGCAGTTCACCATCTGGCAAGATGGATGAAAATTAAACCACAAGACTGTGAACTGGCAGATCTTTGTTACAGTCTTTTGTGCTTTAAACATCATTTACCTTTTCATTAACCTCACCTGTCAGCTTACACAACATTAGATTCATCCTGTGTCAACCTGTGGTGAACATACACAAAACAACAAAAATATTTTGTTTGAATTGAGGGAAATGGTAAGAGAATGTAGATATTAGAATAGGATCATGAAGCAGTAGCCTGAAGGAAATCTGAAGATAACCTGAGATAAGGTTATCTCTAAATACTACCACATTCATAAACTTTTTTTTTGAAAAAACAACCCAATTCTTCACATCTACTGCCTTCAGAGATACTGGGATGCCAGAATCCCACGTTCTCACTAATCTGAGTGATAATACGTATCACTTAACACTTTACTCTGGATCTTGAAGGTAAAGAAGCAGAATCACTTGTGAGAATAGTGAGAATATCTCACTGTGAGATAGTGTCTCCCAACCCCTGGTGATGAAATGGATTCAGTAAAGGAACACTTGACTTTCAGAAGGCCACAATTTGCTCTACTGGTACCGTTTCCATTCCAAACTTGGGGCAGAAGCACAGACTCAGCCTAACAGAGGATAATCAAGACAGAGGGAGCTCCATAACTGAAGCTGCCTTTTTTCATTTCTGCAACTTCAAATAATTTAATTAAAACTGAATTGTCTCTGGCTCCTATTCAATGGCTTACTGTGCACCACTTCCGTCCTTGAACAGACAGAAGAGAGAAAGATGTTATAACCTGGACTACAGCAACCTTGAATTTGCTGATCTTAATACAGGGCAGAGGAGAATCAGCAGGCAGAGTACAAAATGAGCAAAGGCACCAGATAGTATCATGTACAGCTTTGACAATAATGCAAGGCTTTATGTGAAGTTAATGGGGACAGGCTGTGGATGTAACAAGCTAACTTTCAGCTGCTGATTTTTAGCAGGTTTGGCTCTCCCTCGCTGCATTCAGAACAGCACCCATTTCTCCTCTCACTTATTTCAGAACTGAATGCAAAAAAAAATAAAAATCAGTCTCTCCATGACTTAAGACATTTCTTCACAGCCCATGCAGCTCAGAGGAAGCAGAATATACAAGTGCACCTGAAGGTTTGACAGAATCACTTAACAAATATAAGAGAGCCTTTTCTCAAGTGTTGTTCTACATGCTACCAAACATTTGAAGGACCAGTTAGTAGGGGAACCACCCAGAAGTTCTCCATTTTGGCTCTTGTCATTGCATCTCCTTCCAAAGCAACAGTATTTGGCAACATGTTCATTCTTCTCCCCAAAACATCCTTACCTACAACACTCACTTCCCACTAGCAAAGTTGTTCTGCAAACAGGCAGTGAAATCTATGATCACCACCTTTAAAAACATCAATGCTGTTTATAGAACCGTATTTAAATGAGTACTAAATTATTACCAATGCTATATAGCCCAGGATTAAACTGATATAAGAGTATCAAAGTATGTATGCATATATGCAAACACACACATATGTATGCATATATATAGTACAGATAATTTATTTATGCTGATTGTAGCTAACCTGGACTAGAACCTATGGTTCTATTTACCAAAGGTTTTAAAAGTTTAAAACCAAATAATTTTCTGAGTCTTCTATTTTGTGCTGGTGACAACTAAAGATTCATGAGTTTCCTCAGGTTTTTGCTCAGACAGAATGCTTTGATTTTGACACATATTTTATAATGACTGATATTTGTGTAACACCTGAAAGCAAGCCAAGTCCTTAAGAAACACATATGAATCATGAATGGGTTCAGAGACTGCAGTCCAAGTAGAAAATGCAGAAATGAATGGACAAAAAAAAGCAATTTAGATTGAGGACTTGTAACAGCAATGACACCTGCTGTGCATTTGAACAGAACTCCATGCAATTCAGAGCTTGTTTTAGCCCTTAGCTTTCTTCAGAAAAGTGCTTCACAGGCTAGAATTTCAGGCTCTGTACTTGTGCCTGAAAATTGGTGTTTCAGCTGTTTCTCAGAGAATCTAGAACCACCTTGGGGTGTGTAAGGTTTGAGATGTCTTTTATCATTTTCTCCTATTAAAAACCTTTTTCTACATTTACTGGAATAGTTCTTTCCTCATACAAAATGTAATGAAAATGCAGTCACTACCTCCCCCCCACCACCACAGAAACATATCAAAACACATCAACATGGTGCTTGTGGAAACTTTAATGTCATAAGCTGCAAATTCATTAGGTATTTCCCAGGCAGTTAAGAAATGAGTGACTGAGACAGCTCTAGAGTGTACCTATGAGGCTGCCAACCATCACACCAAGACACGGTATAAGGGTGTCACAGTACCCAAGAAATCATAGCGTTGGCTGGAAGAGACCTATGGATTTCTCCAGTCCAGTTTCCAGCTCAGAGCAGGACCACTGCTAACATCAGATCAGGGCAAAAGAGACTACAACATTAAGTCTTGTAAATGCAACACAGAAGAGTCTGGAGGACACCACGCACAGAGATCCTTCACCTTTATGGTGTTAAGTTCCAGGACTGTACTACCCTCCCTGGAAAAAGAAATTCTTCCTGATGCCCAAACTGAATTTTCCAAGATGCAATTTTCTAGCCTTTACCATTTTTCATACCACCTGACAACACCAAGAAGAGTTTGGCTTTGTTTTCCAAAGAAGTTAAAAATTCTTTATAAAGCCCTTCAAGTAGCTATAGGCTACCATCAGATTGATCCTTTGCCTTTTCTTCACTCAACTAAACCAACCCAGCTCCCTACACCTTTCCTCACAAGACGTGTGCCTCAGGTCCTGACCATCCTGCAGTACACCCCTGGAATCTCTCCAGTCTCTGTACTCTCCCTCTTTAAGTGGGGCCCTACACTGGACACAGTACAGAGATACACTCCAAACAGTGCCAAGCTGAGGGGGAAACAACTTCTAAATATGCTGTCCAAACTCCTTCTAATACGGCCCGAGACGCAGTTTGCCTTACTTGCAACAAGAGTGTCTCCTGGCTGACACTGAACCTGGTGTCTTGAAAACCCTCCTCTGCACACAGTCTTCTCAGATATAATCCTCCTGTACTACAATTTGGAAGCTATTGGGATTCAAATGCACTGACAATGACTTTCAGTTCCCAAAAATCAAAGGTCAAGTCCAAAATCAGGACTATTAAAATGTACATACATTTTGTTTACTGACTTTTTCCCTTATTAGCCTGAAAGCACTTCAGTTTCCATATTTTCTTAACAACATGGGCAAGAAACACTGCAATAAAAGTTGTGATTTCTTCATAACCACAAACTCCAAGAAATTGACTTTGATGGAAAGAAGTCCATCATTTGAAAGAAGTCTCATTTTGGGGGTTGGACCCAATGATCTCTCAAGGTCCCTTCCAATCCCTACAATTCTGTGAAGTCTCAAACATTATAAAACTCGTCTCTTGTCTCTAAACTAGAGACATGGACTTGATGGATGGACCACTCACTGGGTAAGGAATTGGCTGGATGGTCACACCCAAAGAGTTGCAGTCAACAGCTCAACATCCAAGTGGAGATCAGTGATGAGTGGTGTTCCTCAGGGGTCAGTATTGGGACTGGTGCTGTTTAACATCTTTGCTGGGGACATGGACAGTGGGATGAAGTGCACCCTCAGCAAGTTTGCCGATGACACCAAGCTGTGTGGTGTGGTTGACATGCTGGAGGGAAGGGATGCCATCCAGGAGGACCTGGGCAGCCTTGAGAGGTGGGCCTGTGTGAACCTCATGAGGTTTAACAAAGCCAGGTGCAAGGTCCTGCATCTGGGTCGGGGCAATCCCAAGCACAAGTACGGGTATGCAAGAGTTTAATCTCAGGCACCAGATACAGGTGCAGGACATTCCTCATTCTCGTAAACACAATCTGGAACTGTTAGAGAAAGGGCTTCTCAACTTCCAGGTCCTCTCTCTAGTCAGGACAGAACTACCGACCTCCCCCAGCATCTGCTTCAATATTGTGGCAGGGGCTAGGAGTGTGCATTCTGCTCTCATCAGCACCGAATGCCCCATATTTTCCCAACTTATCCAGAGCAAACAAGCTCACAGAGGAGTTGCTTCACAGAAGTGTGAGTTGTTTCTTTTCCCCTAGGGCTGCACCCACAACCTCCTTAGCTCTCCCAGGCCCCACCCAGCTACTGCATAGCCTCTTCCCACAGCCACCACCTAATGCACAGTAACTGGTTGTCAGACGCTGTTGTCTCGGTATTTCCAAGTTCAGCCAGCAGGTGCCAAGGAGAGGAATAAACACGCTCAAGGTAGCAGGGTCTTTCCCGGGTTTAATCTCCAAAATAAGAAGATGGCACTATTAAAAACTGCCAAGCATGGTCTGATGCAGTTGGTGAATCAGGGTGTGCAGAACCTTCTCTGAACTTCTCGTTTCTTTGTATTTTCTTGGAATTCTGACCCAGGTAATGGTAACAGTTTACAGCATTTCTGAAATCCTAGGGCAGGCACCACAAGGAAGAAGGTGCACATCTAGAGAAAAAAATGCTGATGCACAGTTGCAAGTAACAGATGAGGGTAGAATCAATTGCCAGAGGCCAAGCTAAGGCCATTGAATCTAAACTTGTTAGCCTACTTATGTTCTCCAAAATCACACTCATATTGACCCACAGGTATATAAAGCTACAAAGTTATGGCCATCTACATGGAGAATAACACCCATCCTTTCAATCTGCAATTCTCAAAACTCTGTGCAAATGAGTTTAAACGGTCCTAACCCTACTGTATACGCAAGGTAACGGAGAAACAGAGGACTTGATTCATACCTCCCATTCTCTAAGGGAACCTTTCTTCTCCAGGATGAACTGAATGTGAAATGGTAATTATTAAGAATGAGAAAACTTCATGCTGAAATAAATGACTGTGGAGAGTTAGGACAAACAAGAATATAGCTCAGAACACTAGTTTGTAATTTGCATAGGTAAGATGGTGGTATGATTACAGGGTTCCTGGACCTGTAAAATGGGCTTGAGATATTATCTTTCCTAAGGGTGTGACAAGAAGCTTTTATTTAATGAAGTCTGTGAATCAAAACAGTTTTAAAATGCATGAGTAGGCCTACGCCTGTGGAAACTCTCCCAACTTAGGTAGAACTTGGAAAGGAAATATAAGAATCTTTTGATCTGGTCAGGAGCATCTTAAAGGAGATGGTAAAGATATGTAGGCTGACTAGGACCAGTATGGCAGGGGGGAGAGGAATAAAGGGACAGAGTTGCAAAAACACTGAATCATAGAAGCTGGAGGTGGCCTCTGGAGATCATCCAGTCCAACTCTGCTGCTCAGGCAGGGTCAGCTAGAGCAAGCTGTTCAGGGCTGTGTCCAGCTGGGTTTCCAGTGTCTCCACAAATGGAGACCATTCCCTCTCCAGGGAATCTGTTCCAATGTTTGACCACCCTCACAGTTAAAAAGTGTTTTCTTGTGTTCAGATAGAATATCATATGTTTCAGTTTGTGCCCACTGCCTCTTGTCCTGTCACTGGGCATCACTGAGAAAAGCCTAGACCCTTCTTCATGTCCATGTCTTCCCTGTACTGAAGAGCTCACAATAGGACTATTCTAGCCAATGCAGAACATTGGGGCTTAATCTCTAGCTTCACACTGAAAGTGTGTCCAAGTGACCAAAGGACAGTACCTGCCTAAAGAAGTACTGTATACAGCCATGTCCTGCAGGTCAGCAAGAAAGAAATGTGATTCACTTCTGTTTTAATGGTTACCTACAGCACCTTGTTTCCCACATTAGTGGAGGTAACTGAGACACCTATGTCCTCAGGGAAATGCAGGATAAAAACCATGGAATTAATGGAATGCACACTAAACTTATTATTTACAAAGAAAAGACTTGGATTCCAAGTTTGTATAATGAAAAGAAGATTCTTTAAGTAATCATTCATGCATTTGTTTTTAGTAAAAACCCAATTTAATGCCAGTATTTTTATGTAAAAATATTCTCACAGCAGAGCTCAGAATTCTACTTGTAAACACTTTTTCAATTTGTCCTTGTATCACAGAGAATCTGGAGAAGAAACATGTTTCAAGCCCTCAGAAAGGTCTATAACCATTTTCTTGTGCAGACTCTTTTTGAAAAGGAAAAAAAAAAAGCTTTTTTTTAATTTTAATTTTCAAAAATTTTCATTTAATTTTTTTTTTTAAGATCTTTCTGAACTTAAAACCACTATAGATTTTGACTAAGCTATTTCAGAAGAACACCTCTTCAGACAATTTGTAATAGCAATTTTTCAATCCAGTGAAGACCATTTGAGACAATTTTCAAAAGGGGTCTTACTCTGCAGCCCTGACAATGGCTGACACTAAGGTAACACTCAGTTAATCCACAAGCAAATTACATTCAGTAGTACACAATACTGACTATGGTTAAACTGCTTATAGCAACAGCAGTAGTTCAAGACCTTAATGAAAGTCACAGCCAGCAAACCTTGTGGAATTTCTAGTCATGCTTTCACATAATTCCCAATTTTTCTGTGCTGAATAGTAATGTGTAAAATACTGAAATGGTTCTGGCCAGAAAAATCCTAGAGACAGAGTTACTCTTGTGCTGATCCTGGAAGGTCATATCCCAGAATCTGCAAAAAGCAGCCGCTTTGGTAGCAGAAGGAGAAAAGGAAGAGAGATTCTGGTAGCCTAGTGCTGGAAGTGGCTGTGGCAGGCCTCAACCCAGAGGAAGCTGCTACAAACATCTTTACATGGTGCTCCCAAGGAAATTACACTTCCTGAATCCAGAACAGTGGTCAGTGAAATGCATACATTCATGGGCTATGCCAGTACTCATTCTGAGGTCTGATGTCTCAGCTTATCTTACTGCATCTTATTCAGGCTCCTCTGTAAGGTGGGATATCCCAGATCCCCATTTGCCAACATAAAGGAGATTTAACTATATTTGGGTAGTCTAAGCATTATTTCCACTGCACCTGGCCCAGAAATAGCAAGTAATGTGCAATAGAAACTGCATGTCTGCCTTCTAGAGCACAAGCGTAAACCTAATTCTAGGGCTTGCTTGTTTTGAGTGTGGGAAGTCACACTGCTTCTAATTAGACCTTAAGGGTAGGATTTGTGTCCTATATTCAATGTGCTTCTTTAGTAAGTAAACAGAGCTGTATAGAAAGAGCTGAAACATTTACCTCAGCACACTTTATGACCTGGAGTTTCCATGAACCTCCACAATCATAGATTGGATACAGACAATAAAGCCAGCTTTTGGACCCAAACTGACAGTATTATCCCTAAAACACCCCAAAGAGCACTAAATAACTTACCTTTCAAAGACGTATCGAATGACAACCAAGATTAGAGCAAAAGGAATACTGAGCAGGAGATCACGAGGCTGAGGATAATGGATGTCTTCAGACTCCTTCATGTCCTCCCAGGTAATTCCGGGGGGGAGCCAGAACTCATGCTGCCATAGCCATTCATTCAGAGCGCGTGCCATCCTGGAAAGAAGAGAGACCAGAATACACTGAGGATAGTCTAGCACATAGCAAACCTGTCAGCACAAGCCAGCGAAGCAGAGGAAGGATTACACCCTAGCTGAGGTTGCATCTGGCTATGAAAGTAGATGAGGTGTGGAATGCATCAATGCCCAAGGACCTGATAAGCTACTCACAGATTTTTATCAGGTGCTCAGTGACTGCAGATTCCTGGCACAGAATCAAAAAAGGCTAACATGGAGAAAAGTGTTCCAAAAATTCAAAAGAGCACACCAGTGTCATGCTCAGCAAGATGCATCAGAAAGTTTTAATCTGAGTACTGTAACCTCTCAGGTTCATAGATCCCTTTCTATAGGAACAACAGCTTGGTATTATGAAGATCTGGCAAGTCTGTTCCAAGGCTGGCTACCAGTTCTCCTTTATATGTACATATCCCTACTTTTTAGTCTTTGATCTTTTGTATTTGTTTGTTTCTATTTACATATTACAATTCCACTGTGCGTGTATGTGTACATCTGTGAGGTAATTAATACTATTCTGAGGCTTGTCCTTTAAAAAAAAAAAAAATATCTATATTCTGCTTTACATGATTAAGGAAAGTACTTCCAGGTAAGAATTTTGTGCTAAGTGGTAAATCTCAATGAATCTTAAAGACCATGACTGAAGGTGTGATTTACATATATGATCAGAGAGTTTAGGAGCATAAAAGAGTGAAATGGGTTTACCAAACCATTCAGCATCAAAATACTGCTGCTTGGTAATTCTAGCTCACACACAAACAGGAGCTGCGCTGCTTTCCAACACAGGCTTCTCACTCTGACTGGTAACAACAAATATCCTGAACACAAGTTCTGAATGTAAATCAAACAGACTCTGTGTAGGTACAAACTACGTAAGGGAATTAGATGCCCATTGAGATTATTTTAACAGCACACAGGAAATGCCATCTTACGAAAGCAATGAGAAAAAACATGTAATTTTAACCCGAATATCATAAGACATCTCATGCAGGAGAGGCCCAAACCCTGGCCCATTTTCTGCAAAGAGAATTGCTTAACAGATTGAAAATAAATCATACATTTTATTTTTAAGATACCTTTAATTCAGGATTAGTTCATTTGTTAGCTAACCTGAAGATATGGCTTATTCCAGAATTTTGGAGAGTCTGAGGGATATCATCTGAAGCACAACCTCCCTTCTTGATTTGGTCTTTCTTATTCAGCTCAGTGTGTCTTCTGATCTGATTATAACAGGGAAGAACAGGACCCTATTTCTTCACATTTGACTCTCATTTCTCCTGAAGCATTCACAGCCAATTCAGTATGATGACAAAATTGATTGCAAATGTATATGTGTATTTGACACAAAGTGTATGCAATTTTCAGAGCATTTAAGATATGCAAAGCAGGAAAACACTTTCCCCTTTTCCACAAGGAAAAAGGAAAAACAACATACTAAAAATGCATTCTCTTCTTCCTCCCTGCATTCCCTGATTTCAGCATCTGATACCTAAATGCACAACACAAAAATGACTCTGAAAAATCTGGAGCCTGCTACCCTGTAGGTGTGTAGCTGAGTAGAAGCAGTATGGCCACAAAAACGATATCCATTCTTGCTGCAGCACCCAACTTCACTAGCACTGAAAAGAACACAGAGTTCTTTTGCCAGATCTCAGTTTGACAATAATCACAGCATTTTCTTTTTCGTGCAGCTTCCAGAACTCTGCAAACTGCTGGCTTTTTCCCAATTCCAGGCCGTTCTCCAGTCTGTCTGTGGAATTGCCCTTCTTCCAGTGCAATGTCTGCACAAAGATCATTGGTTACTTAAAATGAAGATAAACACCTTTTATAGACTCTTCAGAATGTGTTTTAAGAACCTGCCAGTCAAGATGTAATAGATTTTAAAGTGCCTGCCAAATCTCTTGAATCTCTCTGACTCTCTGGGACATAGATTATAAGCTAATTTCCTGCATGAAGGGTGTTTTAAGGTGGGAACAACCTGCTATCCACATCTGTCCCCTTGCCATAGGATGCTTCAGAGATAATTCCCTTTCTGTCTTGCCTTTGATGATTCAGCAAAGGCAGCTGAAGCCAGGACCACAGAAGAGTCACGACAGGATTCACTGTACATTAAAAAGAGAGAAGCTAGTTGAAGTATACCTTTACCGAAAGGGTTAGGCGTTGGAATGGGCTGCCCAGGGAAGTGGTGGAGTCACCATCCCTGGAGGTCTTTAAAAGACGTTTAGATGTTGAACTTAGCGATATGGTTTAGTGGAGGTCTTGTTAGTGTTACGTCAGAGGTTGGACTTGATGATCTTGAGGCCTCTTCCAACCTAGAAATTCTGTGATTCTGTGATTTTAATGCTAGAGAAATCTTTTCAGACTGCCTGGTAAACATGCTATTAACTAGCATAGTTCCATTTGGGTGACAAAGATACAAGCCCCTGGGACAGGCTGTCAAATACACTGAACATCAGGGCCTCAGTGAACCAAGTTTTCAGGATGTCCCTAAGTCTCCTTTAGACTGCGAGAATACAGGTTTCTGCACAAAATTCTATAGTTATAGACCAGAAAGTGTGTATGTAGAAGCAAACCATATATGTATTGACTTAGCTGGCAATCAATTCAGCATGTTGTCACTATGAAGTGTGGTGATAATGTTCCAAAACAGTTTGTATACTTCAGATAGATACTTGACAGCAGCTAGAAAAGTCAGATAACTTAAGCAAGGTGTCTGAATTAGAAAGAGCTACACAAGGCATGAAAGACACCATCCTCAACAGTGTTGGTAAATGTTCTTAGCTGATAAAAATCTCAGCCGTAGTCAGAAAAAGTAATACATTGGACACATCTTTCAATAATGGGACTCTCTGATATGAAACTGAGTCAAATTTTAAATGGCTTTCCCATCCTCAAAATCCAATTTGACATGCAAAATGTTTCGGTTAAGACACAAGAATTACAAGAGGTGATGGAGGAAAAATAAGCTTTATAAGGCTTCCCTGGAAGTTTTCAAGGACACTTTGGGCAACCTAATCTAGTAGAAAGTATCTCTGTCCATGGCAGGGGGGTTGAACTAGATGATCTTTAAGGTCCCTTCCAACCCAAACCATTCTATGATTCTGTGATTCTAAGGTTAACAAAACAAAGGAAAGTTCAGAATATTTAGCAAGTGGGTTAAGACACAACCATTCAGGTAAGAAGCTGGTATTTCTTTGATTCCAGAAGTGGAACATAATTTCTTGTGATGGGCTTGTACTATTTATATTTTCCAACCATCCTTGTTATGGTTTTCATCCTTTCAGTTGTTACTGATCAGCAGCATAATGGGGGCAAAGGCAGAACAAATGTTCCAAGTATTGCTATGAAGAGAAGTGATAATTTTCTATTGTAATATCTATAGGTCAAAAGATTTACATGTGCCAGCAGCAAATTAAACATTCTGTTATCTTAAAAAAAAAAACACAAACATATTTCATGGTGGGAAACAATGAGCTTTTGGATAACATGACGTGTGCTACCAAAAGCAGAACACTATAGTGGTGCAGTTGTGCTTGAAGTCTGGAAAATAAGTTATTGGTTTCTTCTCTTGGAGCAGGCTAGAGTCACAGGACTAGTTAATGACCTACATACCACACAGATATGAAGAATACTAAAGCTAGGAAGTGTAGTCAGCAAGAGCACAGAGGCCACGCATTTTGAGTTGTCCGTGACAATAGTTTCTGGAAAACGCCCTCCTGGGTTTCTCAAACAGCTACCAAGATGCTGTATGACCTCTGGCTGCCCATTATCATAATCACGCAGGACTGTGTTCTCAGAAAAGCTGGGTAGTGTCTGAAAAACATGAGCTAGCAGTTAGTATTAAACACATCCAGCTGTGAATTGTGGTGATACAACTGACCACAGACACTGCACAGCAAAAAGCAGATCTAACAGTTGGCTTATCTTGTCATAACCCGCATGCAGTTTCTAGCATATGGACATAGCGGGCTGCATTTCGTGAAGTTATCTGGTTGGTGGCCAAAAAAGCCTGGGTCTTATAGCTGCAGCTGCTGCATGCCTGCCTGGGGACAAGGCACCCGATTCCTCTACTCCATCCTGGGATGGAGCAGAAAGGTTGAGTTACATCCTTGAAATGGAGTGTAAATTTGTGATAATTTAGTGACATAGCCTGGGAACAGCTTCAGCTTGCAGTTAGATTATTGTAACTAAGAAGGACATCAGGAATACCCAAGAGAACCCTAGAGAGAAATTACGTTTCGCCCCTTCCTCAGCTCTTCAGAACACATTTCTTCAGTACCACGGGGTTATTCCAAAGGGCAGACAATAGGCATGTTAGGGAAAGATGCTATAATAAGTAGCTTTGCTTTTCTGAGGGTGCTCAAATGGGCATTTTAGAAACACAGCTTTTTTCCAGTCTTCAGCTTTCCAGCTGCCTCTGCTTGAGAACTCAGCCTGTCTAAATTGCAAGAAGTTAAATATGTTGCTTCATATCACAGAATCACAGAATTGTCTAGGTTGGAAGAGACCTCAAGATCATCGAGTCCAACCTCTGACCTAACACTAACAAGTCCTCCACTAAACCAAACTGTATCCTTTTCTATATTTTGTGATGTATAATGGTATCTGCATGATGTATTACACAACCAGGAATTCTCCCTCCAGAACTCTATGTATCTGATAGCAAACACAGGCTTGGTGGAGGACAGCAACATAACTCTGCCAAGTGGGGAATATTTAAAGTAAGTCCTGCAATTTGCTTAGGGGGAATATTCTAAGATTCAAAATACTAAAGAAGTAAACATCCATTATCTAATCTACTCTCATGTGCAAACTACAGTCAGGATCACCTTCTTCAAAGTTTTCTTTATCTCAGCAGCTATCATTATACATCACAAAAATATAGAAGGTACAGTGTGAAGCAACATATTTATATTTTTGCAATTTAGACAGGACAAGTTTTCAAGTTGAGGCAGCTGGGAAGCTGAAGACCATGGTGCTTCTAAAATGCCCACTGAGCGCCCCCAGAAGAGCATCAACTGGCCTACTTCTTTTTCAAAAGTCCTTTACACCTCACAGAACATCCTGTGTTATTAGTTGTAGCTTTGTAATAATATACAGGAGGAAGCCCTCCAGCTCTGAATACAAGAGAAACAAAAAGCTTCTTTTACAAAGAAAAGTTCAGCAAGAACAAAGGAAAAAACAACACTGCAAAACACTCCCCCATACGTGATACTGAACAGATCAGCATTAGGATTTCACAGTGAGCATAAGAGTAAATGCTGAGAAAACAGCATTAAGTTTGAAGTAGAATATGCATGTGAAAATGAAATCAAAAACAGAGGATTATCACAGTTATGCCATGGGGACAGGGAGGGCAAGGCTTAGAACAAGGCTGAGTCTATACCATGACAAGATCAGGCACTCAATATATACATGAACATGGCTCCTTGAAGTCAACACAAGAAGGTCTTGAGGCAACTGGATTTAGCACAGTCCAGCAGCCCTGCCAATTGCATTTACATTGTTAAATCTTACCTTTCTTGATTTTTTCTTTTTAACTTGACATTTCTATCTGAATCTTTAGAGTGACACAGGTCTCTCCTATCAGGCTGCACTTGAACTGCTGCTGGGAAAGCAGAAATTACTCTGCTTTGCAGGAGGAATGCAACTGCTGTATCTAAGCACCGCAGCAGAGAACAGCACTACAGGGCTCCATGAAATCTGAGCCGTGGATCAGTAACACCACTACACTTAATTCCCGTAGGGATGTATTTATATAGTTTCACTTTCAAAGCTGAACTGTTTGAGAAGCAGCACGGAATCTGGCTAGAAAGGTTACTCCTCGTCTCACAGTTAAAATGGCCAAGCAGGTTTACCCAGAAAGCATAACTGTTGCTTATATCTTCAAAGAGTCATTCTGCTGCTTCCCTTACAGAATCTATTCCCAAGCAAAACATTAGAATATAGCTATATGAATACTCAGATAAATTTGCATATGTGAATACGGGAGATAAGGGTGAGGGAAAAAGAGAGAGAAAAGACTTAAAAATCTTCATAAAGAACAGGGTAATTACCTACCCACTCTGAAGAAAACTAGGTGTAGGTATCTGCTGTCCAGTTTTTAACTGCAGTGTCAAGCTAGATGTTACTGCATTAGCCACCGTTTGGAGGAAGATAATATAAAAATCCATAATAATAAAAAAGAGATTACGCTGGAGTTTTTAGTTTGCTTTTTGATCAATATTTCCTCCCCTAAACCCTTCTGCCCCTGCCTTAATGTTTACGCAGCACATACTGGGAACATAGATGCAGTAGTGATTTAGGTCTCTGCTACAGGAATTCTGGCCCAAAATAGCACAGAACTTCCAATTTCTTTCAAGATTCCTAAATACAACTCACGAACTTGTTTCCTCCTCCTCTCTACCTCAAGAAGCAGTTAATCTTAGGAACATCCAAGACTGTGCTGGGTCACTTTCAGCTTTTTGCTATAAGAGGCAAAAATAATATCTTCTTACTGAAGGGTACCAAGACGTATTAGAGGTGTCTCAACATTTTTGCAGCAAATACCTTGGAAGGTTGTTTACTATAGGAATGCCAGTGCTAGTTCCAGCAGCAATGTAGTTTTACTATGGTACTGCACTACTAACAAACCAACTACAATCAAGAATTTAAATGCCATTTGTTTTTGTATTAGCACAGGATTTTACCACGAGCAAGTTCTTCTTACTGTTTATAGAACAGTACTTTTATCTAATCCTTTATTTCTAGGCTAAATAAGTCCATGGCTTCTAATTCTCTCCTAATATAACTAGCCATAGTTGAAAAGACAGAAAACCTTTCCTTGCACATTCCTCTGTTTATGACTAGACTGTGAACAGGATTTCTGAGAGGAGTGTCTAGCTTTAACACCCTCATTTTTAATACAAATTTCTCTTATTAGTCCCCAGATACACAACTCTGCACTTTTTACTATTAAATGCCACCTGGCTTCTCTTACTCCGGCTAGGAAGGCCTTCCAGTTCTTGATGCTACCGCAGATGGTCTATTGTCTAGAGGTGGATTAGCTGAGTTTGTGGGTGGATAATGCCACAGGTACAAACATCCACCAAGTGCCTCTGGGCCAAGCTGTTTAGGTCTGTCAAGTCTTATTAGCTTAAGTGCAGCATCATGCTAACGACATTGCTGCCAGAAGCAGCACGGGTATTCCTGTAGTAGACTTCCTGGAATAGCCAGTTTTCCTAGGACTTAATTAACCCCCAGCAGCACATTAGTGCCACAGGGGAAATTACTAGTTAATGTGGAAGCACACCACCATACGGATGCAGTTATATTGCTTCTGGATTCAACTTGCTCTATTTTTTGCATGGGGCTATGATTGAAATAATCAAAATCCAAAAAAAGCCTCTTAAATCTTGATATTTTGGAGAGCAAAATGAAGAGGCTCTCCCTATTTTTCTGTGAATTACAGAATCACCAAATGTTAGGAATTGGAAGGGACCTTAAAAGATCATCTAGTTCAGTCCCCCTACCGGAGCAGGAACACCTAGATCAGGTCACACAGGAACACATCCAGACAGGTTTTGCGTATCTCCAGAGAAGGAAACTCCACAATCCCCTGGGCAGCCTGTCACACCATAAAAAAAGTTTTGGCTCATATTTAAGCAGAACATCCTCAGTAAGGTCACCACCCCTCATTCTCCTCCAAGCTAAACAGCCCCAGCTCCCTCAGCCTCTCCTCATCAGGGAGATGCTCCACTCCCTTCATCATCCTCATGGCTCTGTGCTGGGCTCTCTCAAGCAGTTTCCTGTCCTTCTGGAACTGAGGGGCCCAGAACTGGACACAATATTCCAGATGTAGTCTCACCAGGGCAGAGTAGAGGGGGAGGAACCCTTCTGATAGACCCCAGGATGCCATCGGTCTTCTTGGCCACAAGGGCACAGTGCTGGCTCATGGTCATCCCGCTGTCCACCAGGACCCTCAGGTCCCTCTCCCTTTCACTGCTCTCCAGAAGCAGCTGGGGTGTAGAAACAGATGCATATATATCCTATGCATATTCATAAAGGTTCCCTGTTACTTCAAATGGGAAGAGCCATTGTATTGCAGTCCTGCACTTATCCACGCTTTCTAAATTTGGGTTATCGTTATATGTTATGCATTTGAACCTTTATCTAATTTAGCTAAGAAATCGATTATTCAAAAATTCCATAGGTCGATTCCCTTCCAATAGCTTTTCTAGACAGTTTCCTACCTATTTGATACTTCCCATAATCATAGAATCACTAAGGTTGGAAAAGACCCCCAGGATCATCTGGTCCAACCGTCCCCCTACCACCAATGTCACCCACTAAACCATGTCCCTAAGTACCCCATCGAACTACTTGCTACAGTTACATAAATTACAAGTTCAGACCTGAAATTTACTGCAGTTCTCTTCTAGAGAAATAATTTTAACAAAGAAAACTTAGACTAACATGACATAGGCTATCTTTTCTACACCCATGTTACCTTCAAAGTCTTCATCTCAGTCTCCAAGGTTTTTCTGTCCCCAATTTTATTTGTAAAAATTTCACATTAGGATCACAATACTGGGATTACAGTTGGTGCGATGATTTTTCCATCTAACATACTATTAATGTACTGTCAATTTGTTAAAAACGTATAGGTAAAAAGAAATCTTTGCTCAAATATTCTTAAGTACATGTACTAGTATTTCCAGCATGCTGAGACAAAGATTACCTAAGTTCTAGTTCCCTTAGGGGAATACATTAAACTTTTCAAATTTTATCTCAGCTTGGATATGTTCATTTCCTTTCCCTCATCCCTAGGGATATACCTGCTTTCTGATATCATCTTATCAATGTTTCATTTCCCAGAGATTGCTCCCTTTCCCTTTTCCCTCTGTTAGTTCTTCCCCATTTTAATTTAAAGCTTTCCTTACCTATCAAGTGAATTCAACAACAGCCTGCCAGTGTCCAAGGGACTCAGCTGATATTTATTAATTAAGAACAATGCATAAGAATGTCCTCTGATGGAATAAATAAATAAATAAATAAAAATCTTTCCTTATCGTACCAGTCCATGAACAATTTATTAACCTTCATTCTCTTGGTATGCCTTCTCCTCATTTTATTTGTCAAAGTTATATTTCATACAAATGCCATTGCCCTCTACACCACCATTTCTCTGAACCTCTTTTGGAGATCATTGTAAGACTGCTTGCTCTGACCATAACCAACACACAACCTCCTCCAAACACATAGGCAGATTCTAGTATGAATCTTGAGTATGAATCTCTGTTTACCTGCAGCTAATTCTGCTTAATTTCTCCTGTGTTCCCCAGCCTTCTCATCTTTTTTTCTTGTGATTCTGAATGAGCTTTTATTTTCTCTAAAACCTCAAGCTCTGGCAGAATCTCCACCTTTTTTTTTTTTTTTTTTTGTCAAATAAGACTTTTCCAACTGTGACTAGAAATGAAAAAAAACAAAATCTTCTTCCTTTTGTAATCATCAACACTAAGTCTTCACAGGCTTATAAAAAAAAAAAAGGCTGAAAACTTGCAATGATTTATGCAGCCTTGTCTTGCCACCAATGATCAGTTATACTCAACTATGTCTGCTGCCCACTCAAGAATAAATTAATTTTGCAATTCATCTGTTTGAATTGAATTTCTCTATTTGTTTAGTTCCATTACTAGTCCAACAGAAGCTTAATTTTTTACTCATTGTTTTAAAAGCTGAATGACAAAACTTGCTTCCACAACCCTCTGACTAAGAAAACATCTCTTTTCAACTCACTGGGGTTCCTCAACTTTCCAACTTTTCACCAATTTTAGCCCTACCTCATGCTTCAGTGTGGGCTGGTCATGTGCTGCTCTGTTCAAAGGCAACAATTTTCATTTACACGCTCTTTTGGAGTCCCCTGTTCCCCCTCAAAAAAGCATAAAAACACAAAAGAAGTGCTAGAAGTTACAAATCAGCTTTTAGCAAACAGACAAACTTCACTACCTAGTTGTCCAGAGAACAACACTCTTTTCTTCCCTAGCCAATATAAATTACTAATTGCCGTACCTTGTGGTCTGCTTGCCAGCTTCTTGCTTGTTAGGCTTCTCTGACTTCTGACTGTTTGACTCCAAAGCAAACTGCCAGGTCTGACTGACAGCACAGCTTACAGACTGATGTCAGTCATCCACGTCAGAATGCAAATCAACAGCTCTTCTCACTCTATTATCCCTTATTGAGGTGGATGAGTAAGATTCCTTGATTTTACTCAGTAGAAACCAAGTACTGGTTTAACCAGGAAAAAACAAAAACAAAAAAGGCACTAAGGACCTCAGGCTTCTCCAGGTCTTTGGTAAGGAGGTACTTTTAACAGTGAGCCCAAATTTTTCTTAGCATGCCTTTTGCTGACAGTGTACTTAGAGAAGCCCTTCTATTTGCCCTTCACATCCATAGCCCCAGCACAGCTCAGACTTTCCCATCTCAATTCTTGCATGCCACTCCCACTTCCACCTTCCTGATACTTTTATTCTGTGTTTGAGCTCCATCAACAATTTCATGTTCATCCCTGCTGGCCTCCTGCTATTTTTGTTTGACATTTTGCATGTTGGAATAGACTACACTTGTGCTTAGAGGAGGCCAACCTTGAAGACCAACCAGCTGTCCAACCCCTTTACCTACCAAGACAGTCCCCCATGAAATCCTACCAAGCAGATCCCCAAACAAGCCAAAACTGTCCTCCTGAATCGTAAAAAAAAAACAAGAACTTGTCATCCTTACATGCACAGTTAGAAATAATATCATGGCTGTTTCATCCATAGTGCTTCTCCAGACCCTTGCAGATGCTTCCCTGCTAAGGCTGAAGAAACTCATGGTGAACTGCAGCACCTGTTAGTCAAACAAGTCGCAAAAATAAAGTGGTATGTCACCAGCGTAAAAAGCAGCAGAGATGAAAGTTGAAGACCTTTGCAGACTCTGTCTGGCACTTACCCTAGGTCTCTACTATTAAATGAAATAATGTTCCTTTTTTAATTCCTGAGTGGGGTGAGGTAACATCAACTTTGTTTTTCTGACACTTTGGAACAATCACTATTCTGCTACTGAATGCTAAGTTTACAAACAATTTTTCAACAAAAAAAAACCTGCATGCTGATTGTTTCGGTGAGGCATAAGAGCACTACAGAACCATCACAGAATGGCTTGGGTTGGAAGGGGCCTCAAAGATCATCTATCTCCAACCCCCCTGCCATAGGCAAGGATGCCTCCCACTAGATCGGGTTGCTCAGGGCCTCATCCAGCCTGGTCTTGAACACCTTCAGGGATGGGGCATCCACAACCTCTCTGGACAGCCTGTTCCAGTGCCTCACCACCCTCTGAGTAAAGAAAACCATGTTCTTCCATCAGTGCATAGAAGACTACACACATACTACCTGTTAGCAAGAACATCAGACCCTACTAGTATCCAAGTAAGGCAACTCAGGCATCCAAAGTACCAGCTAGAACATCCAACCAAAATATATACACAGGTATTAACATCTTTATGTGTGTTTCTTGAAATCATACATTTACCAACATGAAATGCAAGAAGGAGGCACTTATAAAATCCAGACCAGCTACTCAGCAATTTCTTTGGATTTTTTTCCTTCATTCTTTCTTCTAATGCCTGCTATCTCCTCTGGTCTTTCTGTAGAAATAGGACTCACTGGATTACATCACTTGAGAGAACTAAGGAAGAAAATCAAGTTATTGGACTCAGGCCACAGTAAGCTAAGAATTCACGCCGGGAGATCACATAAAGAAACCAAGAGGAAACTTAGTTTGATCTTAACTACTCATCTCCTTTCTCTCAATTTCAATAAAGCAAGAGTACGTTAGATGCTTCTTAGTGAGGCATCTTCCTTCAAACTGAGATAAAAGGCAGTAAAAAACTGCCAAAAAGCTCTCTAAGCTTACTTATCCCCAAAGACTGTACAAACAAGTAGTTTGTACACTGATAGAGACATTTTCACAGGTTTTGGAGGGAAACAGAAAATAAAAGAAATCACACACTGAGAATACACACTGAGTAAGGCTCAAAATTTTAAGCCTGTAACAGTGACAGCTATGGGAGATACACAAAATTCTTCCAAAGGCAAGTTCTTGTTATATAACCTAAAGTCCTGTGCATGATGTTTGTATGCTGGAGAAATGGGAACCATGAGCCCATACCTTTCAATATGATACATACCCCAAACATCTTTTCTACTGCCATATGAAATTTTTCAACTGATTATCACTGTTCCTGTTACTCAAAAACTACACATCAGGCCTCAAAATGTTTAATTATAACAGTGAAACTGAAAAACTGTGAAAAACAAATAGAGGGTAGTAGGTTCAAGTTTCCAACGTTGTATCTTAAGTCATATCTTCAAACTTCTTGATGTAACCACATTTGTTAGGAAATTTTCTTGCCATATAAACTGAAATTTCAACACAATTTCTAAGTCAGGATTTGAAAGGAAGAATTAAAATCCTGCACAACCCTTGTCAAAGTCTTTTTCATGTACATTCATGTGACAATGCAATGCTTGTCCAATGTGTCATCTGATTCTTCATCACTTCCAAAGCACATTACAAAGCAAATATTGGTATGGTTCTGGTCTGATGGCCCTCTCCCAATCTGTTCTCCAGGAGTCACCTTTGGCAGAAGGGGTTTGTGTTCTGTTCTGGAACAGAAAGGCCTTCCTGCTCTGTTCTGCCACTCTGGCCACACGGTTAGTTCTGCACAGTTTGTAGCAGCTCTCAGAAGGTCTTCATCCCTAGCATTATCCAAAGTTCCTACTGCCCTGAAGTCCAAAGCTTCACCATTGCTTGTTTGTACAGTCAGTCCCTGCAGTGAGTCAAGCCCTATGTTACCCTTCACTCTACCACAAATGGGGCATTTCCCCAAATATGTGTTTCTCATTTTTCCCCCAGCAATAAGAACATTCAGCTAAGCGAAGCACTGAACTCCTGAACTGTTAATCTTCAGACAAAATGAAAGAAACAGTTGTGATAATAAGGAAACGGTAAGACAAAGGAACAAATACATGTGACTTCTATGCCACAGATCTAACAAAGATAAAACATCAAAGTGGAATTGGATCATTCTGAATGCCAACAGAGACTAGAAAAGCGCTTATCTATCATCCACGCTAGGTGAGCTTGTTTGCATTAGGTTGAGGGAGGCATCCTTTATTATAACCTAGCACACCTACAGATGCAGATCATAACTTTTCACACAATCTCCATTCTCCTCCCTCACGCAAGGAACACACAAGCTTTAATTACTTTCTACCAGCTGGCTTTGAATTTCAGTATCAACGGTTCCATCAGTTTCCCAGGTTATTTGTTCCCACAAACTCCCCAGGCTGTTTCAAAGCTTAGAGAGAAAAATTAAATTTTAATTACTAAAATTAAGATTTTAAAAATGACACCCTTATACTTCTAAAACTAGTATGTTTTCATTATTTTTCTTTCATTTCAAAACATAAAACCTAAAACTTTATCTGAGAATAGCATCTACATTCCCAACGCTACAGCAAAAGCAAAATACATTTAAAACATTGTCTGAGAAACAGCAACCAACAGAAAGATTTCCCTTTCTCCACAACTAAAAGAACTGCCTCACTTTTCACAATCATTACTGCTTAATGAGTAATGCAATCTACCATATGAAGATACTTAGTTTTTTAAAAAAAATTGCATATAAGCTATGTGAGCTCAGACAATTACACCTCTACCAGTTACAGTGACTGGATAAGTGAACATAACCCAGGCCAGAGTGACAGCCACAGCCATTTCAATTTCCCTGTACAAAGTTAACATCTCTGGCTGTCACAGCACAGCCCTGATTCATGTTAGCTGAGCTCAGGGTTTATTTTTAAAATACAGATACTCAGGGTCACTTTCTCCTTTCTTCAGTTCACCACAAATCGATGTAAATACTGGGGAAAAAAACTTTACAAGATAAATCACATAATAATTATTTCAGGAATTCTGATTTCAAATTGTTTTTCTTTAGTATCATCTCTAAACAGAAAAAAAAATCAATGATCTTTTCTTTAAAAATATTAAAAACAATCTCTGGCATAACATCTTTCAAATCTTTCAGAAGAAGGTTACCTTTCATATACCGTATGAAGACAGATGGACAATAAGGAAGCAGTTCCCCAGAAAACTGTGACAGTACCCCAGTCGGTAAAAATAACCCGAACAGAGCCTGTTTCCCTCTTTCATGTTTTCTTTTTTCTTTCTTTTTTTTTCATACATAATATATATTTTCTCGTGTGCCTGGTGATAGGACGAGGGGGAATGGGCTAAAGTTGCGCCGGGGAGGTTTAGGTTGGATATTAAGAATAATTTCTTTACCAAAAGGGTTGTTAGGCATTGGAATGGGCTGCCCAGGGAAGTGGTTGAGTCACCATCCCTGGAGGTCTTTAAAAGATGTTTAGATGTAGAGCTTAGTGATATGGTTTAGTGAAGGACTTGTTAGTGTTAGGTCAGAGGTTGGACTCAGTGATCTTGGAGGTTTCTTCCAACCTAGATAGTTCTGTGATTCTGTGATACATATATGTAATAGAGACCCACAATAAAATTAAAGCCTTTACTTCAAATAGAAGGACAGTCAAGGATGTGGAACAAAGCCCTGCAATATATTTCAGCAATCTGAGGAAAACAGCCCACAGCTAGAAAGCCTGTGTGTGAGGTCTGGACCATGACTGTCTAGCAGGACCAAGGAGAGTAGCTCTGTCTCCTTCTGATAGAAAGGATGTACCTGGTGGAGAGGATTGGCTTGCTCAGCTTAGCTTTGGTAGCTTTTCAACAGATATCAGCCCAGGCTAGGTAACAGCTCCTGAAACTGATAAACCCAACATAACAATACAAGAACCTGCACTGTTTATGCAGTACCCCAGCTCTTGGTAGAGTTTCCTACATACCTGTTCATCAGATGCACTCCAGATCTAAAGACTGTGTTAGCTGGAGCTTTTACAACACAACCTGCAGCATGTTGCATTGCCATCAAAAGCATCACATAAATTCTTCACCTGTGACATGTTACATTGCAGATGTGCCTGCAACACTCAATTAATATATTAACTAGAATAATTCAGTTTACTAGTAAGAAATAATTACATGATCTGTTTTTAAGTTCTTGTGTCAGATAAAGACTCTTGCTTTCCCCTTTCTCTTCAGGTGAAGGCACAGGTTTTCTGCTACAGGAAAGAAATTTGGAATGGACATCAGGAATACAAGCATGAGATAAAACACAGGGTACAATAAACTGTCCTGACTCTGTAAATCTCATTACAATTTTGTTCTTATCAACAGGCTATATACTATCTATATACTATCTAGTTCACAACTGAAGTAGAGTCAGCTCAAAACTGCTCTCACCTGTTTAGATTGGATATTACTGTGAACTTGTTATATCATAGTAATGCTTGGATGCATACAAAGAGTCAAAATTAAAAGAAACAAAAAAGCGATCTTCCAGATAGTGCTGTGAGTTATGGACTCAATCTTCAGCATTTCAAAGGCAAATATATGTTAATCAGTGCCCAGAGTACAGAAAACAAGACAGACTATTTGTTTTGATTTGTGGATGTTAGTCCTCTGAAATTTTATAATCTTCCCTCTTGTGAATTTGGTTTCACCTGAACAAAGCCAGATTGCAGCACAGGAGACCACAGTGAGGGAGGAATCAGACGTTTCCTTTAAGATTATATCAATGGGTTGAGAGATTCAACACAACCTCTTAAACTTTGAAATGAATCTACTGCTCTGTCCAGAGTGAAGAGATTCCTCTGCTGTCACAGGTTTTTGATAACTTACCATACAGTGTTAACAACACTGCCAACTGAAACCAACACTGCCAACTGCGAGTAGGCCCCAGGCCTCCACCCGTTCCTGACTAGCACTCCCATTTATGTGTTAAATAAATGTGTTAAAACATTTTTTTTTCTTTGTACTTGGGTTGATTTCACCCCACACCAGTTCCTCAGTGCAATTTACCACATGGTTTCAGGATCATTTGTGCAGGCTAAACAAGATAGGGAAGAGAAGCCCAAGTGGCTTGTGGCAGGACAAAGGGGTTCATTTGTCATTGACCTCAATCTGATCAAATTGTAGTGCTGCAGAAAACGTCTCTGCTGAACAATAAAAACCTCCAACTGCTACATCATACCTGGTAATATCTGGATTCATGTCATCAAGTCTTTATTGCCCTCTGGAAAAGGAACCTGAAAAAAAAAACAAACACAAAAAAGCTTAAATATTCTATATGCATAGCCAAAAGTAAATTCTGAGTGTACATATTCAAATAAATTGCAGGGAACCTCAGCATCACATCACTCCATCCGTATTCCTCCCATATTTCTCCTAGAGGTGAGTAGGAAGCTTACAAGACCTTCCCTTACTCATGTTTGACTTGGAAAAACAAACAGTACATGATAACACCCTAGCTGCGTTTTATCCTCTCAGTGAGAAGAATTAAGATTCTGGCTATGAATTAAGATTTTAAAATTCCCTGAGAGATCTTTCATTTTAAGTAATTGCTTCCGAAGTCTTAACATGGCAACTCAGCTGCTAGAGGATGGATGTTAGAAACTGTTGCAGTGGTCACAAAAGAGTTGTAAAATAAGCAAAAGTCAGAGCTATGTCTACATGGCTATAGCCTTACCATCTGCTACAGAGATTTTCTGTTCCTACACTAGTCTGTAAAGCATTGTCCTCAGCTGTACCTATTTCAGAAAATACGAATTTGTCTAGATCTAAGAGACAGAAAGCAAATTTATCCCCAAAAACTTTGCATGGGAAGGTTCTAGAATAATTTAGAAGCTGGTGTTACAATACAGAATAAAAATTTAGAAAACAGTGTTAGTTTTCTTGTCTCATAATACTGTGTTTCTAAAGGACCTTGTCAACAAGTACGCAAAAGCAGGTGGATTCTTTGTTGCATAGAGAAACTTTTCTGCACTCAACTTTTCCAAAGTTTTGTTAATGATCAGAAACAAAACAAAAAAAAACGTACGAGCAACTGACAAAGTAGTTACTGGATGGTACATCCTAGCTTGATCCTATTTCTGTTCAATGAAAACTTAGCGGAGTGATAAAGTAGCAAGACAAATGACACATTTGTCCAAGGAATTAAGAATGCATCTTCATCTGCCACAGCTCTGAATTGCTGCCTTGAGGTAATGCTCAATACAATGTCCACATCTGGGAGAAAGACTTTTAACGGGCCAGCAAGAGCTGTCAAAAGGTCCTGCTACAGGTAGAAATTTATTTTTGGGTCTTTCTTTACATATTACATGTAGTCCCAAATCTATGATAGTGTGGAACAACATGTGAAACAGTCATGGCAGTTAGGCGAAGTCCACAATGAGTAGAAAAAGCGAAACAGCTCACCTGCTTTAAAACAGAGTAGAAAGGAAGCCCCTGGGAAATACAGACCAGTGGACCTTGCCTCTGTGCCTGGGAATATCATGGATCAGATAAGCAACATTAGGGCATATGGAAGACAAGGAGGTGATTTGAGACAGCCCTCATGACTTCAACAAGGGCAAATCATGCCTGACCAACCTGGTGGCCTTCTATGATGGAGGCCTTCTATGTCAGTTGACAAGGGAAGAATGAGCAATGTTATCTACCTGGACTTCGGTTTGGTCTTTGATACATTCCAACACAATATCCTTGGCTTTACATGTAAATTGGAGAGAGATGGATCTGATGGACTGGAATTGGCTGATGAATAAGGAATTGGCTGGATGGCAAGAGTTGCAGTCAACAGCTCTGTGTTCAGGTGGACATCCATGGTGATGCTTTATATCTTTATTAACAACATAAACAGTGGGATCAAGTGCACCCTCAGTGAGTTTGCTAATGATGCCAAGCTGAGTGCTGCAGATGACACAACAGAAGGAAGGGATGCCATCCAGAGGGACCTGGACAGGCCTGAGAAGTGGGCATACATGAAAGTCAGCAAGGCCAAGTGCAAGGTGCTGCATCTGAGCCAGGGCAATCCCAAACATCAGTACAGGCTGGGTAACAAGTGGATGGAGAGCAAGCCTGTGGAGAAGGGACTTGGGGGTATGGGTGGATGAAAAACTCAACATGAGCCAGCAGTGTGTGCTTGCAGGCCAGAAGGGTGATTGTACCCTGGGCTGCATCAAAAGAGGAGTTGCCAGGAGGCTCAGAGAGGTGATTCCCTGCCTCTACTTCAGTCTCTTTAGACCTGATGTGGACTACTGCATCCAGCTCTGGGACCCCCAACATAAGGACACGGACTTGAAGGTCTGGAGGAAGGCCACAAATCTGATCAGAGGGCTGGAACTCCTCTTCTATGAAGGAGAGAGCTAGAGATGTTCAGTCTGGAAAAAAAGAAGACTGGGGAGACCTTATTGTAACCTTACAATACTTAAAGGGGGCTTTTAAGAAAGATGGAGAGATACTTTTTACAAAGGTGTGTAGTGTTAGAACAAGGGATAATGGTTTTAAACTAAAAGAGAGTACATTTAGACTAGATATAAGGAGGAAATTCTTCACTATGAGGGTGGTAAGACATGAGGTTGCCCAAAGCCCTATCCAATCTGGCCCTGAACACTTCCAGAAGCTGTTCATCCATAACTTTCACTGATCTACTGAAAGATGTACCTGCTCATGGCAGGGGGGAAGGACTAGATGGTCCTTTCCTATATATATCATTGTATGATTCTATGAACAAAAGATAGCTGAACTTTTAACATGGGTATCTATCTCAAACAGAAAGCCATTAGACTTTCCTGAAACCTTTTTAATTCTTGAGCCCTCTTAGGCTCAGGAACATAATCCACATCAATCATCTTTCTGAAAAACTCTCAATTTCAGGAATGATTGATAAAGTGATTCTTGTGTTTACTGGACACCACTAAAATTGGCTATCTTTGTGATACTAACCCTTCAGAACTTGCTCTCTCCTTGAGACCAAATACTATTTAAATTCTGAATAGAAAAGGATGTCAGAAAACCACAAGTAACCTTCAAAACCACAATAAAAATGCCTTCCATCACGCTTGTGACCTTGTGCAGAGAAGAAAAAGGACTTCCTCAGGTGAAGCCCCAACTTCTGGGCTTCAGATTTCAGACAGGTCATTGAGTGTCCACAGGTAAACTTGGGAGGAAAGAGTGGATAGCTTAGACACCCCCAAGCACCACCACTGTCTTCATTTCTTTGTAGACTAGGGTGTCCTTAGACATCCTCTAAGAACAAGCAGAAAAGGCACCAGCCCAGAAGGGACATTTTTATTTTGATTAGAGCTGAAATATATCATCAATTCCTCAACCACTGCCTGTAGAGATTGCATCAGAAATCTCATCTTTCACTTGTGCATAGAGAAGCTGAGTCTCTCTGAATTATGTGAGTGATAGGCTACAATAATAAATCCAATTTCTGTGGAGTTAGGTGGACTGCAATGGAAGGGCAATGTAATAATTACTTTTCAGTGCATTTATTTGCTCTCCTTCCTACCGGAAGCAACTATCAAACTGAGAAATCTCTTCTCTTTGCTTTATCTCCTTAATGCAATTCTAGCAGAAGAAGGGAATTAATAAAATTAATATTTTATATGAATTTCATCCGTTTGTTACAGCTAATAACCCAGAACAGGTATTCCTCACGGGGTAGCATTGATTCTAGATAAAGAGAAATTTTGGCTTCATATCAGATGCACTGTTCAGTTTTGCCAGCTTTGATGCACTGAAGCATCAGCATATCACAGTCTGATTTTTTCCAACATACAGCATTGGGTTAACAATATAAAAGAAATTGGAAAAAAAAAGTTCCTTTGTGTTTTTAAGTCTCCATACATCTCCTGAATATCTTGATAAACTCGAGCTTGCAGATAGATGAGTCACCAGCACATTTTCATATCTTGCAGTTGTCTCTGGTCAGTCAGAAGAAAGACTGGCTCCTTTGGAGGACAGAAGTCTCCACGTTTGTCCCCTCAAACACACTTTCTGTCTGACTTTTGCAAAACTTTAATAAGACTTCATGTTAAAATTGCAAAACACGAAAATTTTGTCTTCAGATGTAGATAAAGGTGTAGGTAAGAAAGTAACCATATTCAAATCTTGCTAGCTAAAATTCAGATGTCTGAATTCATATAATTCATCATCATCTATCTTGGAAACATTCATTTCATGCTCTGATACCTAACTTGATTCAGACTGAACCATTACTGCTTCATAAACTTACCATACAAGCTGGCTTTAAATGACTCCAGAAGTGCAAAGTACAATCTAAATTATTTTTGGTTTCAACTTTAGCCTAAGCTGTTTTTTTTCCTTTATTTTACCACTTGAATTTTGATGAACAAACATATCATCTTTAAAAAGATTTATAATTATAAAAGATTTATAAATGCATTCATGCAGCCCTGTGGGCAGCTTTGCCGTATTTTTTTTTCTTCTGGGAATAGTTTTCATTGCCACCAAGGAAAATCTTTCTTTAATTTCATCCTCCTTCCATGCAAAGGGCTAAGAGTGAAGTACTGGAGACTCAACCAGCAGCTACCTAGAGGAAGGCAGAATGGTTTCTCAAGAAGTACCATTGCGATTGCCTGCTCTGACCTTCTTCACCGCAAACACAGCTCAACACAACCCCTTATTTCTGTATTGATTTCATACTAACTGGCCGTGCTATACCAGAAGAACGGCAAGCTCTCCTTTTACAACAGAACGGCACCAAGGCTTTTTCTTCCCCTCCGGACCGGCAGCCAGCAGCAGGCCGGCCAGCACCCCACCCGGCAGCAGGTGAGGCACGGATCCTGCCCGCTCTTCCCACAGCACTGCTCTACTGGGGCAGGGGGCTGCCGTGAGGGCACCCTTTTGGCTGCTCCTTGCAGCCCCAGCAGGAACCCGTGCCTCAGCAGCCCCTCGCACCGTCACGGCGACCCCCCCCCCCTCGGCCACACAGGGGCCGCCGCCCGCTGCTCGGGCCCGGCGCCCGCGCTGCCCCCGCGGCTCCCCGGTGCCCCCCACCTCCGCCCCCGCCACCCCTCCGCTCACGGCCGGCTCCCCGCCGGCTGCATGGGTACCTGACCCTCGGGCGCTGCCGGATGGCTCCGGCACTGTCCCTTCGCCCCCCAAAAGCACTGCCCGCTCCCCCGCCAGGCACCGTCCGAGCCCCGCTCCGCCAGCGCTCACGCACTCTCCCCCCGTCCCCGACACCCCCGCGGGCTCCTTCAGCCGCCACCTGCCGGGCTATATCCGCCCCTCACCTCCACCTCCACCTCCCCCGGCCCCCTCTTTTTCTCTTTCTCTTTCTCTTTCCCCCGGGGCGGCGCCGTCCCGGTCTCCGCGGAGACCCGAGAGGCGTCCGGGCTCTGCCTGGCCCCGGGCGCGATGAAGGAGGCGGCGGCCTCGGGGCGGGGCCGGGCCGGGCGCTGCTCCCAGCGCGGCGGGGAGGAGGACCCCGGGCGGCGGCCGGGCCTGGCCTCCCGGCCTCGAGGAGCTGCCGCGGGGTGGTCCCAGTTGGTCTTTTCCAACCTTAATGATTCTATTCCATGAGCCGTGTGGGATGGTTCTGTGCTGAGCCCCGCGGGGAAGCGTCTCCAGGGGCCAGAGGGCTTTGATCACAGAATCAGAGAAACATAGGGTTGGAAAGCACCTACCAGATCATCTAGTCCAACTGTCCTCCTGTCATCAATGCTACCACTAAGCTACTAAATCATATCTCTCAGCACCTTGTCCAGGCGCTTCTTGAACACAGCAAGGGACGGTGACTCCATCACCTCCCTGGGCAGGCTGCTCCAGTGCCTGACCAGAATCACAGAATTACAGAATTTCTAGGTTGGAAGAGACCTCAAGATCATCGAGTCCAACCTCTGACCTAACGCTAACAGTCCCCACTAAACCATATCCCTAAGTTCTACATCTAAACGTCTTTTAAAGACTTCCAGGGATGGTGACTCCACCACTTCCCTGGGCAGCCTGTTCCAATGTCTAACAACCCTTTCGGTAAAGAAGTTCTTCCTAACATCCAACCTAAAACTGCCCTGGCGCAACTTAAGCCCATTCCCCCTCGTCCTGTCACCAGGCACGTGGGAGAACAGACCAGCCCCCACCTCGCTACAGCCTCCTTTAAGGTAGCTGTAGAGAGCAATAAGGTCGCCCCTGAGCCTCCTTTTCTCCAGGCTGAACAAGCCCTGCTCCCTCAGCTGCTCCTCGTAGGACTTGTTCTCCAGGCCCCTCACCAGCTTCGTCGCCCTTCTCTGGACCCGTTCAAGCACCTCGATGTCCTTCTTGTAGCGAGGGGCCCAAAACTGAACACAGTACTCGAGGTGCGGCCTCACCAGAGCCGAGTACAGGGGGACGATCACCTCCCTAGACCACTCTTTGAGAGAGAAAGTTTTTCCTGATATCTAATCTAAATGTCCCCAGGTGCAACTTGTGGCTGTTTGATGGACATCCAAAGCCAGGAGGCCATGAGCAGGGGCACCCAGGACTGCAGGGGCCAGGATGTGAAGAGAGTGTGGGGGTACCAGCAAGGGAGGAGAGGCTGGTTCTGGTGACCCTGGATGAGCCTTGCCAGGTGTGACGCACCTAGGAGATGACAGGACCATTATATGAATGTCCACGTGTGTTTCAACATTAAAAGGAAAACTTGGCCTGTTTGCCTTCCCCAAGAGGGAATTAATGTCTCCAGGAAGAGAAGCAGGTGTCATGAACTGGAAGGAACAGCTGTGCTAGGACAGAGATGCCGTGACACCTGTAATACAGATCACAGAATCACAGAATCACAGAATCATCTAGGTTGCAAGAGACCTCCAAGATCAGATGGAGTACCACGGGAACAAAGACACTCATTTCCTTATTTTCTCTGATTTTTCACTGCATGGCAATACTGTTTTTTGCATGGTACCATTTATAGCTGTCAAAGTGAGAATTAAATGCTAAAGAATTAGCCTAACTATTACTTTACATGCACTTTTCATGAGTGCAAATTAAAAGATAAGGAAGGTGTCATGGGAATCTTCGTCATGAGACTCCTGCTCCTGCTGCAGTTTGATGTAATGACAGCCTTCCTGCCACTGACCTTATGAACCAGATCCTGCTCCTTTTCTCATCATATGTTTCCCCCTTTTCTTTTGCTAGTTACCTCTTTTACCTCCACTACTCTCTTAGATCAGAGATTTGCTAATTTCATGCCTGCTCTATCACTTGTGTAAAAATACATTTAAAAATGCACACATATGAAAGCATGTATAAGCCATTATGTTTTAAAATCAAAGCATTGTGCATCGAGCAGGACATACAGCAGCCTATAAATGCTTAAATGGATGATGCTGGAGCACATTTCTACAGTTCCATGTTTCTTTTGCCAACAGTGAACCTGGTTAGTTTAACCCAGTATTTTCTTGGTAAACATTATAAAAAAGGAGACAAAATAAAGTCCCTGAGCAAATTGCAGCTGCCCTTTACATGAAAAAACAAGGATTGAGTACTACATGTTATTTCAGCCTCTTGATGAGGCAAGTCAAAACAAGGAGGAAGAGCTAATATGGTGGACTACAGCTTTGGAATCACTTCAGTACAGCTGGGTAGATTTTAAGGCCAGAAAAAAAATGTTAAGCTCATCTATTCTGTCCTCCTGAATTACGTAGGCCAAAAAAAATTCCACCCCATCATTCTTGCTTTCAAGTCTTGGGAGTACAGATCATGTGTACTATTATTGTTTGCCAGTGTGCTATAATGCATTCTTGGAGCACTTAAGACTGTTCTCTCATCTTACTAAAACACTTTCCATCAGTTCTTTATTTCCAGACTTTTCTAAAGCTGTAGCCAGTATGGTTTTGATAAATATAGCTGTAAATACCTGTGTAGATAGAGCTGTTAAGAATTTTAAAACAAATTTAGTCACTTGTTAAAGTTTTTTTTTTTTTTTTCTTGCTTACTGATTGTATTTCACATGCTCAGTTCCAATCAAGCAATACACAGTCAAACGTGTAACTGACTGATGGCTTGAAAATGGTTTCTGCTCAAGATTGCCATGAATGTACTAGCATCTGTACAAATATACTGGTGAATATTTGCACAAAGTATTTGGGCCATGGAGTAATAATGTCAGGAATCTCTAGCCATATCATATTCCCTTGGGTGGACCCCAACGCTCCTACATGCATTAGTGTTCCTGTAGCTAGTTGAATGGCATCACCAAAACCAATTTAAAACAGTGCTTGACCAGCAGTCTTTGTATTATAAATCCAGCTTTTCTGGGTTTGATCCAAAGCCTGCTGACCTGAGTGAAAAGCTCCCACTGACTTCCAAAGGACTTGTATTGGGCCTTCCTTGGGCAAAAATCTGCTAATGTCAGAGCAGAGGGTAAATAAAACAGAAACATTTAAAAACACTGGAACAAAGGAAGGGGCTTTGCTCAGGGTGTTATTTGTCTTTCTCACCCCCTCACCCCGGTTAGCTGTGACTTCCTCAGTTACAGAGGTGGAATATGAGTCATGCCACTTGGAACAGAAATTTTTGCTTAATCACCAGTCACCAGCACACAGGGCCATCATCAAAACACAGCACAAACCTCCATGCCCCACAGCAATTTGGGACACAAAGCCTTGGTGAGGAGCCCTGGTGCACAGGGACATGACCTGTGAATACCTTGTCTTTTATATGAATCATGATGTATTTTGAACTCTGGCTATGAGTGCTGAACAGTGCCCCTCATTCTGACCATAGAGGGTGCTCCATTAAAGACTTAAAAGTTACCACTCCTTTTTATAATATCCACCTTGAGACATCCAAAGGGTTCTGGAACACAAAGATGGACACTCAGTCTCTAAATATCAGGCTTCTTCAATTTTTTTTTTCAGGAAATAATTAGGATTTGAGGTACTTAAAAATAACTTTAAAACATAGGCTGACAAACCCATTTTATTATTTATATTACAATATATCTATGAGTAAGAAAAACTGGTAGTTTGAATGTGATCATTTATACACTAGCTGCTTAACGTGGGCCAGATGTTGAACAAGTCCTCTGCTCATAGTCTATGAAAGAGTCACCCTCTGACATCCTGTTCATCGAGTCCAAATAAATCTCTGACCAGATCTGGTGGGCAGTTTGTCTCCGATCTCTTTGGTTGTGATGTGCTGGACACCCTGAAGGTGAACTGTGTCAGCCTGGACAGCACCCTCAAGTGGAAAACCAAAGTCCCTGCACACCCAGTCTGTCCCACTCGGTACAACTGAACTTCAAACATAAATGGGTACTGGTGAATATACAGTAGGTCACAGAATCACAGACTCACAGAATTGTAGGGGTTGGAAGGGACCTCCAGAGATCATTGGGCCCAACCATCCTGCCAAAGCAGTTCCCCAGAGCAGGTTGCCCAGGGAGGCGTCCAGACGGGCCTTGAATATCTGCAGAGAAGGAGCCCCCCCAGCCTCCCTGGGCAGCCTGTCCCAGCGCTCCGGCACCCTCCCCAGGAAGAAGTTCTCTGGCGTGTTGGTGCGGAACTGCCTGGGCTCCATTTGGTGGCCACTGCCCCTTGTCCTGTCCCCACAGACCACTGAAAAGAGTTTGGCCATATACTTCTGTCTCCCACACTTCAGGTATTTATAAACATTGATAAGGTCCCCTCTCAGTCTTCTTTTCTCCAGGCTGAGCAGCCCCAGCTCTCTCAGCCTCTCCTCCCAGGGGAGATGCTCCAGGCCCCGTATCATCTTTGTGGCCCTCTGCTGGACTCTTTCCAGGAGATCCCTGTCTTTTTTGTGCCGGGGAGCCCAGAACTGGACACAGTACTCCAAGTGAGGCCTGACCAGGGCAGAGGGGGAGGATCACCTCCCTTGACCACGCTCCTTTTAGTGCACGCCAGGATCTCATTGTCTGTCTTGGCCACCAGGATACACTGCTGGCTCATGATCAACCTGTCGTCCACCAGGACCCGCAGCACAGAAGGAAAGCACATTCCTCTCTGGGATACACAGTTCCCCATTGTCTCCCACCATCTCACCTCTTCCTGTAAACCCTGCAGTCTGGAATACAGAACCAGAGACCCCCAGGGAATCCCCAGCCCCAACCTGTTCTTACAGACCTCGAGAGGGAGAAACAGGGAGGGAATGAAGTCCTCTTCCCCTCTGAGAAAGCATTGCCATGTATTTAGATATAAATGGAGATACCATTTAATGTTTTTAATTTAATCGATTCAATTTATTTTACAGCTTTTTAATTTGTGTGTTCATGAACACTCAGCTTCATAGTGACCCCAGTGTTATTTCTGAGGGGTAGGCATACTCTAAAAAAATTCTCCCTGCATTGGTTTTCAGGGGATTTAGGAACAGAAATATCTGGCTTGTGTAGGTGAAAAAAGGGTGCTGAGAAGCTCTGCTCAGGTAGTGCAGTGGCACCTCTGGGTACCTGCAGCAGCACAACCTCAGATTCACAAAAACTTGCTGATGCAATGTCAGGGCTGTAACAATAAGGTGAAGTTTCAGGAATTGTGCTTGCAGATACCAGTGTTCTGATATCTTACCATGCATTTATCTTTCCAATAACATACGTGTGAAGCTTCACTTTTGCAAAAATTCAAATGCAACATGAATTGTGCACTTCTTGCTAGTGACTCTGTAATAAGACAAATGCCAGTCTTTTCCTGCTGTTAAAATGCTTCTTTCACTTTGATTTCAGGTGTTCAAATGCAGATAGAACTGAACTTCCTCACATCACAGCGTGACAAACCGTTCAAACAGGATCCACTTCCACTTTTTAGGAGCTCCCAAAAGCGCTAAAAAAGTGCCGTAATCTTCTCTAATGATCCAAAACATTGCAGCTTGCAGTGATGTTGGACTGTTTTGGAACAAAACTGAATTCTTTTCCTCTCAATTACTTTCCCTTCTGTTTACCTCACTGTGCCCTCCGGTGACCTTTTCGGGTCTCAGAGGGAGGTTGTGTCAGCAGTTCAAGTGTTGATAATGTTCCTAGTGCTATGGCAGTCGGGGAGGGTTGCAGCAAGTAAGTGACCCAAGGTGTGAAAGGCTGTTCGTGCACATACTGGAGCACTTCTTGCAAAGTTTCTATTGTTCACAGCAGTGGGCAAGGAGGCAGTTGTTTCTCCTCCCCTTGCATTTTAAGGAAGAGCAGGGCCCAGTGGCAAAGTACTGTAGCAGAAAAGCGGACAAGTTACTCAGGTGCTTTTTGCATGGTGAACCCACTGCCACTACAGCCCCTCACAATGGACTCTGCTCTTGGGTAGGTCACACTTCAGGAACGAAGACATAAAAGTTCACATTATTTTTTGTAACTCTAAAAGTAAAACTGTGACAGAGAGAACAGATCTTTGTGAACTGAGCACCGGCCTGGTGCACCTGGAAAGGACTGAGGGCTAAATCACAGTTTTGAGTTACTCAGTCTGAGACACACCGGACTTACTCCTTTGTTTAAGGGAGCAGCGTTGAATTACAACAAATCTACCCAGTAGCTACCTGCTGCAGAAAGAGGCTGTCCTGACTTTTTCAGCCTGTATTCCCTCAGGCACAGAGGCACAGTCCTGCCATTCATTTTACCTTCTGATGGGCCAGTTTGAGGAGCTAAACCACCAGAAAACTTATTATTATTTTTAATTAAACCACTGTAAGAAAGATCTTATACAGGGTTAGTTTTCTTCTAGTTTAGCTGCTTAAACTGGCTCAGCCAGATGCATGTGACTGAAGAGAGGCAGCAGCTCGTGCAGTGCAGTGCAGTTCAACAGCAGGTTAAATCAATCTGTTCCAGCTTGTTACAAACCTGGCCCACACCTTATTCCTGGCTTCATGGTCCTCATACTTCTAGTGTACCGGCACAAACACTCATGTAGAGGCATTGTAATTTAGCAGCAATGCCACTGAAAGTAAAACAAACGAAGATTTTCTCTTTCCTTAGTCCTAATTTAACAAAGATTATTTCAGCCTTGATGATGTTCCAGTATGCATAAGTGATATTAGCCAACTAACAGCTGCAGAAATCAGGGTTACAAGGGAAACTGTGTAATTGAAATGACCAGCAGAAAAATCTGATAGATGTGCATGTTACATGCCACACAGAATGAAGGAGCAATGGCATGCTGGAAACAGCTCTGATGCCAAGATTTGTGCAAGCAAAGATGAAGCCCTCAGACCCTGCCATCTATCTTACCTCATTCCTTTAGCTGAATTTTGTCAGCTGCTTTTTTGAATTCAAACACAGCTATATGTCAATTTGCTCATGAAACAAGAGTTGCAGTCCTGTCTGCATTCTCTACTGTTACCAAAGTATCTGGTACAAACGTTTTATGACCCAGCTTTAGGGATGTCAGCAGCGTTTCTTTTTAAAGATATCGTATATTCATCTCTGAGCATGAAAACAGCTTCAACCCTGTTCTTGAAGATAACTTGGATAACTTGTATATATTAGTGCTAAGACTGCAAAGACAAAGGCTTAGACGCTGACACACAATTATTTTCTCAGAAGTAAAGCTGTTTTATCTCATTTTGATTTAGGTATTGCTGTTGGAGGACACAGCTTAACCAGGAGGTCGATTAAGATATGACAGCTTATTTTAGAAACAAACAGTTGTACTGAAAATTTACAGAGACACTATTTGTCATCAGAGAATGACATTTTGACTAAATAAGGAGTGCTGCCACTTTAAATTATAACTTCTCAAGAATCACACAGCTGACATGAGAAAGTCTGCTCCGCAGCTGCATCTGGGAAGATTAGGCAAAGGCTTAAGGCCCTCTGTTGCTGGAGGAAAGTCTCCAAAGATAAGTCTTAGTTATTTAAAGTAAATCAGCTGTAATAGCCAATGTGATGAGAAATCCCACAGTGGGATATTAGTAGAGATAAATGGATGGGAAGGGTACATTCACAGGCAGTCTCCTTGCAGCATGGGCAAAACCAGGCATTGTTCTTGGACACCCAGGCCATTGAGCTGTGCAGACTGTTCTCCTTATGTGAGCCTGAGAGATGATGCTAGCTTTCTATTCTGCCAAAGGAAAAATACTCACAATGCTGATGATATTACTGATGGTAATACTGAGAATGTGATGCTTTCCTGGTGTCTTTATCATTACTACAATCACATAGCAGGCAATGGTGAACAATTTTATGATACCAATACCGTTAAGTAATACTGATAGCCTCCAGACAGCTGCAGAGCCCCTTCTCACAGCTCTTTGCAGCATCCCTCCTGAGCCTGAGCATGCATGAGAACTGGGTTCAACCAGCGAACAAAGTGGGGAAGACTATCAATGACCACCAGAAGACCCAGAAAGACCACCAGCAGAAACAAATGTACATGCATCAGGGCCATTTACATGGCACAGAGTGGCTTGAACATATTGTGCGTGTCTCAGTGCTTCCCACAGTCCACTTACCCACCTCTGCTGCCTGTGTCTGCTGCATGGCCTCACTTGCACATTTTTCTTGCTGTGTGTCAGCCTGACTTGGTAGTCCTTGGGCCTTATGGCCTCAGGTATCAGGAGAACTTGGCTTACTGCCTGGTGCTGAAGCTCAGTAGCTTGAGCCAAATTTATGGTTTTGGGCGGGTAATAGAAAAAAGAGAAATGCAGGCACTGTGAGTGCTCTTGGATGACGTGCAACCCCCTCCCCCCAGTCCAAGGCTGTATGGGGAGCCACATGGGAGCAGATTTGTTCCTATTTTAAGGACAGACCAAAGTACCCGACAACCACTTTGTCTCCCCGGTACAGTCTGGCAGGATTTGAATTACAAACCTCAAGGGACTGTGCTGCTCCAGGGGATTAGAGAGGAAAGCTGTCCTGGGATCTCTGTCTTTCTTGACAGAGCTACAAAAGTATATGATCTGTGGCTATTATTAGGTATTGCAACTTCAGCAAGCAATCCCATGCCCTTTCTCTACTGCTAGGCTCTGCCCTGTCCTGCTGTGATCTCAACCTGCAGCACCATTTTCAGGGTGAATGTGTCACTGGTCCCTCCTCCTCCACTCTGAGAGAGAAAAGTGTCCTGAGAGTGCCTAGCATGCCATGAGAATGTCAGAGCATCCTGCCTCCCCCCTTCCCCTTACACAGCCTGTTCAGCAAAACTCAGAGCACACTGTACAGGTTATTTTATTTTAAACAAAATTGATTCATCCTCTCTTGAATTTAATTTACTGATTCTCTCATATCCATATACAAGTACTGGTATGGATGTGTGCAAGTGGTTTGGACAGGGTCACTTGCAGTAACATGGAGAATAGGCAACACTGGCTAAGGAGTCCTCAACATCTGCCAGTTCTTTGTGATTTCGTTGCTATGCTGTTTTTAGCATTTACCTTTCCTACCCATCATGAGTTGGCAGTGAATGTGGACAAAACACTTCTCCAGTTGTCATAATTCTATATTAGTTTTGATTAATAAAAAATGAAAAAATGCAGTTCATTAAGTCCAATTGATTTAAAACATCGTTCTGGGCTGTGTCAAGAACATATACCAAACAGATGTCAGAGATAGAGATACACGTGTCTGCAATTTATGCTTGCCAATTTCTCCCCAAATCACTGATTTCTAAAATATTGTCTGTGATATTACCTTTTACCAAAAACCTCATCCAAACTGCCTGTACTGGAGGGAGCTGAATCCATCTGAGGTCCATCCTTGGAGGTTACAACAATGCTCTTGCTTAGAAAGAAAAGCATTTAAATATATATGGTAGGTGATAAATCCCTGGAACAAATCCTGGAACTTAAAATTCTCTTTTAAATTGGCGAAGTAGTGATAAAAGTTGTGTTATCTATTGTTTTCACAGGGCATTTCTGCTCCAGAAAATAATGTCAAAAATAAAATAAACTATCCCCAAATATGCATCTAAATAAAGAAATTCTAAGTTGTATTGAGGGACCACTTAACAAAATGAAAACTTCCAAATTGGATGTTAATCAAAATCTGCACTTTAACTGATACTTTAAACAGACACAACCAATAATGATCACCCTAGCCAGCAATAACATTACATGACCTAGACAAACACTTGTGTGCCATGGCTCCTGCACAGAGAGCCCAGGCCAGAGCTGAAGCATGTACAAAGACCTGAGCTTGTGCTGGAAGTTGGGTTAGGGCCTCTTCATGTCTCTCCTGCTCAGTGAAGGAGTTGTAACTAATCAGAGACCAAAAGCAGCTGCCAATTTTTGGCTCTCAACTTCCCAGTGCCTAATTTCTTAGCTGATAGCCTTGAGTTATACTGCCAGGCCAACCATCTTGTCTTTAGGTCTTGTATCACTTAAGCTGAATGCCTGAATGAGACAGTTTGAGTGTGGTTGCATATGGGCATCAGTCTCACATCTGTTGATTTGTTGTGCAGGCTTTATCAGGCAGCGGGAAAGGCTTCAGGCCCACGAGTACCTTGGGTCAGATCTCACTCGATAGGGAACATGTCCCCCATTCAGGAGATCTCACTGGGGTGTGGATATGGTTTATGTTGGGCCTTATTCTAATCAATTATTCCAGTAACCAACATTTATGATATAACCAAAGACATGATAAATATATTACAAGCTGTTACATATTTACAAGCTGTGTTACAAGCTGTTCTTTACTCATCCAGTTGCAAGGTGCTGGAAAACAGCCTCAAACAGCAGATGGAAAATCCAGATTGGAATATTGCATTCTTCTGTTCCTGACCACAGTTTATTCTGCAAAATCCCCTCCTGACTTGTGACATCTGATGGTCTGGGAGCCATGATGCTTTTCTCAGAGATGCTTCATGGCTAAAGTACTGCTCTGCTTCCTTTTCCTTTTGTCAGAAAAACATCTGTTACATCAGCCAGGCCATTTCCATAAGCTGCACGGTTGCATCTACTTGTATCTGTGTTTTGCATTTAGTTTGCCAGGTCTAACATTACTAAACACTGCGGTAACAGGTAGCAAAGTGGAGCACTGCAAAGAAAAAGCCTGTCTTATCCTCTGGTCATTGCCTGTAACACTGAAACATTAAACTTTTTACCTATAGTTGGAATTGAGACTTACAGGCTTAAGTGAAAGACTTGATTGTTTTTCTGAGGGTCTTGGTTCTTTAAAAACACGAATGTATAGTAATACAGCAAAAGCTACGCATCCTTGGGCTTTAAGGGTCATTAGCCTGAATGTCTGATCTTCAGTTAGAGCAGAAACCAAGAGCATCTTATCTGGAGACTGAGTCAAGTTTGCAAATTCAGTGGAAAGGTTTGTGACTGTTCACTTTTTTCAGTGGAACATTTTTCAGTATGGCATTTACTGCCATATTGCCCCTCACCACATGGTTGTTACCTTCAGGGTATGAAAAATCATTTTACACATCAGTCTTGCAAGTACAGGAGGGCTGTACATGTCTTTTTTTTCTTTTCTCTTTTTTCTTTTTTTCTTTTTTCTTTTTTCTTTTTTTCTCTTTTTTCTTTCTTTTTCTTTTTTTTTTTCTTTTTTTCTTTTTTTCTTTTATTCTTTTTTCTTTTTTTTTTTTCTTCCCCAGCATCAAGAGAGGAAAATTGGTCTGTCACTGAAGCAGATCCCCAGAGACCAAAGAAAATGGCCAGCAGAGTAGTAGGGGAAGGGAAATTAATCATGTAAAGCCCTGGGATAAGAGCGTGGAACAAATTCTCAAATTCTTCTTGATATTACCAGGCTGAGAGACTGGAGTTAATCACACATCAGAAACTAGATGGCAGACTTTGCCTTACAGATCAGGTTTCCAAAGAAGCTCTCTGAAGTCTGGCCATGACCCAAGCACCTGGTTTACAGTCATACACGGCTGCCAAGGAAACAGATGAATTCCCCCACATAAATAATTGTCATCTCTGCTCATTTGGCTGAGGTGTTAACACTGGGACAGCCTGGCTGTGCAGTCACTGCCTGACAAGACATCTGGAAGGAGTCTGCTCTTTTTGCTTGATGTTTCTTTCCTGTGTGTTGAGGATGGCCTTCAAGGAAAGGGTAACAGGAGCAGGTGTGCTTCCTGGTGGTGCCAGATGGGTGTGCAGAGAGTTCCCCGGGCAGCTCCTACCATTACCTAAGGCCCTGGGTAGGGGAAATGCTGCAACTCCTGCCTGTAGGGTGGAGGGGTTGTTGATTATGTGGGCAGAGTTCATTACAAATGTAGATGTCTACCTACTAGGCAGCCAATAAACCTTCCTTTAACAGCTGGAAAAGAAAATGACACCTCTGGGGGATGTATCATCTGATCTGGAGCCACTTCCCAATTCTGAGTTGGGAGACTGAGCCACCTTTGTTTGGCTGGCCTTTCTGAGGTCTTTACTAATTCTCTGGGAGTCTCCTCCATCCTGCCCTAGAGCATCATATCTGTTGCACAGGGGCACTTCAGGTGCAAGGGGAAGACCCCTGCTGTGGGTCCATGCATAGACAAGGATCCCTTGTCCTGTGAGTCTTTCAAATGTGCTCGTTCAGGGCTGGAAGCTGGTTTACCTTCCCCTTGCCAAGACTTAAGGCAGGTTTGTTGCTCAGACATAATACGATTTGTCAATCTCCCACTCAGATTCCCAAATGCTATGCTATCCAGTGAGCTCCTCTTGCAACAAAGCCACCTGTTTGAGGAGCTCATCCAGCTGGGCACTCTTGCATCCCTGACACTCACTCTGCCTTCAGGACCTAGGGGGAGACCTCCAGAGTCTTGCATGTACAGATAAGCATTATTGAGTCTTAATTCCTGGGTTTGGCTCAGCCTGATGTTGAAGTTTTGAAGAACTTCTAAAAATAACTCAGATGTGAAGCACACGGCTCAGACCTCAGTGTTAGGGACACTAGGGTATTCAGGGGCTCTTCTACAAATTCACAAAGGGAAGGAGAAACCAATGGGACACTTGGGCTTCAAGTGAATCATCAAGTTTGTTTGGATAAAGTCATTTAACTTCCTGTCAGTTAACTTTCTGTCTAATTATCTGATACTTTTGGAAGCTTTTCTCTTGTGTAGGGTATCAAGTAGAGTATGTCCCCTAAAATAAAGTGTATTTGATTATGTATAGAGATTTGAAATTAAATAGCACAAGAGCAAAGGGAGAAAACCCAAAAGAAACTCAGGAAAACTTGCATGCCAAATTAGAAAGTGTTAGCACATCTATTAGTGCCTCGTTTGAATGTAGTTAGGCCACTTTTAAGGAAATATCTTAGAAAGGAGATTCCAGTTATTAATTCCACTTATTAATGAGACCAATTCAGAATTATGGCACTTAAGGAGAATATGAGAGAGTTTCTGATAAAGTCTCAAACATATCGCTAGACATTGACTCCATCTATTGGTTTTCAGTGGAGGAAGCAATGGGTACAACAACATTTGTAATAGAAAATGACGGCTGTAACCATGCTAACGACAGGGAAGGCAGTCCCATGGAGCATCAAGTTTTATCTGAATCCATGCAATAAGTTCCAGACTGAAGATGAGCTCCATACTACGTATTCAGACCATTTGAAGTAAGGCAGAATGGGGTTGAAAAGAAATATTGCGGTCTCTTTTAAAGGATTTTATGTGCTTTTATATCTGACAATGTAAAGGGGCTAGGATTAGCTGAAGGCTCTCATAAGGATTGTAGAATATGCCGAGTTGGAAGGGACCCACAGTGATCACCAAGTCCAACTCCTGGGTGTGCAAAGGGCCACTCAAAAAATAATAATAATAACAAAATCAGATCGTGGACAATCAGAGCATTGTCCAAATGCTTATTGAAGCCCAGCAAGTTCAGTGCCGTGACCACTCCCCTAGGGAGTCTGTTCCAGTGCCTGACCACCCTCTTGGTGAAGAACCTTTTCCTGATATCCAGCCTGAACAGTCCCTGTCGCAGCTTCAAGCCATTTCCTCAGGTCCTGTTTCTGGTCCCGAGAGCAGAGCTCAGTGCCTGCTCCTCTGCTCCCTTTATGAGGAAGCTGTAGGCCATGATGATGCCCCCCCTCAGTCTCTTCTCCAGTCTGTACAATACACGTGATTTTAGCTGCTCCTCGTATGTCTTCCCCTCTAGACCCTTTACCTCATCTGTTGCCCTCCTTTGGACACACTCTAACAGTTTTATATCTTTCTCATATGGTGGTGCCCAGAACTGCACACAGTACTCAAGGTGAGGCTGCACCAATGTGGAGTAGAGCGGGACAATCACTTCCCTTGACCAGCTAGCAATGCCGTGTTTGATGTACCCCAGGGCACGGTTGGCTTCATCTCCTGCAGCTCCTGACCGGAATCCCTGGACGGACCCTGGACCTTATTCACACCCTTGCCTTGTTTGGGATTGTCAGTGGGGCCTTTTGTCACCAGTCCTGCCCGGATACTATAGAAATGCACATGGTGGGTTCTCTGTCTGTGCTGTGGTCTCCTGGTTTATCTTCTCTTGTGGAGTAACCCCAACTTTGTTGCTGCCTGGTGGAGTGAGTGATGACTACTGATTAAGGAGATTCATTTCCCTTCGAGGTGAGCAAGCTATGAAGAACACATCAAAGGAAAATCCAGTTCCCAGCAGAAGGAGCCACACACATGCATGTTCACATTTCACCGACTGTGAACATCATCACATGTCCCTAAACTTGCTCCTAGTGGCCCTGAAGATTCAGTTAGGTCAATGGTAGACACTTATATGAATGACACCTTCTGCAGTCTATCTTGCTAGATAGATGTCTGATGGTGAAAGGTGGCCAGGTCACAGAGAAAGGGACAACAAGAAGTGTTTTTGGAATGATCTAGGAGTTTGTTTTTCCACATCAGGTATGAGAGGGCCTAGTTCAGATGTACTTGCAGAGGATGTTTGGGTGGGCTCTTGGCAGTGCTGATGCCAGCTAGGGGCTTTATTGAGTCATGACCATATGACTTCTGTGTGGTTTTTATGGAAAAAAACCCTCAAGGCAGATATTGGCTGACACCACATAAAAGTGGATGAATCAAGTGTTTTTCAGACCTTGCTGGCAGGAAAGACAAAAACTTGCTCTGCGTGTGGGATGGAGTATTGACTCCAAACCAAGCTTCACAGGTTCAGCTGTGAGTTGAGTGGGCAGTGGACGAAGAAGCCCGCTAGGAACAGCACAATTTCTGTACCACTTGGCCAGTGCCATGGGCTTCTTTCCATGGCGTCACCCCTGGCACAGCTCCATACAGTGTGTGGAGCCATTGAGCAGAGCAAGTGGTGTGTGCACAGTACATTCTTCACCTTCCTCATTCCCTTTTCATCCCATTCCACAGGACTGTAAAACAGCAATTTAAGCACGCTTGCTTTGGCTCTTTGCCTGCCGCAGTCTTTCAGCACAGAGGAAACATTGGCACACCGTGCTCCATACTCCACTCAAGGGCTGGTTTGTGACCCTATGCTCTGTGTGTGCACAGGACAGCTTGTAGAGAGGTTTGTGTGGTGGATGGATGTTGGAGAGAAGACGACTTTGGTTAAATCAAATAACATCTCTAGAGCTCAGTTGCTTCACTCTTTTTTGTTAGACCTTGTTATATTTTGAGATGGTTCAGTTGAGGGTATTTGACCAGCAGTGTTTTTGTTCATGAAGAAAGTGCTAAGGGCATATCCAGGGCATATGGAGAGAATGTGCACAACTTGCAACAACTTTGGAGTGCAATTTCTTCCAAGGGCTTCCAGAGAGGGACAGAACTGCAGAAAGTGTTTGCTTTTCCTTGTTCCTTTTTGAAGCCTACTTTGAACATTGAGGAATGGTGGTGCAGATGGTAGGCTTCTGGTTTAGGAACTGAAAACTGCCATTTAGTTAAACTGATGAAAATTCCTGCATGAAAAATTATTTCAGTTTAAAAGAAAGAAGCTTGTTATATTCAGAGCTGATAGCATTGCCTAGAGCTAAGTTTTCCTAATGCTTTCCATTGTAGCACCATGTTTTCTGTTCCTTGTACTTCTGCCAGCATTAACCACACAGTCTGAAACACACCACATTCCCTGTCTGCCTGTGGCTGAATTATTTGAAAAGTTTGGGCTGAAACAGTTGGGCCATTTCTGAAATAAGGCCAAGAAAAAACTATTGTTTTGACATATGAAGAAAACAAACTGACAGCCTTTTCTTTGAGAAGCTATAATGCCCCAAACTTTGAATATGTGTCTGTGGGGGTGTGAAACAAAAACTACTTTCAAAGGTGATCTACCTGTAACTCTGGAACGATATTGAAGTAGATCCAGAGAATGTGGGGAGTAGGGATAAGGATCATCTGGAATAGAGGCTGGGAGGAGAGGGAGGTGGGGAGGGGGAGAGAAGGAAGGAAAACAGAATTAAATTAGCATTATTAATGATGACATCAAATGTCATCCTGTTTCTTCATGATCTTATTCCATCACTGCTTTCATGACCTTATTTCATTACTGCTTGCACACCCATTGTTCAAGTGACACATTTTATGATGTGCAGCTACTCGCTTCCCATCACACCCAATCTGTGGCAACTGTGATCCAGGTGTGAGCCTCCAACAAACACTTCAGGAGTGGGAAGGAAAGTAGCAAGGAGGAAAAAGATAATCTCATAGCTTAACATGATGGTACCATGACAAACTCCTATCTCTGACACAGAGAGAAGGAATATTGTAGAGGTGGTTCATGGGTGGTCTCAGAGACACATGGTGTCTTTTCACAGTGCCTGGATTGCTATCCTGTCCTGGAGTTTGAGATCCTGTGGTGCTGAGCCTCTGCACCTGAAATCACTGAAGAGGTTTATTGGAAATAAGCAATCCTCATTTGTTTGTAGGGGAACCCCAAGTTACTGGGAGGGTTTGGTGTTACTTTTGCTGTGGTACAGTTCCTCAGATGAAGATGTAAACACTTCTGCTAGTTACAAGTGTGTGTGTACGCACATATATGAAAATACATGAATCACCCTTCTCAAATTTCTGAATTTTGCAGGAAATCACCCAGGGGAATTGATTCTGTGTTCAGAACAGGACTTAGATTGTCTTGTGGCAAACACATTATTAGCAATAGTTGAATCCTGGATTGTGCCAAATGAAGTAAGAGAGCTGGGGTCCAGATTCCTGTGAAGTGTTTGTAGAGGAGGACTGAGCTGAAGCTGTAGGATGCTGAAGCTGGGAGCATGCAGAGGGCTAAGAAGAGGCTGCCAGCAGATCCAAGAGGAAGACTTTCTGTAGGGAGCAAGTCAGACTGGCCCAACTGGGGTGGAGCTGGAGCTGCAGAAAATGAACTAGTGATGGAAGGGAGAGGAAAGCAGGTTGGGAGGAGACAATGAAACGTGAAAGGCTGAAGTGCTTGCTCAATATGTGCTCTAAAGGGCAAGCCAGAGGGCAAGCCAGAGGGATGGTGACTCCACCACTTCCCTGGAGAACCCGTCTCAACGCCCGACTGCTCTTTCTGAGAAGAAATGTCTCCTAATTTCCAACCTGAACCAACTCTGGTGCAACTTGAGGCCTATCATCCTCAATCGCTAGTCTTATCACTAGTTACCTGTGAGAAGAGGCTGACCCCCAGCTCCCCACCCAATTAGCCTCAGACCCAGCAAGTTATTAGATTTGTGGAGAGGAAAACATATGCAGTAAATGTACCTCAGAAAACCAGAGTGGCTTCTGTGTGTGCACCCTCATGAATCTCTTGCCTACCAGGCACTGTGGGATGGAGGGGCGGCAGAGTGCCTTGAAGCTTTCCTTGGTCACACACACCTGTAGGGATGCTGAGGTGAGAATAAATTGATGGAGACAGCAAGCTGGGGCTTGTACAATGTAGGAGACTTGATTTACCACTCAGTGGCGCCAATGACCCACACATGATGGTACAGCCTGATTAGAGCTCCCATGAGTTGGAGCATCCTAATGCTCATCACACAGTCTCTTGGGATCATCTTATTTTCACTCGACTGTTCTTGTGTCCACATTTTGATGGAAGAATCACCCCTCTGCACCAGTTGTTCTGATTCTTGATCTCTTTTCCCCATGTTGCCTGCTCAAATGGCTTCTCCTTGCCTGGTCTTGGCCAAAGTTTCTCTGGCACTGTCTGTGGCTACCCCAGTAGTGGAATGGGCAGGTGGTGCAAATGAGTATCTGTGGGAACACTTTTTGTGATGCTGCACCAGACCATGGTGATGAAGTGTAAATAGGTGGCACCACAAGGACCCAAGCAGGACAAGATCTTAGGCATTTCCATCATGCCACTATCAGAGAGGTGATGGGATGGTTCTGCACCTCACCTGTGCTTGTTACATCCTCTCTTCCTGCAGCCTGACCTCCAAACCCTGAGCTACTCAGGGACTGGACCATAGCCTCTGGTCCTGCCTTTTCTCCAGGACTTATAGGACTCCTGGATTCAGAGGATCTTCTCAGCAACCTGGCCCAGGTGACACTTCACATGTGGATGCCAGCAACACCATGCCTGAGCCCCAGAGCACCAGTGACAGACAGTCTTAACTTCCTGTCAACTACAAATTAAAAACAAAACAAAACCAAAACAAACAAAACAAAAACAAACAAACAACAAAAAAAACCACCACTTTCTCCTTCCTACCATCTGGGACACTAGTAAAAACCCTGAATAGAAGTGGACCCAAGAAACCACTGCAAAGTCTACTTTCTATGTTCCTCTGTAGTGACAATTGTCCCTTGAGATCTGCTCTCTCAGTATGGCTTTTGATCATCCCAGTTCCCCTAAGCCCTAATGAGAATGTATATGAAACAAAGTCTAAAGCCATTTTCAGGTCAAAATAACTGTCACCAGCTGTTTTTTTCCCTATCTATAGAAACCCAGTGCATATGGAAATTAAATTGGATTGTCATAATTTGTCCTGGAAAAAAATAAATGTTCATAGCTTCTCATCTTGTCAGCTTATAACATACTTACAAGAGGACTGTCTGCAATTTTATTAAGGAATTGTTCTGGGTATTGAGCTACATGTAAATCTCATCAGTTGCTCTGGGTCAAAAAATAAGTCTATCCAGCCCAATAAATTTCTCTAGCAGCATCTGACAACAGATGCCTAGGGAAAGCATGTAGGAATGGGGAAGAATAAATTATACTTTCCCCATATACCCTGCCTCTAGCAGTTTTCAGCTTAGACACTTCCTCTGCAAAATGCAGTGCGTTTGTATCTGGAGTCCTCATTTTCCATAAATTTGTCTAATCACCACCTGAATGTGTGTATAATATTCTCATCTACAGTGTCCTGTGGCAAGAAGTTCCACACATAAACTCTGTTGTGTGAACACTCATCTCTCTGTATTAGGTTTGAATCTGCCTTATGATGGCTTTATCTGATATATTCTGAACCTTGCCAGGGAAGTCACTGGGGATAGATATTTCATCTTTTTCCTGTCCATGACACTTGTGACTTTACATATCCATCAGTTACCTCTTGCATTGCTTTATTTAATTGTTATCAGCAAAGATGGATTCAACATCCTTATTTATTGTCCTTCTTTGACACTTTTCCAGTACTACTGTATCCTTTCTGAGATGGAGGTGAGGACCATAGGTGCAAAAGACGTGGGCAAACCATTAGTTTTCACAGTAGCATCTAACATTGTGTTTTATTCTATGGTCATTTCTTAATAATTCCTAGTATTTAATATGTTTTTTTTTTTTTTTTCTTTTTTTTTTTTTCTTTTTAAGAATTTAAGTATTATTTTCAGAAAACTGTTAGCTGTGTTCCTCAGTTTTAGATGCTAAGTCTATAGAATCCAAGCAACTCTTAATTCTATCAATGATAGAATTCTGGGTCTCTCATTTATCTCCTTTCTTAGAAGTCTTCTAAACCTTTTCATGCCTCCACTATTGCCTAATTGTCCAGACAACTGCTGGTGGCCCTGGGTGCAACTACCACCTCTGAATATACTGGGATGGTGTTCTTTAAGCCAGATATTTTATGAAATGTAACCTCTCCACATACACTCTAACCTGTAAGTATTTGTCCTGTTCCTGATGATGCTTGCAGTTGCCCTTTTAGGCAGAAGGAGTTTCAAGGAAAGCATCAAATATGTTGGCCACATCATCTGTCTACAGCTTCCTTTCTTTCTCCTCTGAGGAGTCAAGCAGAAGGTTCTTCATCAACTTATTAACAAAGTACTTACAGAACATTTCTTGTTGCATTGTGTCCCTTAACTGATTTCATTTTGTGCCTTTTTGGTTTTGCCTGAACAAGCTCATACTGTTCTTTTAGTCTTGTCCTTATTACTTTGACCTAGTTTCCAAGCTTTGTGCAACTTCAAATGCAAGTAAGAAGCAATGAAGCCACATTTCCTGTAGTTCCTCTGCATGGGGAGTTTGCACTTACGTTCTCAGTAATTTCTTTAAGGAACTGCCAGTTCTCCTGAATGTCTTTTGCTTTCACACTTCCAATCCAGGAGGGGAACTACCATGTCTTTGACTGAAATCTATTCCGTTTTTCTGTTTCCTCTTTCCAGATTTGGAATTATAAAAATCACTCAGTTAACATTTATTCACTCAAGTTGCTTTCCATTTTCATGTTCCAAAAGTCTCATTCTTTCTTGATGGAAGAAAAAGTAAATCTAGAAATCTGCCTTCTCTCATCTTTCTCCGTTTTGTTTTTCAAAAAAATCATTTCCAAAGGCTTTTGATGAGCTGAGGACAGTTCCTCAACCTCAGCACTGTGACAAACAACTGACTTTTCTGACTTTCTTTGGCTCTGGAGAAAAGGTAGCTAATACTTTTCTTTGGGAGGTGATATAGCTGTAGTCAGTTGAGCTGTATATTATTGTTGCTGTAAAGCTCAGGACTGGACTGGCCACAGGAGCACAGATTCCTGCTTCTCTGCTGAACTCTTCAGCAAATGTTTCTTCCACAGTAAATTTTCATTTCCTAGGATTTTTTTTTTTTATTTTTTTTGGGGGGGGGGGGGGGGGGGGGGGGGGGGAGAAATCAAAGCATTTTTCATTTTTTTTCAGTGAAATATTGAAAATGAACATGGAGAACAGACACTATCTGTGAAAAAATTGGTTAATAGATTTTTTCTTGAAAAACTGTTTTCATGCAAAATTATCAGTGAGCCCAAAGTTCAGCAGGAACATAGTAAAGCAAAACAACAAACCTGTGAACTTGTGCAACTGAGTGAGCAACATAGAACAGTCTGTTGAACTCCAGTGCTGCTGAGAAACAGATACTTTGTCAACAGCTGACTGGAAATGCAAAAGCTTGCAGGATCCCCGTGTGGGAGTAGCTAAGGCATTCCTGGTCCTAGATAAATGGTGCTGTTCCAGGAGCAGCTGGACTAGAGAAGTACAGTTTCCCATGGATCAGAATCTCATGTTTGGATTCTCCGGTGCCTAATAACATGTGAGATCCAAAACCAAGTATTTCCCTTGCAGCTAAGGCAGACACAACATTTCTTTCCCGTTTGTGCTGTGTAATAGCACAAGAGCTCACGCCACCACCTTTTCTTCCCTGGAGGGCACCAATAGGAACTCTCTCCTGTAATTCAGTGAAATATGAAGGTGCTTATCAAGGTTTAAGACTAGATACTATCAAACTTGATTAAAACTTTGGAAATTGAATCTTTAATTATCAGTTACCAAAGTGAGGGAAATTATAGTTAAAATAGTTAACATCTTCTTTTATTAAGAAGCCAATGACAACAAAACGAAAAGGAAGAGGTAATTTCAATTCCATGCATTACAGGAGAGAGTAGGGGGAAAAAAGGACCCTGTTCACCCCTAAGCTTTTCATGAGACCGTATTGGGAACCCTCCAAAGCACAGTGCAGTGCAAACCCCTGGGCATTGCCAAAGACTTTCAGCTCAGGGTAAGGAGAGATGGACTTCGTTCTTTGTTAGAAAATTAAACCTTTGGATGAGTGAAAGGGCTTAGTTTTCTTCCGTGATTTTCTCATCTCATTTTGCTTCCATTGTGACTGGCCAGAATGCCAGTATCTTTGAAGAGTTCCAGCAGAGGCACCTTGGGATACTGGGAAGATGTTAGGTATACTGATAGGTCCAGATGGTCTCCTTCCTACACTCTAGATCCCAACTTTATTAATTCACCTTCCTTGAGCTTGCTTCCTGGCCTGGGTACATGATGTGCCTTGGGCAGCAGCTATCTTACGGCTTATTTTTAGACAACAGATTTTTCCATGAGTACAAAGGAGGAAAAGGAAAGAAATTTCTCCCCTCTTTACCTCTTTATAGTCTGGCCTAGAAGGTGTCTAAGAGCTGTTGGCAGCCACTAGTCTCAAAGCTTGGCAAGGCCCCAACCCACCAGCCATTCCCTTCTGCCTCTTCCTCCCACCATTCCCAGGGTAGACTGTCTGTCACTCAGTATGAGGGAAATTCAGGGTTTTGTCTCCCCCTCCAACCCTGCAAATTCATGCCATTTGTATCACGTCTCTGGAAGGCTCAGGTTAGTTCTCTAGCAGCCATGGCAGGAGAATATCTAATGTCCTTTATCATCTCTTGCTTACCTTACTAATTCTTCCTCTCTGACAAGAGCAAGACCAACAGCCCATGTTCATAATGCACTTGTCGTCACTAGGGCAAGAAATATACTGAGAGGAACATTTGACTTGCAACCTCTTCTTGGGGGTAGCTGTAGGATGTGCTTCCCAGGCAGGGAGATAAAAGGCAAAAAGTGTGCAGCAGGCGTTCAGGCTGCTGCCTTTGATCTGTGCCTTGCACTGCAGTTGTTAAACAGACTGTGGTGTTTGGTCTGGCCAGAACACAGCCCAGCTCTGGGGGCCTAGCTGGAATGTGCTTGAAACCATTTGGAGCATTAAGCAGCAGTTCATGCCAGTTCAGACAGTGCTGGGCTGCACTCCATCGAGGGAAGAGCTAGAGACATTAACTCTTGCATGCTCAGGCTGGGAGAGAGTCTGTAAACACAAAGGTAGGACCTTAAGCGAACTTCAGTTTCTTGAAGTATGGTCCGGACATGGCCCCAAATTACATTGCAAGGGAAGTTTCCCGAATTTTAATTGAATCCTTTGCTTCTTAATGGCTTTCAGCTGAATGGAGAACCAACACTTGGGAATAGCATCAAGCTGAAAACCTGCCCAGGAGCTCTTTATCCCACTGTGCTTGCTTTCTGCTGGTAGTTTTCCATAGAATGGGTACTACAATGTGCTTCTGCTTGGCCAGGCTTTGTTATTCATTGTCATTTCTCAGAATTCAGGCCAAGATCTTAGAGATACTTGAGGGTCTCAGCTAGACTCTTGATAGTTACAAGACTACCCTATGTCTGTGTGTATGTACGTCTAGAGCTAAATGATCCATATGGTGGGATTTAGATCGAGCCCATGCAGTTCCGCAACAACATGCAAAAGAACTTCTTCCCAGTGAAGATGACAAGCACTGGAACAGGCTGCCCAGGGAGATTGTGGAGTCTCCTTCTCTGGAGATATTTAAGGCCTGTCTGGATGCCTATCTGGGTAGCCTGCTCTAAAGAACCTGCTTTGGCAGGGGGGTTGGACCCGGTGATCTTTCGAAGTTCCTTCCAACCCCTTCAGTTCTGTGATTCTGTGATTTAGGAGCAAGCAGAGAAAGAGCTGGCCTTTGCAACATAAAACTAAGCTTCAGTGGGGATGAGCAAGTTGCAGGATATTTGGTAGATTCCTCAATTCCTGAAATATCTTTATTATCTGAGCATCCATTTAAGGCTGCATACTCTCGAGTATTTATAGGAATCTGGATCCTTATGTGCAGTCTGTGTGTGCACCATTTCAGAAGGTCCTGATCTAGGTCTCCCTGTTGCCTATGCAGAAACCCCAAGTACTCATTTTACTCTGAATCACCCTGATGGGCTTAGGCAACAGCTATTTTAGGTATGTTAATACCTGCAACTGCACCTTGAGTAGGTCTCAGTAGATCCCCAGATCTCTGTCCAACATTTGTTTCCATGGTAAGGCGAATGTAGTTAGATGGTGACTGTTGCAGGAGCATGTGGGCCTATGGAGATAAAAGTCACCGTGATGAGCTCTGGGGAGATCTCTATCCCCCACTAGCCAATGCATAGCCTTTGCTCAGCCCTGTCCATAATCTCACTTGCACATCTAGACCAGTTTGCACACTCAGGGAGAAGTGACAGCTGTCCTTGTGATGCTTCATACAGGTAAACACTTTTGCCTGCTCCTTGCATAGAACTTGGCCGTTGCCCATGCAAAATGGATATATGGCAATCCTTTTGCAGATCAAGGACTTCAGCCACTCCTTGCAGGGAAAAGCATGCTGACTGAGGCCCATCTGCTCCCTGAGTTGGGCCTGGAGACATGGGAAGGGAGCCCAAGGCATTCCCATTGCCAGTCTCATGAAAAAGGGAAGAAGGATTGCTCACCCCCCCTGCTGCCTCTGTTTATGCTCAGAGGGGAGAATGTCCTTGTCATCATCTCTGAACAGACATGGTGTTTAGCTACATCACCTGAAGCAGGTACTGGAGGTATATCTCTTCCCACATGAGCTGCTCTGCCTGCAGAAAGTGTCCCACAGCCCTGCTGCTAGAGGAGGCAAGGGTCTGCCTGATTCTCACATATTACCTGTCAGGCAAGATTCCTAAGGGATTTTCCTGCCCAGGACTATACATTGTGTCTCACCTTTCAGAGTCAGCAAGTAAACTACCAAAGAATTAAGTGATTTCGTACCAATTAGTCAACTGCACTGTTTCAAGAAATCAGTGTGCTCTTACCAAATGTGTGCCTATGCCACGATCCTACTGAGAGGCTGTGGCAGCAAGGGCAGAGAAATGTGTATGGTCCTTACCAGTCAGCACTGGCGAGTTTGGAGTGTCTGCTGGCTGAGATCAGAGAGAAGGCAGTGAAAAAGAACAGCACTTTGCTGTAAACTGCAAGATTTTAGCTGTGTGGATATTTTAGGCTGATGCAAGCAAAGGACTGATAATGGCAGCAGGAAGCTTCAGATCTTCCTTTAAAAGGACTTCTTGTATCATGGCTGCTCTTTAAACAGCTAAGGAGGGAAATAAATGCAAAACCAGTCCACTCTTCAGGGAAAGACATGGACTCTGGCTGTAAGAGGAATATACAGCTCTATTCGTTACTGTGCAATTGACTCATAGCTTCCATTTCCCTTGGGTCCCCTGTCTGCGACCAAGATCTCCGGGAAGGAGCACTCTGTCCATATGTGGGTGTGATATGCCCTGATCTCTGAATGCATCTTGCAGGGCTATTGTAATAGTGACAATGGGGGCAGCAGCCGGGCCTAGTTTGTCTGTGCTCTGGAAGGCTTTCACAAAGCAAAACAAAAGGGATCTTACTTTACAGTAAGACAGATCCTTCCAAGCCTTGAGAGGAGAAAGACAACGCTCTTTAGTGCTGTACAGCGCTGCTCAATGCTTCAGAGAATGCAAAGCTAAATAAATGTGTGCGTCATAGAATCACAGAATCATAGAATCATTCAGGTTGGAAAAGACCTCTAAGATCATCTAGTCCAACCTTTAACTTAGTACTAAAGTCCACCAAAAAAACATGCTACTAAGTTCTACATCTACACATTTCTTGAAAACCTGCAGAGATGGTGACTCAGACACTTCCCTGGGCAGCCTGTTCTAGTGCTTCACAACCCTTTCAGTAAAGAAATTTCTCCTAATATCCAACCCAAACCTCCACTGGTGCAACTTGAGGCCATATCCTCTCATCTCATCACTTGGTGCTTGGGGGAAGAACCTGATCCCCACCTTGCTACTACCTCCTTTAAGGTAATTGTGAAGTACAATAAGGTCTCTCCTGAGCCTTCTCTTCTTCAGATTAAACAGCCCCAGCTCCCTCAGCCAATCCTCATAAAATTTGTTCTCTAATTCTAGGTCTAATCTAGACCCTTCATCAGCTTCATTGTCCTTCTTTGGACATGCTCCAGGGCCTCAATGTCCTTCTTGTAGTGAGGGGTCCAAAACTGCACACAGTATTTGAGGTGCAGCTTCACCAGAGCCAAGTATAGAGGGTCACTTCCCTAGTCATGCTGGCCACACTCTTCCTGATACAAGCCAGGATGCCACTGGCCACCTGAGGACACTGCTGGCTCATAGTCAGCCATCTACCCCCAATACCCTTTCCACCATGCAGCTTTCCAGCCACTCTTCCCAGCCTGCAGCATTGCATTTGGTTGTTGTGCCCCAAGTGCAGGCCTTGTTGAACTTCATACAGTTGGCCCTGGCCCATCGATCCAGGCTATCCAGATCTCTCTGCAGAGCCCTCCTACCCTTGAGCCGATCAACACTCGTGCCTAACTTGGTATTGTCTGCAAACTTACTAAGGGTGCACCTGATGCCCTCATCTAGATCATTGACAAAGTGAAAGACAAAATTAATTTGTCATCCTCTCTAACAAACTGAGTGAAGAAACTGGGTGAAGGGAAAACTGCAGGGGTATTTGGCATGAGGTAGACAGGTCTTTGTGGTTGGTTTGGGCCACAATGGGAGGAAGTGCTGGACCAACGGAGGCATCACAGGGAGCAGAGTGGTGGCTGGGCTCTGAGGGTCAGGACGGGAAAAAAAAAAAGAGTGTATTTTTTTTTCCACCAAGGCTGGTACCTGAGAATGTTTGTTGGCACAGGAGGTCTGTCCTGAAGGGCAGTCTCCATCAGCAGCCCAAAGCGCAGCAGTAATCAACAGGCACCATGTCTGACAAGGAGGAGATGTGGGATGGGGGAGGCTGAGCACGTTTCCTGGCAGCTCACCAAAGCGCCTTAAACAATTGCTGGGTTTGGAAGAGCTGAGCAAATGCAGTTGGCACACATAATTAGAACAGGTCCCTGTTTGCTCGGTGCTGTCAGCAGACAGAGAGGCCCAAGAGGCCAAGAGGCTCCAGCTCTACTGTTATTTGGTAAAATTTGATGGGATTTCATTACTGGTTTGTTCCAAAAAAACTACTTGCAATTTCCCTTCCCAGATTATACCCCTCTCCAAAACAAAGAACTCCTTGTGTATTTGGAGAGTCCAAGGGAGAGGCTGCACTAACCCTGTGCTTTCCACTAGGAGGTCTCCAGAGTTGTGAGGATAGACCCCCAGACTAATGCATTCACTTCTCTTTGCAGAACTTTGTTACTTTAGGGAATCTGTTGCCACATATGCAACCATGCAGCCCATTTTATTTTATTTTATTTTATTTTATTTTATTTTATTTTATTTTATTTTATTTTATTTTATTTTATTTTATTTTATTTTATTTTATTTTATTTTATTTTATTTTATTTTATTATTTTATTTTATTTTATTTTATTTTATTATTTTATTTTATTTTATTTTATTTTATTTATTTATTATTTATTATTATTTTATTATTTTATTATTATTTTTTTTTTCTTCCACAGCATTGTAAGAAAAGTGCTGTGGGACCTCTTCTGACCATACTGCAGATTGTGGAGCTGCATCACCACTTCAGTTTTACTGCTATGGAGTTTGAGTGGCCAGCAGAGGGTGAACTTGTGATGCTCTTCCCTGAAACCAGACCTTTCTCTAACTTAAGTGTAGCCTCATATGTCTCTTTCTGCTGAATGAAACAGATAAAAAAAAATGCAATAGATTCCATCTGATAAGTAAAGCTAACTGTTTCCTGGGAGATAGGACGAAGCAAGAAATAAGCTTTATAAACCAGAGGATCTTAACACTGAGATTGGAAGCCTGCTTGAAAATCTGTTTATTCCTAGCCACAAATTGCTGGGCTAGATGCAGAGATTGTGGAGTGAAGTTTCTCTCCAATAAAAGGCTTAGTGTGACTACAATGTCAACTTCTGACTGGGTGTTGGTGGGGAGGAAGAAAGGCAATTTTCCTAAATAAAGACAAGCTCATTTCATCAGGAAAATCAGCTAGTCTCACAAAGGACTACCTACCTACCTATACTCTGAGGTCAGCAAAGGAGAGATGCTGTTAATTTACTTATTTTGCCTCTGTTTGTGCATGTGAACCAGAGCTGTAGAACAGCTTCCATACATTCAAATAGCAACACTCTTAATGAATCATAGAATCATTAGGGTTGGAAAACCCTAGACCTTCAAGATCATCTGGTCCAACCATCACCCTACTACCAATGTCACCCACTAAACCATGTCCCTAAGCGCCAGGTCCAACTTTTCCTTGAACACCTCCAGGGACTGTGACTCTACCACCTCCCCAGGCAACCCATTCCAATGCCTGGCTGCAGAGGAAATGTCTCCTAATTTCCAACCTAAACCTCCCCTGGCACAACTTGAGGCCATTCCCTCTAGTCCTATCACTAGTTACCTGTGAGAAGAGGCCAACCCTTTTGTCAGGAGAACAAGGGTTCTGGGGCATAATTGGGCATGCTACAGAACAGGTATTTCAGACTGCTTCAGATCACTGGATGCTGAGATAACAAGCACCTTAGCAATGTCAAGTCCTTCCCAGTTTCCACTGCCTGTTTTGGGAAGGTTGTAACCATTCCATTTGGTTTCCTTCTCTGTCAGGTTTTCAGCAATCTCTCTGAGGTGTGGCTGAGATTGACATGCTAGCAACAATGTCCGTAGCCATGAACCAGTACTAGGCACCAACTCTCACAGAAGGTTAGAGCTGTGTAAAGCTGCATAGGGAGGACCTACTGAGCCAATATGCAGTGATCTCTACCATGAACTGGAGCTTCACATCAGAGACTTTCTTTCCTGTGCTGCAGCCTAGCTACTCTCTGAGCATCATGGCAGCTCCAATTCCAGCCAATTCAGTTCTAGCTTCAGACTTTTTTTCTCTCCAGGCTATAAAAAAAAATGGTGTTGTGGTGAGACAACAGAATTACCCACCCTTGGTTTTCTGTTATGCTTGACAATGTGGTTGACCTCATCAATATAAAGAAATATCTGAAAGGAGGGTGTTGAGAGGATGGAGCTGGTCTCTTTTCAGTTCTGCCCAGCCATGAGTGGCAATGGGCATAAACTGAAGCACAGGAGGTTCCAGCTCAATTATGAGCTGGCACTTCTTTACTGTGAGAGTGACAGAGCACTGGGACAGGTTGCCCAGAAAGGTTGTGGGGTCTCCTTCTCCGGAGATACTCAAAACCTGCCTGGACACCATCCTGTGCAATGTGCTCTGGTTGATCCTGCTCAGCAGGACTAGATGATCTTCAGAGGTCCCTTCCAATCTCATCCATTCTGTGATTCTGTGGTTGTACGACTTCCCTCTACATTTACACTGCACTAGAAGGTTCTTGTTTTCAGATGACTCTAAGCAAAAATATTGTTTTTGAGATTTGCTGGTACTATAAAAGTGTGTGGAATTGCATAAAATGTGTTTCCTAGAGCCCTGTTTTCCTTAACTAGTTGTTAATGCCAGAGAGCAGCTGGCTACATTTCCTGCATTAGCACAGAGCCATTAATCAGCATCCCAGGAATGCTGGTGCCATGAACTCCAAATGGGAAGATCTCAGGCTTTTCAGCAAAAGCAGTTTCTTTGGAAAATAGTAGTAAGTGTCTCGTGTCGATAAAGCTTGAATATGCTTTAGAGCGAGAGTTTTAAAGGAGAACTTTAAAAATACAGACAGAGGTGGAAATTATGAGAGTGATGTCATATGCCAAGGGAGGTGTGGGTGGATGGAGAAAGATGACATCACTTCCTGTCTGGTCTCTTAACGCTGCTGTAAATGAAAAGAGAGACTGATTTGAAGCCTGTCTCTAGCAGTTAGGAGTTATGGAAACATAATGTCCCAGACTCCCCTGGAGACAGGCTTTTGCAGTTCATCTGGCTTCCAGATAGACATGCATTACAACATCATCCTACAGAACAAGGGACATGGTGGATCTTGAAGGAATGGGCTGGAGTTTGGGGCTTAGCTGTGATCTCACTGCACAGTAGACAGGGCAGAGAAGCTAAAAAAGGAGCTCTGTTCTACTGAGATGTTGAACTTGAGACCCCCCTCCTCCAGCCAACACCCAAAACCAGGAAGGTGAGACACTTAAGTCCGGACAGGATAATATGCCACTTCATATTGAGGCTTCACTTTCCTTGTATCTTGCCATGCCAAGCAGTAGATAACACAAAACACAGCCTTGTACAAACCTCCCACACATCTGAAGTGTCTTGCATTCTTCCTGGTCTTTCCCACACATGGGTATTGGGTTGTTATGAAATCCCAATACTGCTTTGCCCCAGGGAAAAGTGTCCTTCATTTGGAGGGATTTGTGAGAATGGATCTGACAGGATTCCCAGTTCCCTCTGTTCTTGACATCCCAAAAGCAAGGGGATGATCTCTTTCTAACCTGTTCTGTACCTGTACTTCAGAGGAAGTAGAAGAAAAAAATCCCCTGAAGCATGGTTCTTCTGGCCAGGGGACCATATAATGCAGTTTTGAATGCCTGAAGCTCAAGGACAGTTCGGTTGCATCACCTCTGCCATGTGCTCTGACAAACACAGGACATTTACAGACAGGGACCCTCTTCTACACAGGCTCTCTGCTCAGGAAAACCTTCCTCTAAGGGTGCCTATGTCCAGGAGCCCATCCACACTGCGCCCTGGTACCCTCCATTTGGTTCTGTGCCCACTCAGAAACCTGCCCTTTCAAAACATATCTTCCTTCTAATACCTTTCATTCCCATTGCATATTCATTGTCCTCAAATAGGGGATCTTAAAGACATGGTGACCACCTTTTGTAGGGGCTGTCACACTGGTTTTGCTATACATATGCACTCCATGGCTAATGATGGCAGTACAAAAATTAGATTAAATAGGCACAGCTGGAATAAGGACTCTGGCGTGGGAACAAGGCTACTCTGTCAGCATAAATATCTTTCTCCCATGCACACTCAGTCTTACCCTGGTGTTAGCAGCAGTGCACATGAACAGGGTAGGAACAACTAAGAGAGAAAGTGTCTGGTATAGGTCTGGGAGTTTTAGAGGAAATAGAGGGATTGCATGGGAGATAGAGAAGGCAAAAAAGAGGTGCTGGAGTTAAAATAGTCAGGACTGGACTAGGGGCAGGGTGGAACAGCAGACAAAAGCGGAACATAGGGTGGGAGGAGGATGTTGATGAGTACCATAACTGACATGAAAAATAAGGTATTTAGGCATATTGTTTGCGTGCTGAGTGTGCATGTTGCAAGACTAGCAGGATGTGGCATGAGAACTTCACCCAGATTTAGGGAATGAAGCTGAATTTTAAAGAATTATTTAGATTGGAAAAGACCTCTAAATCACCAAGCCCAACCTTCAAACTAGCAGTGCCAAGTCTACCAGTAGACCATGTCACTAAGTACCACATCTACATGTCTTTTGAATGTCCCCAGCGATGGTGACTCAACTACTTCCCTGTGAGGCATGCTCCAATGCCTCACAACTCTTCCAGTGAAGAAATTTTCCCTAATATTCAACCTAAACTTCCTCTGGTGCAACTTGAGCCCGCTTTCTCTTGCCTTATCACTTGCTGCTTTGGAGAAGAGACCAAATGTCCTTGGGTTTTCCAATGACGGTGAGGCCTGGAGGCTTCTACAATGACCCGCTCTGTGCCAAAGCCCCTGGCCTCACCGTTTCCATCAAAGCCTGGTTCATGCCAGGGCCAGCTGCCTGAGCACTGGCTTATTCCAGAGCAGGACTTAACTGTCAGCTAGCTCCAGCTGACAGTGCACTACCAAGACTCTGAGAAACTGCCTGGATGCTCTGGGAAGATGACTCCAGGCCCTTTCCTCGGTACATGACAGGGCCACACACATCATGATCCTGAGGAGTTCAACTGCCATAAGCCCCTATAGCTCAGAGGCTTCTCCTGTTTCCAGCCCTCTCCTCATATCTCTTCAGAAGTCTGTGCATTTCCTCCAGTTCTGGTTCCTCCTGCCCAAAGCAGAGAGGACCTGATGGAAAGACCTGCTCTGGAAGACAGTGTGAGGCAATGGGGTGCAGAGCGAGCAGCAGAACTGAGAAGTTTGGAAAGGAGGCAGGGGACTGCCCATAAAGGGAGCATAAAAACACCCAAGGTACTGATATAGCACTAATACCTTTTTCCTGTCCTTCAGGACAGTGTGGCTGTCCATGGGAGTCTTATTAATGAGGAAAGATCGGGGGGTTGCTAGGTGGGGGTCTTAGTGGAAGAGACATCATAATGAATAGTGAATGCTGCAGACATTCCAGGAAGTTGTGTATCTGTATGTGTACCTGGACCATACAGGGATTTGCTCTATAAATCATTCAGCAGGTATGGACACACGCACTGTGACTGTGGATTAAATCACGTGTTCAGGGGAGATGGTGTTGTATGTCCACTGAGAAATACCAGGAGTCTTTATCTTTGATCCTTGGCTTAGTCAGAGGAATCTCTGATGTCAGATAAATCTAGAATGGATTCAGGCCATTTTGCCACAGATAAAAAGCTAACCTTCTAATCTAATCTATTTGTTAGAGAAAATGGGAGAAACATCATCCTGAGGTTGGATTGGCATTAATGTGTACCACTGTGAACTGCTTGGGACTTTGATATGAAATTGCTTCTTGTCCCAGAATTCCCTTACAAGACGGGATGGAGAGGAAATGGAGGAGGAAATGAGTTGCTCTTCTTTCTGTCTAGAATGGGAGAGGAATGAAAAATAAATAAATCCAAGCACTGTGGGGGAGCAAATCTGTTTTGACAAGCAAAGACGATATGTGGGGCAGAGGAGAGATAGACTGTATTAGGGGGAATGTCTGGCATATTTACATTTTGTGAAACAAGAGACATGCCAAGAATCCAATTTCTACTAAAAGTTAAAACTTAACTCTCTCTTCCTCATCTGTGCCTATGAAAATCCTCTACTTGTGCCCTGTGGTGTTAATTATGATACGAAAATTGTTATGGTACTGAAGTATGTGAAGCATTCTATCCATTCTGATCTCTGTTGTTTTGTTTCTTTAATAGTTCTGTTAGTTTTTTGTTTGTTTGCTTGTTTTTGTTTTTTAATGTTACCTAAAGATATGAAGATGAGGCTTGGCTCTTGATCTACTTGCTGGTTAAAAAAGACAGAGGAATCTTTTCTTCTACCAGGACATCTAGAACCTTTTAAACTACAAGAAGGCTCCAGTGAAGTAGAATATGGGCCCCAACTCAGATTTCAACTACTGCACCATAAAATTAGATTTGGAAGCTGATCCAAAAGGGAGATCATAAATAAACCAATGTTGACAGCAAACTTAAAAATTACTTTCATAATTCATGCTTGTATATCTGCAAACAGTCTGTAACTGCAATCTGTCTGCATAGTGTATGTATTATAAGCACAAACACTACAGACTTCAGATTCAAAATTCACGTACATTTCTTAGACTTAGTATGCAACATAGAAGCCTAATTCTGAGAAGCCAGTAAGCAGGTTTCCAAGCATGAGAGATTTAGCATTTTCATTGCCAGTTACTGAGTTGGAAGGAGTTTCCAAGGATAATGACAAACTCCTTTGAGCAGTTCCTGTACCAGCTTCTATGCTAAAAAAAAAAAAAAGAGGGAAGTGGAGTAGAACATGCTTCAAAATCTGGATTGACTCACTGTCTGCTCCATTTCTCTTTGTTTCTCATTATACAGTGGCTGGCAATGGGAACTTTCCCTCCAGTTCTCCATCATTAACAGATGGGCCTGGGATAGACAGACGGCATAAGCCATGCCCCACTGATGTCTTGTGAGCTATTTCATCTTATACATTCTGCTCTAAGTTAAATAAAAGCCATAGTGACTGAACTCTTTCATATTAAATGAAATAAAAATAGGCAAACTTAATTTGTTCCACAAAGAAAATCCGTATTTCTATACTATCATGAAGTAATTGTCTGTGTGCAACCTTACCAGAATCCTGGCTGACTGAGCTGCTGCAAACAACAGTTTGTCCATGGTAGATGCAAATCACATGTGCATGCAGTTGTGCATGTTTTCTGTGAGGAACCACAAGTGAGACCTTCTACAAAATAGTGTTCAAGTTAACTGTACCACTTATTTGTAACTGTTTCTTTTTATTTTCTATTGAAATTACATTACTGCTTGAGGTACACAAATTTCTGTCGTTTTTTTTTTTTTTTTTTTTTTTGGTTGGTTGGTTGGTTGGTTTTTTTTTGTTTGTTTTGTAATTGCATACAAGAGGCTTGTCATGTGTATCTTTTCTAGGAGATGCAGATCATTATTACACAAGTTTTCATATGAAAGTTCAGAAATGCACAATTTTTTCTCTATTAATATTCTATTTTGTTTGCTTAAAAGGTGCTGTTGGCACCAACTTCTTCAAATAATGACAACTCCAGAACCCTAATAGAAAAGCAGGCATGTTTTCATTTGTTTATAGTTGACTGAAGGAAGAAATGCACTGTGACCACAAAAAGTTGGAAAACTGAGATGCTGGCACATGAGCCAGATACCTGGACATACTCATAGGTCTTGGAGATCCAGTTAGTGAAGTCTGGGGTGCTATTCATCTGACTAGTGCAGGTGTCTACATTAGGATGAGAGGAATAGTGTCTTACACTCTTCTGACTGCACTGCCCTGACTGGTGACCGAAACAGCCCTAATTGCTGCTGTGTGAACCATGTCTTATTTTAATTGCTGGGACTGGGACAGTGGAGACACCTTGTACCACCACATCAGTTTCTGGAGATGGTTGGTACCTTCACTATCAGGTCTCAGGCTGAAGGACAGATTTTCACACTGGTGGGAATTTATGGCACAACAGCATGAAGGCCAGCATGGCAAGCAGGTGGTTGGCTTGGCACATTGAATTTTGAGATAAGGCTGGGAGGATGCATACAGCTGGATTGACTTGGGAGCAGCAGTACAGTGCAAAATAATGTTCCCCATTCATGGTACTGGACTCAGCCACATTAACCCTATGAATGCTGTGCTATATTTAGCTACATTTCCAACCCCATTTCCAACTTCTCTAGTCCTTACAGATGGCTCCTTATAAGCAGAATCATAAATGGCTGAGCTTGGAAGGGACCTCTGGAGATCACCTGGTCCAACCACTCCTGCTCAATTAGGGCCACCTATAGCTGGTTACCTGTGTTTTAAAGCAAAGTCTTGAAACTTGAGGCTTGCCTCCACTAAAGAACATCCTATAACAGAATAGCTGAGTGGTGGTTTAGAGTGTCTGACTGACTCTTCTAAAAGGGAGCAGGAAACTAGAATTTGAGGCTCAGAAAGGAGCAGGATCCTAAGTTGTTAAGTAAGCTATTGCCAACACCATCAACAGCTTTGAACTGTTGTTACAAGGCAGCTGAACAGTTTAAATTCAGACTCCATGTTCTCAAGGATGGAAGATAGATTACATTTAGCAGTTAGCAATTACAGATTTCAATGCAAGGAAAAAAAAGGTAGCTGAGGTGTACGGCCTGTCTGCCGAGCTAAGACTCTCTTTGCTTGATTGAATGAACCCCTCTGAATGCATGCTGGAGAGGTAGAAAGAAGAGCAGTCACGCAGCAACATCTTTGAGGCAGCTTAATATCCTTCTTTGAAGAAGCTGGTTCCCTACATCACCTGGGACTTTCTGGGAACTGTATGACTAGGCATGAATGCAAACAAGCGACAGTGTGCTCACTGGAGCAACAGGACTTGACTGTAGTGTGATGTCCCTCTGGAAAGGATGATGTGTGGCTGGGTCTGACCAGCTCCAGAACATTCACTCCTGGAGAATTTAGGGGTCAGACACTGAACTTTGGGCTTTGCATGCCACTATAAAAGGTGATAGCTGAAGCGGGTGCCTGAGGAACTGTAGTTTTGAACGGAAGCACAGGCAATCCAGGCCTTAGCATTCACTCAGTGGTGGGCCAACATGAATGAATCCATCACCACAGCATCTCTGTGAAGGAGATAAACAAGAGTCACCTCAATTTGGCATGCAGAGATAATCAAGGAGGCAAAACATTGGCAAATACACTTTGTGCTGCAACATCCAGCTGCTCCCTGCTCTGGTGATGAAGCAGCTCTGAGGGGCTCACGCAGTGTCTGGGGAATTTTATCAAATTGTGGAGACCCTTGCTGAGATGTAAAAACAGCACTTATCTTTGCTTTATTTTTTCTTATTATCTGATAGAAGATTTAACTACAGCTTGATATATCATGGGGGAGGATCAGAAATGAGTGAGAAGAGTAGGAGCAGGGGTGATGAGAGAATAGGGAGAAGGGGACAGGGAAGGACAGTAAGACAGGGAGAGTGTGGGAGACGCAGTAAGGAAAAACGTCCTGGAGAGGATGGGTGCTGGAGAGCCATGGGGAAGGGCAGATAGTAGAGAGAGGTGACTGGTGAGCAGAGAAAGGTGAGGAGAGGGAGAAATGAGGAAAAATGAAACAGTGAAGGAAGAGGATGAGCCCAGGATGCAGACGGAAGAGTTAGGAGAGTGGGAGGAAGAGGGTGAAGGAAGACTTGTTACTATGGTGGTATTGGGGAATGCAGTGGTGGGGACCGAAGAGGGGGAGAAGGATTCTGCAATTATTAATTTGTAGTCTGGGAAATGTTCAGAACAGATGGTTTTAATCTTGACTTGCTAAATATGTAAGCCAAGGATTTTACCACTGTTATGCACTCTGTTTGTTATCCTTCCCACAGAACGCTCCCCTCTTTAACTGGTTTATCAGTTGCACTCCTCCTGATAAAAGGGCAGAATGTCCTGCTTTGCCCTAATGCTCCCTTCCCTCCCTCCTGCCATACCAGCCATGTAGGGTTTGTCACATTCCTTTCTCTGGACTGGGAGACAACCATTTTCCCTGTGCTGCCTTTTGGGCTCAAGCAGCTGAAAGCACTGAAGTTTAGGAAGTGCTCTGAAGTCTTTGCCTAAAATCTCATTATCCTTCCTGGGATCAATTATCTCTGTTACTTCACTGCTTTGTGGGGCTCAAGAGCTGCTCAGTGATAATAGCCTGAAGGAAGACAGAAGGAGCTCAATGGCAGTCAACACAGGACTGGGGCTATCCCTGCATCCTAGGATACCCTTTGGAGAGGGAAGAGGTCTCAGAGTCTGCCCATCTGCTTTGTTGGTGTTAGCCAACGCAGCAAATTCTCTCCAGCCTATGACATGCAGTGCCTCTGGGGAGTGCAATGCAGATAGCACTTTCCTGGGAGGACAAACCTTTGCCCACTTGACCAAGTGATGGTGCTGCCCCAGCAAGTTGGCATGCGGTAAACTCAGGGAGAGTCAGGGGGCTCACCAGTAAATTGAACTCCTGTTTCAAACCAAAATGCTAGCATAGCTGCATCCTGCCTCTGTGCTACTGCCATGCTTGCTCTGGGACTGTGGGAACCCTGACTGGGACTGAACACAGCATCCAAAACCTTTTACGAGAATGTGTATCATGTCATTAGACTATTTTGCTGTTATTTTTAATTTCTTCTCTAAATATTATAGTATTTATTTCTGTTTTACAGAATAATTCTGTTGCACATTATCAGAATCTTTACCAAGTTTTACCAAACTGATAGCTTAGCCACCTTCCTGAACTGATTCCATTAATGGTAGTGGTGAAGTCTGTATAACAAATTTTGATGATTTTGCAATGCCAATGGATTAAATACATTGAAAATTCATTTGTGGTACATCTTGCTCTACTTGGATCGGATTCCTCTGAATTAGATCCATCTGCATTTTTCTTTGGTCTTGAGTGAGCTAAATCATATGCCATTTGTAAATGTTTGCCCCATCACTGCTAGTGTCTAAATTATAAATGTGCATTACCCAACACATTACTTGTCCTGGGATTCTAGCCCAGGAGATGGCAGGGCTCATTGAGAAGGCTTTAAACTAAGCATGAAGGGGGACAGGGGGAAATGAGGCTCAATACAAATGAGCCTGGGGGAGCAATGCTGGGGTTGAGGGTTAGGGCAATGGTGTAACTGAAGTGCATCTACACCAATACACTCAGCATGGGCAACAAACTGGAGCTGGAAGCCGTTGTGCAGCAGGCAAACTACAACCTATTTGCCATCACTGAAACATGGTGGGACCACTTCCATGACTGGAGTGCTGCAATGGATCGCTACAAGCTCTTCAGAAGGGGCAGGCAACTAAGGATTCTTATCCATATTTATTCCATATTATTTAAATGAATATCAGTGGGAGCTATTTGACATATTCTTGTTTTCAGAATATCCTGTAATGCAACAGGCAGCTACAGAAATATGGTCAGATGAATGGTCATACAGTTTTTTTATCTTGTTCTTGATACTGTCCAGCTGTTTTACCGGAAGAACAAGAACCCCCACAATAATGATTCTGGAGGAGGCTGTGATTCGGCAAAATGTCTGCCTAAGCCTGTAAGTTTGCGGTTGGCTTGCATCCAGCAGCAGATGGATTTACATCCTTTCTCTAAACAAAACAAGGCATTCCTATTGCAGTATTGCTGGGAGTGTCTTGCTAGTCGTTTATTGAACCTCATTCATAGTATCTTGTAGCAGCTTGTTCCAAGGGAATAGAGTAGTGAGCTGCACAGAAATACATTTCTTCCTATTGGATTTCAATTTGTAAGCACTTGCATCAGATATCTTTTTTAATTATACTGTGAGAAAACAGGATTATCCAGTTTACTTCTGTCTCTATACAGTTGGCCAAAGCATTTCCCATCAACACTCTGTGGCCTCTATTTTTTCATTTTTTTATCACAGGGCTAAAAGTTGTATACCTTATTCCCCTGCCACATCCTTTTTCAAAGGAGCATGCTGCATATTCTGAACACATTAGTGACTGCTCATATCAGCAAGAACATTTTATCAAACCGTTGAGGTAGTATGATGACTGCATGTGAAATTTTCTGACCAGTAAGTTTTGAGTGCCTCTGAGGCTTGCAATTTTTGCCTGTACAAATACTGTTTGTCCTTTGCTCAAAAGCCTCAGTAAAATATCTTTTTCTACTAATGTTTGATGGGCTGAAGGGAGACATTTTGGGTTTTCACAGACCTGCTCAAAGAGTATTCAGTCTCTTCTCTTTAGAGAATGACCTTAATTAAAAACCTGTAATTACAGAAGAGCTGTCCAAATTATTGCCTCAAGTCTGTATTACTTTGCATTTGTCAGTTGTGAATTCATCTTTTACCCACACTGATCAGTACCAATGAAAACTGGGGACAGCCTTGGCTTCAGTGACATCAGATGGTGGAGTTCAGGATCCTGAGAAGAGTCAAAGTGTCAAATAGAAGGATCAGAACCCTGGACTTCAGGAGAGCAGACTTGGGCCCATTCAGGTATCTGCTCGGAAAAAAGTCAAGTGCAGGAGGTCTGTGCACATGGCAAAACTTAAACATAAAAAGTAAATGTACAGGAGTGGAAATAGGATAAGGTCACCCAGGAAGAATACAGAGATACTGCCCATACATGTAGAAATGGGGTGAGGAAAGCCAAAGTTCACCTGGAATTGCATTTGGTGAGGGATATGAAGGGAAACAAGACAGGCACCTACAAGTATATCAACAGCAAAAGGAAATCTGGGGAGAACGTGGGCCTGCTGATGAAAGAGAATGGAACCCTAGTGAAAAAAAGACATGGAAAAGGCCAAGGTAGTCAGTGTTTTTGCATCAGTCTTTAGCTTCAGGAATCCTATGCTCCTGCAATTTGCGCAAAGTCTGGAACAAAGAACAGTGCCATCTGGTGGAGGAGGATCAAATTAGGAAACGTCTAAACAAATAGCCCATCCAAGTCGTTAGGAGCCTGTGAGATGGATCCAAGGTCATTCTCAACAATCCTTGAAAACTCACAGTGATCAGAAGAGTATCCTGAGGCAAATACCACTTCTATCTTCAGGAAGGGCAAGAAGGAGAATGTGGCAGTCAGCATGGAATTATGAAGGCAAAATCATGCTTTGCCAATCCAATAGCCTTCTATACTTAGACAACTAGCTTGGTGGACAAAAAGAGAGTAGTGAAAAGCTTTAGGAAGCCTTTTTAGAAAGACTTTTTACACTTTCTTCCATAGCGCCCTCATTGACAAACTAATGAAGGATGAGTTATATAAGTGGACAGTAAGGCAGGTTGAAAACTATCCGGTTATCAATGCTGTGCTCATGTTCAGCTTGCTGTCATTTTGTCCAGAAGGATACTGTGAGAGACAATATTGAAAGCTTTACAGAAATCCAGACAGATTACATTGATTGGCTTCCTTTGGTCAACTAGCTGGATGATCTTGTCGTAAAATGAAATTAAGATTGTTGATACCCTAGTTGGGCTGATCAGATTTCTGGCATGGAATCCTTCATTCAGGACAGAAACTGAGAGTGAGGATTAGAAGCTAATATGTGTACATTTAAATTTTTATTTATTTTTTTGGTATGTTTAGGAATGCCATGTGTCTGAAGAGCCATGCAGTTACAAGTCAGGAATTTAACACCACCTCAGACACTGTCTTGCTTTATAGGATAAGGGAGAGCAAAGCAACTCATCTTATTTTTCTGTATCTGTGAAACAGGAACTGTAATGCTGCCAATCTCTTACAATGCTTTTGCAGGAATATATTGTCAGTGAGCACCTAAAGCAAGGACCAGATGTACAAAGAGTGTGTGCGTAACAAATCAGTAAAGGAAAAAGTACCAGCAATGCTGTGTTTGTATCTCGTTTTCAGTGTTAAGTGCAGCTGAAGTTATTTCTCCATGAGGATTTATAGGATCCAAGTGCTGTTATCTAATGCAGAAAAATAATTGGAGAAACCCCAGAACAAGACTCATTATCACTGGATACAGCTGATCATAGCCCCTCTACTTGTCCCCCTGGCATACAGATAAACTGGCTATTTTCTGTTTATCTAAAACTTAGTTCAGACTGATACAGAGCAGTGCATCACTTAACAGGTGACTGCAGCCCCAGAAATGATGTCATGGAAGAAAGCAATGCTTTATCTAACAGTAGAGGAGTAAAAAGGGCAGATCCCTTTTGTGCCAGACTGGCTTCACTGTTGATCTGGCTCCCTCCTAGAGATGCAGCAAATACATTTGGGAAAAAAATAAAATAAAATAAAATAAAATAAAATAAAATAAAATAAAATAAAATAAAATAAAATAAAATAAAATAAAATAAAATAAAATAAAGAGAGAGAGAGACTGAAACATTTTGATCAAACAGCTATTTGAAAGCTCTTGAAGAACAGCATATCTTGAAAACTTTTAGCTCCTTTGACCTCTCCCTAGAGCCTGCTCTGAATTCCAGGCCAGACCAGCTTTTTGAAATTATATGTTGCATTGCACTATTTTTTCCATATGTTTACAACATCTTGCATCAGTTAGTGCTTATTTCTCTGGAAATTTGGCTGATTCCCAGGATTTCAAGCAGATAACAATTGAAGGTCTGATTTTAAAGGCAAAACATTTTTAGATGAGACACTGAAGTTATAGTTAACATAACCTTTCACCTTGAGTTTGCTCATGCAGCATTAATGGAAAGGTTGGGTAGTGTGTCAGGAAATGATGAGCTCAGATTTGAGGTAACAAAATCACAACTACTCACAGGAAGAATGAAAAACCAAGGTCTTCAGATCATCCCTCATCCTCCTTCAGATGAAAGTAATAAAGAATGGCAATTAATGAACAAATTAGGGAGGGATTTATGAGTCTGACATTGGAATAATTATTGTTCTTGTGGGAGAAGCAGTGACAAGATTTTTACAAAAAGAGAGATGTGCATATTTCCCATGAATAGTAGAAGACGTTTAGCAAGAAAAATGCATCTCCTCTACCAACATTTGAAATCAAACATGAAAGAGAAGGAAAGAAATCTCTATTTCTCTAGCATAATTTCTGTTTCTCTTTCTCATGATGCTCTTGTAGAACAAGGAAACAAACTGTTCTTTTCAGAAAAAGAATATAGCAGGTGCTTTGTCCAAGTTAAGAAGGGGTGAGTACAGCATCACCAGTAGGCCCGTTCACTCCCTTGCCAGGCTCTGAAGTAAAGGCAAATCTCCTGATGGCAGCAGTACTATGTTCAGAAAAAGAGCAGGGCCCTTGGCCTTCCTTTCTTGAGGGAAGGCAGAATAATTCTGCCTTCTTCTACCTGTATTCACTGTCCTAAAGTAAATCGAACTGCCAAAGTCTCACTGTCCCGTTTCACAGAGTACTTGTCTTGGACCCTAGTGTCTTTGGATGTGCACTATAAACAAGTTCTTTCTTGCAGCTGTGAACTCTAAAGCTTCATAACCCTGGAACCTCAATCATGCTTCTCCTCCTGGACTCCAAATAGCATGGGACCACTGCAGAGCACTGGTTCCTTTTGAGGAGGATGCAATTAGCAGCTGCTTTGCAGTGACACAAGGTACTTTCTCTGTGCCTCATAAAGTGACCCAACTAAAGTCCTCAGCTTCCAGTCATGATAATGGAAAGGGAAGTGTGGTATAGACCTAAGCTTAGCATTGTCCACGAGGTGGTCAAAGAAAGAAAGAAATTGGATTCTGGTTTTGGTAGAAAACATGAGCTTGATTCCCTCTGACTTCTGAGTTCTCTGTAACTCAGTGAAGCAGTACGACAGCCCATACAAGGAGCCATGTAAAGGCAGTATCTCCTCCATCTCATGCAATGCTTCAATGCCAACTTCCAAGCACAGTCCTCCAAGAGTAGGGCCCACTGTCCCACCCCGACATGGACTATCTCTCACTGAGGCTCTTAGCACAGCTCCTTAATGTCAGGAATTGGTGGGATTCCACAAGAAGGTGGTATGGCTGTGCTGCACTTAGCTTCATTGATACAGTAAGAAGGAAACTCAGCTAGCATGTTCCTGCTGGCAATGCAAACATTGTCTTTCATTCCTATGGGTGCTATCACTCTTAGGCTCTTTAGATCTCAGGTTTTTAATCCAGGCTCTGGCTCAGCTCTTTTCACATGATTTCTATCCTGTGGCTGCCAGGAAGGAGAGAGCTGTGTTTTCTCACCAACCCTCCATGGTGCCTCTGACCTCAGTGTTGAAATGTTTTAAAGCGTATCTGCTGGATACCAAACAAACATACCAACTGCTGTGGAATTTCTATTGCACCTCTTGTCTATGGAAAGAAATGTTCTACTTCCACCCTAGAAGTGCAGTGAAGTTGGTAGTGCACCTTACTGGCAGCGAAGACCAGCCACACGCTGGGATGCATTAGCAAGAGTATAGCTGCCTTTTTTAGGGATGTTATTCCACCTATCTGTGTGGCACTCATGAGGGCACATATGAATACAGGGGCTAGTGTGTGGAGCCCCAGGAAAAACTGCAACAAGTCCAGCAGAGACTGTGAAAATGATTAGGGGCTGAAGCCTGCCATGTGGTTATAGGAATGGAGCTTCTTTAGCTTGGAGATGAGAAGGCCGAGGGGCAAATTACTTACTGTCTTTCTCTGACTGGGAGGAGGGTTATGGGAAAGATGAGGCCAGACTTTTCTCAGAACTGTGTTGTAAAACAACAAGAGGCAATGGGCAGAAGCTACAATGTGGGAAATTCTGACTGACTTTGGGGAATTAATTCCTCTCCATGACAGTGCTTCAGCTTTATGACAGAAAACCAGAGAGGTGGGAATCTCTGTCCTTGGAGATGCTCAAAACTAGACTGGAAAAGGCTCTGTGCATCCCAGACCAGCTTTGAAGTTAACCCAGCTTGTAGCCTCCAGAGCTCCCTTCCAAGTTTCAACTTTCTGTGTGTCCTTGAGCAGTTCAGATCCTTTCCACCACTGCAGACTTACAGTATGAAGACATGCACTTAGTAGTCCCTCACCCCATGATACATTGCTGCAGGGGCACTACTATCTGTCAGCTTTTCTATTTCTAGTCTTCTGTCCCTGGGGGATGGCCACTGGGAGTTTTGCTCCGCTCAGGCACATTGTCAAGTCATACCTCCTGTCCTGTGTGCTTCTCCACCAGAAATGTGTGTGACCCACCTTTATGTGAGTCAGCACACAGGACTATATATCCACTATCCACTCAGGTGGGCTGTCAGCATATAAGTTGTACTTGAAACCAAGGCCTTGATCTCTTAATATTTTGGTAGGCAAAGATCATGAAACATGAAACTAAGATTTCTCTGTGAGGGAAAAAAGGAAGTGCTTGGTGTTTTTCAACACTTGACCTTTTTGTGGTTTTCAGGCCTGCTGCAGCTGCAGTCTTCAGTCTGTTACCTGGAGGATGATACAGTCTTTATGCCATGCTTCAAACTAGACGCTTAATTACCTTGTCTCTCCCTTTCCTTCTTGGGAGATAAGATGGGGCTACAATAAAACGTTGTATAAGTTTTTATTTGCTAAAAAAACATGTTTTATTGTGTACTCATGTTGCAACAACCTTGCCTTTCATTCCTGTGGCCCAGATGAAGATAGGGTCCAAAGAGAAAAGCATTTGGAGACCACAGTTTTGAAACACATAATGGAAAACAGCTTAATGTAATTGGCATCTTCCATAAGGATGGGCGTGAGTCCATTGTGCTTTGGAGACAGAACTACCTGCGATGCTGTGTATGAGGTGCAGGGTCTGGGGCTCTCCAGGACAGGACAGGGGGAAGAATTCAAGGGGGTTAGCATACCTGGGACTTCAGTCAAATCAGTGTTTGCAAGGAGTAACTAATGATGTACAGAGAAGGGCTGGGTGTTCAGTGCTGAATGGAATGGTACCAGGCACTAACTCATATAGTTTCCTTAGGAAACGCTATCTCAGCAGTGTAGGAATTGAAGGACAAATGATCTGGGAGATCACCCAAAGCACTGAGAGCCCATGCAGACAGAATAACCAGTTGGCTGGGGGCACATAAAGGGCTCCTTCATGGCTACATCCATGATAGTCTCCACAGAGGCCTGATGCCTGAGACCACCTACATTTTGGAGCTTGCTCCCCAGATGTTTATCAGAAGCATCCCCTCCAGGCCTATGAGGCACCATGCTCCTGCCAGGGGGGATTGATCTGTTCAACACTGCTGAAGCAAAGACTTGTGAACAGAATACAGGAGCCAAGGGGCCTCATTTTGGCAGTTCCCGGCTCCTACAAGACTGTAATAACTCCTGGGTTATAGAATGGGCCTAGAGGGTCACCTACTGTTTTTACACTGATGCTAGACTCCAGCAGAACTCCTGCATTCCTGTCTAGCTTTCTCTGCACTCCCTGCTCAGCATAAGGGAATTCCACCTATGCATCAGGGTACCAGTTTTCTAATAAAACCAGTGGAGACAGCCTACAGCTCTGAAATGCACTGCAGGGGCCAGCTCCAGGTGCAGATGTTGCATCATCTACTTTGGAGACAGATATTTATCTCAGGTCTGAGACATATTTCAGTCTTGAGAAAGTCATTGCCTGGACTATCTGTATTTTTGAACACCTGCACAGAACATAGCTGGTACCCTTTGGATTATTATTGCATTATGAATTCTGCTGAGCTTAGTCTTCTTTTTTTTTTTTTTCTTCTTTTTTTTTTTCTGCCTTCAGTGGAAACATTTTTACTTTCGAATCTATTATCTGAACATCTTGGTTTCCAGAAGATTCACACCTTGCAGTAGAGTTTATTCTTTCCCTCCTTTAGGAGTTTGAAGGAGCAGGTTGAATAACATGTTCATATACTTCTCCAGTCTTGAGGGGCATATTACAGTCACCTGCATGGATGACTATAGACCCGTTTCTCTGTGTTAGATGGCTATTACTCTCACAAAGAAGACTGCATTCAGTTGTTTCTGTCCTTTTTTCCAGGGCTGCTCAAACAATGCCACTGAAAACACCACTCCAGTACAGTGCCTGTCTCCTACTGGATGTAGTAGTATCAGTCATTTATGCTCAGCTGCACCCAGCCTGAGAAATACAGAAACCAAGAGTCAAGGAGGCTGGGGGAGCAGAGGGGGATTTGTTGAGGTTGGTAGAGAGCCCATAATAAAGCCATTCTGAATTATTTGCTTAACCACAACTGTCTCCATTCTGTATTTACCCAGGATTGCTGAGCCCAGCTATTGTTTATCTAGGTCCCCAGCTGGGCTTGAGTCAAACAAGAGGAAACCATATGCCTCTCCAGGGAGTCCCACTGTGTGTGAGCAACTCAGTCTGGCCTCAAATCCTGCACCCTTCATAGTCTGCTCGCTCTTTCTTTCTTTCTTTCTTTCTTTCTTTCTTTCTTTCTTTCTTTCTTTCTTTCTCTTTCTTTCTTTCTCTTCCTTCCTTCCTTCCTTCCTTCCTTCCTTCCTTCCTTCCTTCCTTCCTTCCTTCCTTCCTTCCTTCCTTCCTTCCTTCCTTCCTTCCTTCCTTCCTTCCTTCCTTCCTTCCTTCCTCTCTTTCATTCTCTCTTTCGTTCCCTCTTTCTCTTTCATTCTCTCTTTCGTTCTCTCTTTCTCTCTTTCTCTCTTTCTTTCTCTCTCTCTCTCTTTCATTCTCTCTTTCGTTCTCTCTTTCTCTCTTTCTTTCTCTCTCTCTCTCTCTCTTTCTCTCCTCCCCACTATAACCAGATCTGACTCTATCATGAGCATTCATTTCCCAGTGCTGCCTGTATCATTCCTATAGCCATTGCCAAAGCTGCTCTCATTTCATTTCAAAGACAAAAACAGTAAAATTTTCCGAGCAAATGCCAAATCACAAGTGTAAACCTGTTTTTCAAAGGAATTGCTAGAATCCTTGTCCTTTCTAACTGCTTCTACCCTGTCATTCCCACACTCCCTAGGGCCTTCCACCTCTGCTTATGGGGTAGAAATCAAGAACAGCTATAGCAAAGGAAACCAATAAACAAATAAAGCTGCTCTAAAAGTTTTTAATGTCTCATAGCCATTAACATAGTCCGGGCCTTACAGGTTGGCTACAGTGGACCCTGTTGGCTTGTGTGTCTTGCTTTCCTTTGGCATAAGAAAGCCCTTAAAAGCCAAATTCTGTTCTCAGAAAAACTGTTCTGAAACCTGTGGAGCTGCAGTACATTGACAATGTCGTAAATGGACTCTGAATTTGCCCTGTGGTGACTGGGGAAGTCAGGGGAACTGGGACCTAAAAGACTCCTAAGAGCTTTGAGGAGAATGGGAACTTGAAAGATAGCTTGACAACATTGCAGCTGGCAGGAAGGAGGAATGAATTTCTCGAATCCATTGCATTGCATTTGTATATCTACCTTTGCATTTTAGCTCTTGTTTTTTGTTATTTATTTCCTCGAGCTGGAATTCAGTGCTCAGTTCCCAGTGAAAGGAGCTTCATGTTTTTTAAAGCCTGGTTTTGCAGCTGACAGTTTCAGGTTTATTGAAAGCACAATCACAGTCGATATCAAAGTAAGCCCAAGCCTTTTCCTGAGATTCTTAGATATGACTTATTATGTAGATTCCCAGGATAATCTATGAAAGTTCAATCTTAGAAGGAGCTTTCAGCCTTTGTGCTGTGTTAATGCAACATTACCATACTGACTCAAAATTTAAAAGTAAAAATTACCATGACTCCTGTGTGCAAGGGGATGGCTGGTGCATATACAGTGAGCCCAGTCTCAAACACAGAAATCCTTCCAAATGGTAGAGAATGAACCTATTGCAGAGGATTTACCTGAGAGAATGGGAGAAGGTTTCTGTTCACCTAGACACTGACCCTTGGAGAAACATTGTTGTTGTAATTAAAATGTCCTGCCATGTAGGACCCTCCATGGCTGTGAAACCATTGTAAATCCTAATACAGAGCAGTGTCATCCAACATTTTCCTGATATTCCTCTCATGACTCAAGTTCCCTCTTGTTCACATATCACTGACAATCTAACTTATTTTTCTCCTTTTACTGGCCTCCCTCATCTTGATCTCTACTTTTAATATTTGTATACTGTCGTGACACGGCAGTAGAGGACAATATCTAAATTTGATAGTCGACTGCCATGCTCAGTTTATATTACAGTCAATAATCTCATTGATTTATTATGTAAATGTGTTTATTATGTGAGAGCCCAGAGCATTTTAAAAACTTATGTAAATAAATACAAGTGTGGAACATCAAAGATATGCTTCTTTTCTTCTTGCCTAGTCCTTTATAATAATTTCCCATCATGAGGATGTTAAAGATCCTCAAAGTGCATTTAGGCTCATTTAGCTCATTATTTTATTTTGTTCCAACTGATGGCTTGCCTGGGAGCTGGTAGATCAGAGATTTAAAAAAAAAAAAAAAAAAAAAAAAAAAAGATAAATGGTATATTGGACAGAGTTCCATTTCTCCTTGAGTATTTGATATTGTACATGTATAGTGCAGGTCTCAGTCTCACTTCACTGAAGTATTCACACCAATAATGAGTTCAGAGAAGAGCCTGTTTCTTATCAAATGAGAAAATAAATACAAAGCCAGGCCAAGTCACTAGGCCACAGATGAGACAAGAGTCAAGACAGGCAGGGCATGGAATCAGCAGTATGAGGCTGTAAAAGACTTCCAGCCATTGGAATGGGCTCCCACCAGCAGGAGTTAATGGCATGTCAATCTACTGTAGAGCTTCCTTCCATAACACGTATGTGTTTGAGGGAAAAATCCCTCCAGGGTTTCAACTCCTGAGTCTGACTTACAGCTGTGTAACCTTCCAAACACATAGCAAAGGCATTTTTCTCTGGGAATGTGTCAGCTCCCTTCGGCCTCACGCTGACAATCAGCCATTGTGTGCCCATTCAGTGATCCAAAGTGCACTAAAAGAAAGACTGCAAACTGGTTAGTCTGAACACCTGGGTTTTCCTAGTGTAATTCTATAAGCCAAATAGTCTTTGAGTTTATATTGAAGTGTATGGAGTGAAATCAGGTCTCTGTGATGGGAAGTCTATGCAGCTTAAAGCAACTCGTAGCTCAGTAATGTGTGTGGATTAAGAAGGCACATTTAAAAGGTCTTGTAATGGCAATAACTGATTACATATATGGAGACAAAAGTCCATCTTCTGAGTTTTCATTTTATGGATTTTGCTGTTTGAGCAAGAAAACAAATGGTTTGTATTACTCATTTGAGGGAGGCAGAGTTGCTTAATTCTTAAAAAAACAGGACTGATTATTTTTCTTCCTGGCTCTGTCACTTGCATCAGACTATGACCCTAGGAAGGTCATTAGCTTTGCAATGAAATTCCCATATCATGATGATGAAGATAATAACTAATATCACACAAGATGACAGGATGAAACATTAATATTCAAAAAGAGCTTTAAGCTTTTTGTTGACTTAGATCTTAATAAAGCCGTTGCTTGCAACACAAAGTTTGCATTCTAAAACCAATTTAAAACAGAGCATAAATTCCATGTCATTTCCAAAATACAATGACAAATCAGTGAGAACTTTTACAGGATAGTTCATGTCATCTGAACATTGTGTGTAGCTTTTGTTTGTTTTCTCTTCATACCTCCTTAATAAGAAATCTTTAAATTTGGATTCTAATTGAAAAATGTTCTTGGCAATATGTTTTTTTATTGTTGGCTGGCAGCTCTCTCAAAATTTTCACAGATGTCTATCCTTCATTTACATTCAATTTTTATTCCTACATCTTCCTCTCTAACCAAAATACACCACTATTTTTTATTGAATCTGAATTTTTGGAAAACAAGGCAGTAGACTGTGACAGTTGTGTGCTCAGTTATTGTATCTCCATAGCTAGAATGGCAGCTCTCTGGTGGGAACATGCCTTATCTTATAAGCTTTATTGTGAAACAAAACCAATATCAACAAAACCAAAAATAATAACAACAACAAAAATGAAAATTTTGGAATTTCATTCCATGTAAATTTTCAGCACCAAGCTTTCAGTCATATGCTTCCTGGAAGTCTTATTCTTTCTTTTGGAAAGTAAATTTGAAGTTTTGTCTTTGTAGATATGGGACAAACTTCTCAGGACTAAAATTGGTGTTCTGTGTAGTGAAGTATACTAGAAAAAAGTATATCTGTCAAAACACATGTGCTTAATGCCAAGTTCTAATTATTCTTGCAGATGAAGTGGCAAATGGTGGGGAAGCAAGTGTGACTATGTTTTTTTGTTTGTTTGTTTTTGGTTTTGGTTTTGTTTTTTTTTGCTTTGTTATGTTTTTAAGGAAGAAGTCAAGAATATTTCTCAGCAATTTCTCTCTAGAATTTATGTCTTACTCCCACTCTTCCCTCATCTGCTATTGTTGTCAGTTAGGCCATTTGGATTTATTAATCTATCTAAGCTCTAGCTCATTACACAGGTTCTATTTCTTGCCAAAATTCTTCTGAAATTCCAGGAACTCACTCTGGTTGGGAACTCACTCTGGTTTTGTACAACACACCTAGGCAGGTTGTGCATCTCCTCTTGATGCAGGTCAAATCTGTATGGCATCGGAGAGGAAAACGGTTTTGGACAACATAGCAGTTCTGCTATCCCTTGCAGTGTGTTAATCAACTCTCCTACACAGAAAGGGAACAACTGCATATTTCTGTCTGCTCTGTTCCTACTGATTGATTCTGCCTACTGCCTACTTCGATTCATATCACTATCTGTTCTGTCTGTCTCTATTTATTTTTTAATTAAATTAATGTGACAAAATATTACCCATCAGTTTAATAGTAACATTGGAGGGAAAGCCCAGCCATGGTTTTGCTTACAGCAAATAAAGCTAGAGCTGAGAATTATAGGCTCTTCAGCTATAGATAGATTTTACGTGGAAGAGAATCTATTCCCAGATATGTAAAGGATGAAAAGATAATCACAAAAGCTCAGCGTGGATTTACCAAGGCCTAATCATGTTTCACCAGCCTGATGTCTTTCTGAGATGATATGGCTCACTGTGTAAAGAGGAAAGCAGTGGATGTAACACTTTGTCCTTAATAAGATTTCTGGCAGCATCTCCTACAGCATTTTTGTTATAAAGTTAATAAAGAATAGTTAAGAATAGACTGTTGAGTGGGTTAAAAAACAGCTGGACAGTTGGGCTCAAAAGGTAGTGAGTTACTAGTGGCTTGATATACAGTTGTTGGATTAACTTAGGGGTTGATAGTAGGACTCATATTGTTCAGCATCTTCTCTAGTAACCTGAATGCCCATGCACAGCACAACTTCAGCACATTTGTGGATGACACTAACTTTAATGATGGTGACCAGCAAAACAAACAGAAGAGTTTCACTGCAGAGTGGAGAAACTTCAAAACTGGAACAACAGAAACATTGTGAATGTCAACAAAGAGAGGTTCTAAATTCTGCACCTGAGGTGGAATAAACACATACAGTGCAAGGCTGGGTAAAGGACATTGTTATCCCCAGCTACTCTGCATTAGTGAGACTATACCTAGAACAACATGGTCAGTATGGGGGCCTGTTGATCAAAAGGAATATGGTAAAAAAAATGGAGTTGAGCTGGCAAGTAACTATGGAAATGGTCTGGAGCATGTCCCGAGAGGAAAAGCTGAGGGAGATAGGCTGATCTGTCTGGTAAAGAGGAGGCTATAAGTACTCTTGGCAGTACTAAACAAAGCAACTAAGGTTGCTGACCACAAAATTTTGCTTGGGAGATGTAGTTTGGATATGAGGAAAAATGTTTTTCCCAGGAGATGTTGCAGCCCTGGTACAGTTCACCAGAGAGCCTGGGGATCTCCATCCTTGGGTATTTTCAAAATTTAGGTAGACAAAGTGATAGGCAACATGATCTAATCTTGAGCACTTTTCCAACTGGAAGTTGGATGGCCAGTCCCAGAAACCTCTAGAGGCTCACCTAGTTAACACCCCTATGAATCTTTTTTTTTTTTTTTTTTTTTTTTTTTTTTTTTTTTTTTTTAACCTTTCCTCCACTGCTTCTGCTGTCTTGGAGGATGGTGTCATGATTGCCAACTCTGCTCACCAATAAACACTCAACTGCAAGACCATCTTTGAAATGAAACCATGGACCAAAACTCCATAAGATCCTTTGCCAACAGGTGTTGATTATCTTTGAGCATGTTCTGGAAGGGAGCTGTATGAACAGAATGACTGCAGTCATTGTAGCAGTGCATATGCTTTTTGCTGCTATGTCATAATGTTGTTTAGCCATTTTTTATTTATTTTTGTATGCCAGCAACACAGCTGGTGGCAGACAGGGTATGTAGCTAAGGCTGTGATTTGGTGAGAAAGGATCCTGCATACTCTGACTTTCCTGGGTGGAGAGCTTGGCAATCATCAGACAGTTTCTTTCCAGCTTGAGTTTTCTTTCTCTTTGGCCTCAGGAGAAGGGGCCCACTGGAGATCTGCCCTTCACAAACCTTATGTCTATCTCCTTGCATTTCCACAAAGCTCCTTGTGTTTAGTCTGGGGCTTGCTGTAACTAAGCAGCATTAGGTTACTTAATAATTACAGTAACCTGCAAGAATGCCTGACTGAAAAACCCTCTGTGCCAGGCAAAGTGTCTCCTCTGGGGATGGTGAATGGGCTCACGATGTTGTACACTCCCTTGTTTCCTTTTACAGCACCTCAAAGTCTAATAAAAGCTGCTGATTCCTGTTTAATGGATAACATTGGTTACTAACAATCTCACCTCCCTCTTAAAAGGCCAATGTCAGTCTCAGGAGATCTAATTTAGGAAGCACATGTAAGGCAAGAAGTGTCCTACAAGTGCCTCTGAGGTGAAAGCCACACCATGCAGTGCTCCATGCAACAGGCTGGTTGGCTGCCAGAACTCAGAGTATTTTTACTCATGACCCATGAGGCTCAACAGCCTAGCTGCCAGAGGATTTTCTCAAACTCAAAGCTGCACTTTAAAGTAAGAAGGACAGCAGCGCAAGTCTCGTGCTACAAAGCTCTTCTGGTGCCACCTCTTGTACAGCATCAGCTTGCCTCATTCAGTCTGGTCCATCTGATCTCTCAGGTACTGCAGTCTCTTTCCTCTCTGGGTCTTCCATCCTCTTGTTTTGGATGGATTTCTCAAGGCATTGGTACTCACCTAAGAGACCAAGAGATTCTGTTAGTTCTGGTTTATCCTCACCACCTTTGCCATGAAGCTGAGTTAGCACCTGCTGTTTCACAAAGGCTTTGCTAGAGGATGACACAAGGATCCACAGCTCAGGCATTTTGATCCCTTGTCAAACTGTTCCAGCAGAGGCAAAGATGCATTTCACTAGAGCAAACCAAAAAGTTTATTATAATACAAAGGAGAGGGGCCTATTTCAAGATATGTGGCAATGTAGAAAGGTCTGATATCGAGAAATTTGGTTTCCCAACAATGACATTTGCTACCATTGGTATTTCTCATAAGGCACCACCCTCCTCCTGGAAATGGTGTGTGATGTAGTGCGTGTGTATTGCAATATTTAGTGCTATGGAAAAGGTTAAGTGTTAATATGGTTATACCACACAAGCAGATAAGCAAAGATCACCAGTGTATATTCGTAAATTCTTATACTAGCTGCCCATAGCCACCTGTGCTGTGAACCATCTCAAGTACTGGATGTGCAGAGAGCCTTTCCTGAAGTCCTATCACATACATTTCAAAGCTACCATTTCCAGTCTACAGTAAGCCAAAGGAATCCATCCATAGCCTGTTGTTTGCAGGAGTGTCAAGTTTGTATGAGAAGACCACAAAAGCATCCGTGGCCATGAAAGCTGTTGTGATGTGAGTGAAATGCAGCTAGAGGGGATCTTGGGTGTCCAGAGACAATCGGGAGACATGAAAGCAGACAGCTTCATCCTGTTCAATATGGTCTTCCTTAAACTATGTTTTTACTTCAGATTTGGGCTGCAAATAACTCATTCAAACAATGATCTAATGCCTATGTGAATGTTTGTAAAACCTCACTGTTCTGGCAGGTTGAGCGCTTGCCAAAAAGCAATCACATGTAATTAGAGAGAAGGAATTTGAATTTACTGGCCTTTCAGTGCAGCATATTTTCCAGTTGTGCTTGTACCATTTTAACCATCTCATTAACTGAGATTGTGCTCCATATCGGGATATATGTGAATTCTTCCTGTTTTCAAATGAATTTTCTCTGTAAACAGCACTACACTGTGACCATTTCAAGATTTTTATTCATATGTGTCATCAAGGTGGAGCAAAGCTTTTCAGTCAAGCAGGGTAACCAACGTCACACCCAAGTGACATCTGGAAATGGCTCACCTAGTTTCCCATGTATTTGGCACTAACATCCGGTTACCACCCCTTTTCCTTGGTCAATGGAAGAATGAAGAGGAGAGAGGCTGGTGAGGGCAATGCTCTCAATGGTCTTTCAGTTCCTCAACTCTCTGCACCTTCCAGCGTTTCCTGATGTGCAGAAAGTGATTGTGGAGGTCCTTCACAGATGTGCTGAGCCCTGATTGAACAGTGGCTTGAAGAGGACATTGAAAGCATCTAAAAGTTCATACCTCTCCAAAGGGACACTGAGCCTTTCCAAGGGGACGCCCTTCCCCTGTGACGTTGTCCCACTCTCCATTTCATACATTCGCCCATCCCTACTGTGCTCCTTTTGCAGCAGAACAGGGGCAAGCCATGCATTTGACAAGTACCCTGTCAGACTGGCCAAGGAGAACTGTCAGATTGTTCATTTAAAGAGGAGTTGCCAGCTTTGGGGGCATTAGAAGCCCTTCCAGGATAGTAGATACGAAGTGCCCCTGACAAAGAGGAATAATGTATCTTTTGCCCACAGGGGTTAGAAGTGCAGTCTTCATGCTCTCACATAGTACCTGAGGTCCCAAAGGAAATTTCCAAGTAATCTGGGAATTTTGATGCGGAGACTTCAATCAGAAAACTGTTCTTGAAATTTTTCCAACATCCTGGAAATTCCCTTCACTCCCTTGTTTAGTTCTGGAGAACTAAAACTAGATTTGTCCTGAGTTCCCAGGAACAGTGGACAGAGCATCTGAAGACATCACCTTGGACACTACCTCTCTTCACCCTCTTGAGCATTCTAATCCAAGAATGGGCAGGCAGTGGTGCTCCAACATGCCAGGCACATCCTGTAGCACTGAAATAGCCAATGGGACCAATGTCGGGAGACACTGCTACAGGCATGGACTGTAGTTACTACCATCCTGCTCCATAAGTTGGAAGCCTGTCACTGATGCCAGGTATTAAGCCAAGAGACCTGGACAGTGACCTTGAAGATTATTTTAAGACTGGAGGGTCAGAGAATGGCAGATACAGAGCTGGGACATGCTCTGCTCCTTATCTTTTCCACTTGACGGTGTCTGTGGCTGTTTGTACTGCATGGGATGCTGAGTTACCACCTCTCCAAGGCAGTGAGCACAGGTCCAGAGTGTGTGTTTGCAGGAGGGAGTTCTCGTGAGTGCCAGCATACCTTAGGGTCCGTGGGGTGCTGAGATCTTTGTTGGATTTATCCAGAGAGTCAAAGCCATGTATTAAAGCATTGGAGTTTCTAGACCTGAGTAATCGTAGGCAGCCCAATGACACAAGCTATAATCAACTGTGAGGTTTCTCAGTCTGGGCTATCCATGCAGACAGTAGTGGTTTCATAGATGTTTTTTATCCTGAGCCACAGGGTAGTGAATTTCATGTGAAGATGTTAACACGGACAGAGCAGGCACAGCATTCTTTCATGCAGTCAACTGATCTGTCTTTGGAACAGAGAGTGTCAAATGTCCTGTGTCCCCTGAGCCTTTATAGGCTTTATAGTTACATCTGCATGGTACACACAGGTCCACAAAGGGACTATTGGCTGCCTCAAACTCATAAAGATATCTGAACTGCTGGAGTTCAGGACTACCCTGCAGATAAATGACATGTAACATAGGTTTCCCAGTGGAGGAGTGTTGGTAATACTCACTCCAGATTTTCCCATGCTCAGAGAATGAAAAATTAGCTGTTTGCAGCTTCTGTAGTCATTCAGACATTAGGCAGGAACCTAATATCTTGACTGTCCAGGCTGTATATATAATCTCTCATAGAATCATAGAATGGCTCAGGTTGGAAGGGACACTAAAGAATGATGTTTCCGTTTTTACAGTCACTGGAGACTTCACCTGACTGCCAGAACTTTTCATAGATGATGGAGAGAGGCTTGGCAACTACATCAGCCAATTTCTTTAGGATCCTGAGATGCATCTCGTCAGGCCCCATAGACTTGTACCTGTTCAGTTCCTTCAGGTGGTCTCAAACCTGCTCTTCACTTAGAGTGGATGGGACTTTGCTCTTCTCCATCTATGAGTTCATGGAAATGAAAGGTACTTGGCCACTGTCCAGGTACTTATACACTGAAGAGAAAGGCTGTGCTCTTTGTTTATGTGTTGGGTGATCTGCCTGTGATATGTTCTCACCAGTAATTCTGGTGAAATTTGCAGGCAAACTCCAAAACACCTGAAGTGTTCATACAAAAACACAGTTGTCAACTCAATTCAGGAAGTCATATAACAGGCCAGGGACACACACAGGTCAAATCCTGTGAGAGAAGGACCTGTTTTCTATGGGAGGAAGTTTTTTTTTTTTTTCCTTTATGTGAAAGAAGAGAGGTGGATTCTGCTCTCCAGTGACCATTGGGCCTAATTTCCATCCAACAGTCATTGCATAAAACTACTCTGATGAACCTGACCTAGTTTGAATAATTAGAGGTAATTGTCAGCTCCTTCCAAATAATGAATCCTTAAACACCAGCAGATGCTTAGCCCAGTCTCACAAAAAAAGGCTAGAAACACATAACGGGGTTGGGAATATTGTTGTCCCAGAGGCACCAACTTACAGGAATGGTCAGGAATGTTCCATAGGGTTTTTTCCAATACATGGTCAGCTGCTCAGCCTGGGGTAATGTTACACCAGGGTAGCAGGAGAGACTGCTGAAATAAGAAGGTCTTTGGGGACTTGGTTTTAAAAAAAGAACCTATCTGCGGCATCTTCCTCCTCTGGCTTGAGCTGTAGAGACCCAACCTTCTATTCTTCTGCCTTATTCAGGAGTGTCTCCCTGACTTCTGCTGCTGCTTCCCTGCAATGTGCAACAAGTCACAAGCTGTGTGTGTCCACCCTTGTCACTCAGGGATCTCAGTGCAAGGTTGTATTCTAAGGCTTTTCATAACCTCTTTAAGTCCCAGCATGTTATTCCAGGGCTTAGTTTCTGCTGAACCTAGAGATATTATTGCCATCACTTCCATTGACTGCAAGCGGTGACTAGATTATCAGCAGTTATGCAAAATTTAGGAAAAGGAACATTCCAAGATAGCGTGAAGGGAACTGGCTGAGGGGAAGTGAAAGGCTTACTGGTATGATGGTATGAAGCAGTGCTAAAACAGAAAAGATTATCAAAGAGCAAGCCAGAACCTTTACAATACTCAGAACCAGGGCTCACAGGTGTGTTTTGCCTTCTGTGGAATTGGAAAGTATTGCAAAGCTGGAAACATCCTGGAAGTGGTCAGAGGAAGAATCTGTTCTTCCACCTAAGTAGAGGGCTGTGACAGATGTAGTTTCTGTAGAGAATGCTATAATGAAACATTAAGACTTCTCCAAAGTGACTCTCAGAATATTTGGAGCATTTTATAATACACTAGTATTCATCTATTCCCATAAAACCTCCTGTAAGGGGACTAATAATCAAGGATCGTGCTTCCAAACTAATGACTCCCTTGGGGACATGGCTGGGACAGGACTTACTCTGAGGATTTTGAAGCAGGCAGTAATGTGGAAACAGTTACACCAGTGTAGCTCCCATGGACTGTAAGGGGTCTCCCATCTGGGCATGGGTGTGGAGCTCTTCAGCCAAAAAGAGTGAAAAATGACTTATAACACCTTTGGGGAAAGGTCAGTCTTCCCATGATGTGTTTGTTTAGGACTCAGATGTAACTGCATTACTTCTGTCACTGTAGAAAGAAAAGGACCAGAGCAGTTGCACAGTGTGTGGTGAGCACAGCTCATAAACGGGGAGGTGGAGGGAATGAAGAAACCTCCTCCTGTAATACAAACAAGGACATCATAGAGGCACTTTCCATAGTTCTGCAATGAAATTCATAGGTAGTAATCTGCAAACTGGGGAGACAGTTGTTCTCTTAAATGCTTTGGTCCATATTGCCTTCCCCAGGTCTTGCTGATGGTGAGCAAAATCCTGTTCTGCCCGATGGGGTCTGGAGGATGGTAGGTCTTGAGCTACCCCTCCTGAATATAGCACACAGTCACAGACACGGGTCTGACTGGGATGGAGTTAATTTTCCTCACAGCAGCCTATACAGTGCTTTGCACTTGCACTTGTAGCTAGGAAGGCATTAATATCACACTGATGTGCTTGGCTGTTGTGAACAGTGCTGGCACAGCATCAAGACTCTCTCCAACTCCCCATACTCCCCCCAAAGCCAATAGGCTGGGGATGGGCAAGAGGTGGTGAGGGGATGGATGTCTTCCTGGATCTTGTGAGTCTCAGCCAGGTGCTTTGCCTCCTCCCAGCTTTACTCATTCCCAGATGTTAGTTTTTCCATGTACTGGTTCTTGCACTGTCCTTGTGGGCTGCACAATTCATACCTCAAAATTGCCCAGGAGAGGGTAGGCTGGTAGAGGGTTGAGGGTAGACCCTAAGGCACAGAGGGCTGGTAGATGAGGAGGAGAGAGCAGCTATCAGGGCAGGGGTCTCACCAGCTTGTGTCCAAGCTGGGACAGTAGCCAGGGCTCGCCCAGTGTCCAGTCCACCAGTGACAGAGCTGAAGACAGGCTCACCTTGGACTTAACTCAGGCAGGCTGATCTGAAATGGAGCCCCTGGCCCCTGGGAAGGGTGTGGGTTGGGGCTCCAGGTGAGGCTGGACGGTGCCGTTAAGGCCTATTAATGTTCTCAAGATGCTGGCAGAAATGCACAGACCACACAACTGTGACCTTCAGCAAAGTGAGTTTCTCCACTGCTGCCTTCTGCCAGGTCTTCCCAGCCCAGACTCGAGGCCTCATGGCCTTTAAGATCTGCTTTTCATGTGTTTCTCCCCAGGGAAGGGTCTGAGACAATGCTAGACTCCAGTAAACTGTTCTGACCAGTCACCCAGTACTGGCAGGTTACTTTTGCTGGAACAAACTCCATCTATTGCCTCTCTACAATGCTCCTAGCCCAGACATCCTCCCTCTGGTCTTGAAGCCAGTATTGTAATGAAAAATTGCCATTCTATTATGTCTGCTTCAATCTGAATCCCTCTAGGAAAGATGTTGTGTTCTCCAGCTCTTTGCTGCTGAAATTAGCACTGTCATCCTGCAGAAATTTCAGGCTTGATTCTAGTATCTAGCAGTGTTACTAGAAGAGTTACTGAGACTGCAGAGACAAGACGTGTTTGAGAGCCAAATGTCCAAAAGTACATGCTTAATAATAACCCAGTGAAAAGGAGATGCTTCAGGAAGGCAGCTAAGGGATCCCGCTAAGGCTGGGAAAAAAAAAAAAAAAAAAGGAGGTAAAAAAAAAAAAAAAAAAAAAAATTGTTCTTGGGGGCTGGCGCAATCCAGAAAGGGTTAAGCTGTAGTGCAAAATCTGAGACAGCTGCAGAATGCTGGAGTGGGCACTGGGACTGGAACCAGAATGACAGTTTTAGGTCACTCACAAAGCTTTCTAATTACACTTTTTTGGGGGGTAAAAAATGGTGTGTTTTATTCTGTAAGTGCTGAACATTCCACAATTGCTGTGTTTAATAAATACAGCGGGGGCTCCTAGGAGACTGAATGGGGCTGAATGAATGAAGTATGTGAGACATCTGAAACCTATTAGTTGGAGCAAACTGTTAGAGAGGCAGGAATTCTTCTCTTTTTAAAAATATTTATACATTTTGCTTTAATGTCAGGCCAACATCTTATTTGGGTTTATGTTCCAGTGGAAGGAAAGGTGTGTCGGGGGGAAATGCAGGGGGAGGGGAGGTACATTTTTGGTTCAGTCCCAAAAGAAGCAGAAGGGCTGTGTGACTTTAGTAGCATACTTTCCTTTCTGAAGTGAACTCAGCACATGGAAACATACTGAGACATTACCCCAGTCTCAATGTGGAATGAAAGTCTTGGGGCTCATTGCATTTTGGTGTGCATTTTGGGAAGTCTACTGGGCTCATCAGACCTAGAGGTCCTTTCCTGGGGCACCAGCAGAGCTCTGCAGCCATCATGACATTAGGTGTATGGATGCCGAGAGAGTTAGTTTGCTTAATTTGGTTTTGATATTTAGAGAGAAATTATAGCCAGTGTCTTCTCCAACATATGGACAGCTCCGTGAAGCTGGACTGGTGTCCAGCATCAGTAAGGAAGACACTGCGTCTCTTCCTCTTTTATTCAGTGCTCCCTGATGCAAGAGATCTACCCATGCTTTTCCTTCTAGTGCAGAAGGTAACCCGTCTTCTTATGAAAAGGCAGAAAAACAGGGAAAATGCACAGGAAGAACACAGACTGTGACACCAGAGAAGAAGCAGAGCTAACAGTTCTTTAGGACTCATTTCACCTGCACAACACACAGATGTCCCTGGAAATAGGTCCAGCAGAGAAATAGTTGACAACACTCTCCTCTTTCAGCTTCAATTTGGGCATATTTTGAGCTGAACTGAGTAGACAGAGTAGCTTATATCTTCCAAAACCACTTTTTTTTTTTTTTTTTTTTTTTTTTTTTCGGTTGTTGTTCTGACAGGTTCAGTCCCTTCCAACCCAAGCCATTCTATGATTCCATGATTGTGTATAAACTGTGGACCAAAGCTTACAATGGTTTCAGAAAGGTCCACATTATGGAGTATTTTCCACTTGATGGAGGATATGTAAATTATTCCTACTTTTCTTTGGTTCCTGGTGATCTTTATTCAGCCCAATTTTATTTCATGTGGCACACATTCCTACTTGAATTGACCCCATTCTTTAATGCTTCCTAAAGCTAAAATATAAAGTTTTAGCAATCTGAGAAATTGCAAATGTCTTTCATTATCCTTTTAATCTTCCAAAACCTATTAGATTGTAGGATATCTCTCCACTACATAGGAAACAGATGTTCTTCTTGCAGTGGCGACCTGTGGGAGGCATCATTAAGTTTGTTTAGTTTAGGGTGTCTTGGAGATGCAGTTGTTATTTGTGGTTACAAGTTGCTGCAACCTTCTATATATGAGCTAGGATTTGGTTGAATTTAGAGTGGTGTCAGTAATGGATTTTCCTTGAGTTTCCTTTCACCATTAGTGCCCATCTCTTAGACAAACTTTGAGAGATAATTTCTGAGCAGGTTTTGATATCGTTTGCTATTCAACTTAGAGGTGACTACTCTGGAAACATGACTGGGGGATGGTATGTGATGTGGCTGTTTCTCATTTTAATAAGGAAATAGTGTAACCTACAGATTCAGAGACTCTATGAACGGATTTAACTCTTTCTAGTGCTAAAGTGGGTGAGGCAATGATGAGACCTATTTTATTTCTTATATTGCACTTCTCTGTGACATCTGTGCAACACCAGTAGGAGTATTTTGTTAGAATTCAGCATGGTTGTTTTTGTGTACATGTAACTTGTTATTTCAGATTGCAATTTTTCTTTTTACTGTGTTCAAAAAAAATGTGCTTTCACTAAAGACACCAAGGGAAGTGCCAGTGTTATATCCAAATTTTTTTTTTATTTTCCTCTATATTGGAGTTTCAAAGTGAATGTTTTTGTGTGGGTGGTGATTGTTTTACAGAATAGCTAAAACTCTTACAGCTTTTATCGTTATTTTATTTTATTTTATTTTATTTTATTTTATTTTATTTTATTTTATTTTATTTTCCAAACAAGTTAGTCAAATATGAGTTCTACCTCCTGAAAGATCTGGACTTCACTTGGGATGAAGGTCTCCATACATAAAAGAGGCTGAATAGAAGCTTTTCTTACTGGAGAACATTTATTGTTTTATTACTTACAGGCTAGGCCACAGCACAACCATGTAACACCAAATACAGAGAGAGAATCACAGAATCACAGAATTTTCTAGGTTGGAAGAGACCTCAAGATCATCGAGTCCAACCTCTGACCTAACGCTAACAGTCCCCACTAAACCATTTCCCTAAGCTCTACATCTAAACATCTTTTGAAGACTTCCAGGGATGGTGACTCCACCACTTCCCTGGGCAGCCTGTTCCAGTGCCTCACAACCCTTTCGGTAAAGAAGTTCTTCCTAACATCTAACCTAAAACTCCCCTGGCTCAACTTAAGCCCATTCCCCCTCGTCCTGTCACCAGGCACGTGGGAGAACAGGCCAACCCCCACCTCGCTACAGCCTCCCTTGAGGTACCCATAGAGAGCGATAAGGTCGCCCCTGAGCCTTCTCTTCTCCAGGCTGAACAAGCCCAGCTCCCTCAGCCGCTCCTCGTAGGACTTGTTCTCCAGGCCCCTCACCAGCTTCATCGCCCTTCTCTGAACCCGCTCAAGCATCTCCATGTCCTTCTTGTAGCGAGGGGCCCAAAACTGAACACAGTACTCGAGGTGCGGCCTCACCAGAGCCGAGTACAGGGGGACGATCACCTCCCTAGCCCTGCTGGTCACACTGTTCCTGATACAAGCCAGGATGCCGTTGACCTTCTTGGCCACCTGAGCACACTGCTGGCTCATATTCAGCCGACTATCCACCATAGTGGTGGAATGCAGTTTTATCTGGTGGACAGATTCTCCACTCTGAGTATATGTTGATGAGAGTGACAATGACCAATACTTTGGAAAAAGTATCTTAAGTGTAAGTCAAGTAAAACCAGGTCATTAAGGGGTGACACAGTGATGCTGAAGGCCATTTAATGAAGTCATTAGAATGTATGCAAAGGAAACTGCAGTTTTCAGGGTTCTAAAGAGTGGGTAGCCCTCTGATTTGGTTAACATGATGAGTAACTCCAGTATAGTAAGAAAAGGGCTATGACACCAAAACCACTAGAATCTCAAAGTTAACAGCAGATGGATCTGCATCTGCGGTAGCTGACAGTGACAGACAAGATACAATATTTGCAAATACTCTGGGGAGTTTGCAAACTCCTATGGCTTGCATAACTATAGGATGTGAAGGTATGCACAACATGGATCACAGACAGGACAAGTTTGGAAGAGTTCCTCTTCAGAAGAAAAAATGTATCAGAACATCAGAAACTGACTAAAAAAAAGGCAAAAAAAAAATTAAAAAGAGATCATAGCTGTAGGTGTAGCAGTGATAGTAGGGGTAGCAGTGCTACTCACAAGAGACCCTCTTGGGCTTGAGCACCATTAAATTCTGCTGATCTGGCAAAGAACAATATGTGAGAAGGATGAAAATACTGTAAAAAAAGCTTACTGAAGATGAAATTTAGTGACACAATGTGAAAAGACATGTAGTTTATAAATCATAAACAGTAACTTTGGATGTAAACTGGCATTTACTATCAGCAAGTAGAAATAATGGAGGGTGATAAATATCGGTATGAAGCAATGAATCAGAAAAGGACCTTCAGCTGAGGAGTTAGCATGGTAACTTACATGTATTCAGGCAGAAAAGATGTGCAGCATTGCTTATGCTAGCACATCTATCAGCTTTGGCAGCTGCTTTGTGCAGTGGCAAGGTATGGTCAGTTAGCTGGTGGTTTCTGGCAGTCATGACCACATGGCTAGTAGCTACTTTCAGGTTTGTTTTCACAGGGATATTCCTAGCCAGTAATCATGACTTACCCATTTTTTTTCTGGACTCCAAATTTTCCTCTTTCTCTGGCATGTCTCAGCTATACTGAATAGAGTATTTTTTTGGTGTTCTTCTGGTGTTCTCAGTACCTCCTCCATGGGTCAGCCTGAGTTTGATTTCAGCCCGTCCTTCTAGGGAATAACTGAGTCTGTCAGCAAAGCTGGAATTTGCATCAGAATAAAGAGTCCAGAAGCTGGCATAAGCCTTGACCGGAAATGCAAAGTTCTTGGGCTGTGGAAAACTTCTGCTCATTCACTGTGCAAATATTAAATTCAGGCTCCCTTGCTGCTTAGTTTTGTCTGAATGCAGAGGTTAAAATACTGTGAGAATGGTTTGTTTTATTTCCAACTTGCCGGAAACCAGAGATTCCTGGGTGATTTCCAAGGCACTCACTAAAACCAAGTGGATTTTGTTGCTCTATCACATGCGAACCTGAAATTCTCAAGATCCTCTGATCCCTCCAGCAGTGTGACTGTCTTTACTCCCCCTCCTGCCATCACTCTGGTCCATTCACAATTCCTCTGTGTTTATTCCCTTAATTTATTTTGTATCCATCTTACAATAGATAGGTATTTCTCTGGTTTCTCTCCAAGACTGTAACCATCTCAAATGCTCTAATAAAGTGGAGAGATGTGACTTGCAATGCATTTTGTCTCTTTTAAGCTTTAAATCTCAATGAGGGCAGTTCAGCTGCTTTGACAGGGTGGTTTTCATGGGCCCCTATTACATCATTTCCACAGAATCACAAACTGGTTGAAGTTGGAAGGGACCTCTGGAGATCATCTAGTCCAACCCCACTGCAAAGCAGGACCGCCTAGATCATATTGCAAAGGATGGCATCCAGGTGGGTTTTGAATATCTCCAGAGAAGGAGACTTCACAATCTCCCTGGGCAAACTGTTTTAGTGCTCTCACACCCTCACAGTAAAGAAGTGTTTACTCACATTCAGACAGAATTTGGCAGAGATGCCTAGAGTTAATGCTGGAAATGTCCTATCAGTTGACCTAAGGAAAATAAAAAGGTATATTATTTAATATATATATATTATAATATTTATATATATACATATATAAACATATGGAAAGGCTGGATTCCCCTTTGCTAATATCTGGACTTACAAGTTAGGCACCCTGGCAAAATGGTTCATTTAATCACAGTAGGTGATGCAGTAGATCTGCACAGTAACCACAGGTGTGGAAGATGTCAGCCAGATGAGCTAGCCCACCAGCAAAAGAGCTGCTGGGACAGCAGAGCCCTGCCTTAATTAGATAGTGCAGTGGCTGAGTGTAAACTGCCTGCCAGGACCTATCCACGCACAAGTTAAAATATGGCAAGGAGATACAGGAGATGCGGAAGTGTCAAAAGAAATTAGAGATTTGCCCTATAACTTTATATAAGTATGTATGTATATATATATACGTTTGTTGTTGTTTTCCAGCTTTGTAACATTTTTGGATAGGTGCAACACCTGAGAACCCCAAACTGGCACAGATTAAATTTCCTATGTGCCTGTTTTCTACCACATGGGCAGTATTTTCAAGTGTGTTGATAATGGAATTGAAATGCAGAACACATCTTGATGTGTCAGACTGCAATTTATAGTTTATCATATTTCTCAAATTCCCAATATATGCAACAGGATGTTCTCTCCTTTTGTAAATTACTAGAGTTATTTTGATTTGAAGTCAAGGTACATGAGGAACAGCCATCCAAATTGTGTGCGTGCAGCGCTGAGAGGATTGCATGAGTCCACAATACCTGCAGCTGCTGCTCTTTGAGCCACAGCTGTGCATTGCTTGCAAGCTGGCTTACCATGTTGCAGTGGTGCATTGGAAAAAAAAAAGCAGGACTTCTGTGTTTTGTCCTTAGCACGGAGGGAGAAATGCCTAGACTAACCCCAGCAGATCCAAGCAAGCAGGGTGGGGAAGTGGCCAAGAGCTTGGAAGCAGTCCCGGGCTCCAGCCCTGAGCCTGAGAGGAGCACAGCCCTCAGCTCAGTGCCATGGCAGCTGTCCACATGGAACGTGACGGCTTTGGAGAACTGCACTTCTGCAAGTCCTCAGTTCCAGGAATGTTCTAGGAAGTGGGCAGAATCCTACTGATTTTGGTGAATGCTGGAAAAGCCTGTTTTTCCCTTGAGACTCCATGTGCTCTTTCACGATGCCGGTGTGGCATAGCAGCCCCTGACATTTGGGTGGTATTTAGGGGAAGAAGGCCTACTGTCCCCCATTTAACCTGTGTGCTTTCCTCTCTTTATGTACTTCCTTCTCATTCAACCAACTCTCTTTCCCTGCAGCTAGCAGAAAACAGGCCTTTCTATTTTTTACCAAAATAAACACAGTTCTGTCCAACATAGGAGGGAAGAAAGAAGGGGGAGAGCACAGGCCTCAGTTGTAAAAGGAGCACAGTAGGAAAGGGCTGCGTATCCTGGCCCAGCAAATGCTGGAGGTGATGCAGCACACTAAAATACCAAAGGAGTCAGCAGAACTGGGACAGGACCTTCTCTAGCTCCTACATCATTAGGAGTGTTTACTGAGGGAATTCTCTCCCTTTTCACTTGGGCAAGCACACTGTACAATCAGTGCTGGGAATTCAGTGTTTGTTCCAGTGCATTTCTTTGTAGTGATGGGGAAAACATGAGTGACCACAACAGATCCGTCTCCCTACTTACGAGCAAGAAACTGTAACAGGAATTAAACATGGTGCCAGGAAAAGAGGGTGGTGGAGATTAAAGGTCTTGCAGATGTGTGCAGTGGGATAGCAGCATGCAGAAGTGTCGAGGAATATTATAGGTGTCTGAATATTTTCTCTGTGTCAGTACAGGATTCATTCACCTGCTGGTGGATGATAAAAAAATAAAAAATAAAAAAATGCTGTTACATTTTTTTTTCCATTTTAATTTGGTTCCCTTCCCCCAGCAATATATATATATAAAATAAATGGTTTGAAAAATGGATTTGGCCTTTACTATTAAGAAGTAACTCCAACTACCCCTGGCAGATCTGCTTCAGACAATCCTGAAGCGGTGGGGTTAGAGCTAGTCTGAATTTTCTGTCCTTTTTCCCGTTGAATGCCCATGCTCATCCACTTCACCAAGCAGCTGGAATCCCAGCCACATAGTAAGAGACTGGCTCCTAAATAAGATTTTGCAACAAGGGATATTCAGAAATCTGTAATAAATTGGGCACATGCGAGGCTCCCTGAACTCTGTATATACCCCCTTCTGTTACACTGGTGACGTCTGTTTGCATTTTTAACTTTGTAAAGTAGTGGTCCATGGTCCTACTTTATGGCATGTAACTGCTTTCTCCTTTTGGTCTTTATCTGCAACCTCATGTTGAATCTTAACCCAGAAAGACAATATTTCTTGACCCCAGTATTAAATACAAAAACGGCTTGAGGTATTTCAGAGAATGTGACTTTTCTAGGACTCCACCCCTCCAACCATGGATTCTTAAGCCCTCAGGTGGGATTCCTTATCCATGTTATGTCTTCACTAATTGGCCTCTTGGCCCTCCCTGGGGGGGTCTGTCTCCCCTGGATGGAAGCCTACCTGTTTACATTTTGCTATAGACCAGGGCACATGCAGGCTGCACTGTATTTGGTGGGGCTTTAGAAATGAAAACAATGATACTGTGATAGAAGAAGTTGGCAATCACAGAATGGCCAAATGCAGAGAAGAAGGAAGAGGAGCAGGAGAAGGAGGAGGAAGAAAAGTAGGAGAAGGAGGAAGAGGAGGCAGCTTATGTCATCTAGGGTTCACATCTTGCTACAGCAATTGACCTAAAACAGTTTGCCTTCCTGCCTGTGCTCCCTGATATGAGAAACTATAAGGTGTTTCTCCTCTACCCAGCATTTAGAGAACAAGTGTCCTGGAAAGTCCTGAGCCTTGTGATCAAGGTTTACAGGGACAAGCCAAGGAGAACTGTGTCTAGCACATTGCTCCCAGCTCATTGTCTAGCCTCCATACATTTTCTACTATCTTCCCTTTCCCAGCACTGCCTCCACATGTTCAGAGGGAAACTCAGAAGAATCTGGTCCTATCCCTTGACTGTAACAGACTGGGACACCCACAGAGGAGGAGGAAAGTGTCAGGTGCTGTGCTGAAGTGGTGTGTTGTACAGGAGAGCAGAACCACACTCAGACCTGGAGACATGAATTCCCCCTTATTGAAACTCAGGCAGGTTTTGTCCGGCCCAAAGGCCTGATCCTGCCTTTTTGGCAGTTTGCCCTGCCAAACTTCATCCCTGTAGGATGGCCCAAGAGCTGTTAATGAAGGTACATAATATGTTTTTATAAGGAGAAAGGTTTATCTTTTCCCATTAGTTTCCCTCACCTACACTCATGTTTGATCAAATCCCGTTTCAGTGAGACAGGTACTCACAGAAATATGAGATACATGGGTCTTCATGCTACAGATACCCGATTTCATCTGTCTCAGCAAGGCAGACAAGCCTCTTCTCTGCACACCACAGGCTGTCAGAAAATTGTGTCTGTGAGCACAAAGGAAATATGAAGAACTTTGAAGAATACAACGGTAGGGGATGAAATTGTTTAAGAAAGCAGGTAAGATAAAATATTTCAGAGCATATGGGGCTTCTTGACCACTCCATTGTTACCCATCCACACCTTTCAAAACTTGAACCAGGGAAAAAAAAAAAAAAAAAAAAAAAAGCAAAACAGAAGTAGTTAACAGAGACCTGGGTAGGAGCCAAGAGCTCTTGCTGAAAGCTTATCTTCCCCACCAAAATATCTGATGTTTGCGGCAATGGACATGGTGTTGTCCTCATAAAATACAACAATAACAAAAAACCCCAAGCATTGCTATTCACAGCTCAATAACAAGCCATAAAAAAGCACTAGAAATGCAAGAACATTTATTAAAATGGAACCATGTGTTTCATATAGTCCTGTCTTCATAAGCTTGTGCACACAACGTTGATGTTTATGTTCTCCTCTGGTGTGTGAGGGTTTTTTTCTGTGCATGTGCCGTTTAGTGATTATCCAGAGGAAGCCTGAATGGACTCATGTCTCCAGTGAATAGGACCAGGAAACCCTGTACACACCAGTTGATATGCAGCTGCAGAAGAAACACAAACTTCCTGCAGAATGTTCTTGCTTGTGTCCCTGCAGAAACAACCAAGGAAACACAAGCTTATGGGTGTAAGAGAGCAGCAGCAGCTGGCTGCTCCTAAAGAGATTGGGAGCCTGGAGCGAAGGGGGATAGCCTGGGCAGCAGGTCAAGGCACAATGTCACAGTACTGGAGCAAGTCAAGCAGGGCAGACTTAGGGATGGTATCAAGGGTCCATCAGGAGTCCAGATCATCAGAGAAGTCCATAGTTACAAGGCAGGTCTGACGTCAGCCCAGGATTACAAGTGAGGGTGAGGATCAAGTCTGGAGACAATAACTAGGGTCAGACAGTCCCATGTACACCAAGCAAGTCAAGAGCAGCGCTGTCTAGACATGCTTTCCACATGGTCCTCACAGGAAAAGGGCAGCCCTCAATGACACTGTCTCAGAATTGGGCACCCAAGCTCTGAGGAAGTAAAGAAGAATGCCATCAGGGCCCTTAGAATAACCCTTTCTGATCAGTAGACTTGGCAATTGCTGATCTGCCTTTTCTTGATGTAAGCACAGGAAGCCTGCTACACCTTGCAAACTATTTAGGACATTGTCAAAATCAAGTACCATGAACTTTACAAATAAACACTAGTTGGCTGTTAGGGAGTAAGATGATGTAATCACTCTTACTTCTCTGTTTTCTTTGGCTATAGCACCTGTGCATTGTAAAGCCTTTTGATAACTTTTGTGGTCTTTTTTTCCACCTGTGCAAACGTATTCCATTGCAATTAAAGTAGCACTGGACTCCTCTACTGCACAATTGTGATACTGGAAAATCATATTCTATTCCTCCTAATGTCTTTGTTTCTGTCTTCCTCTTAACCAAATTCAGTTCAGTGTAGGTGAGGTTCTATGACTATGATGGAGAGTTCCTTGCTTGCTTAGTGGTAAATTTGCTCCCCTTCAAACTGCTAAGGCCAACTTTCTATTCTTTTCTTCATCTAGGACTTACTTGGTTACATCATGCCAATCAGCAGTCAGTTCTAACATAAGAATCTGGACTTTCCTTTCTCCTGATACTTTGTGCCAAAACTTCACTTAAACAATACTGCTATGGGATGTGAGACTGCTAGAATTTTGAACTCTTAACTGTGTCTTTTTGCAAATGAATTCAAGCCTCAAGTCTTAGTAATCAAAACTGGATATCCCTGCTGGAAAGAGAGCCTAGTTATCATTTCCTCACAGCATGGGAGACTTACCAGATGGCAGAACAGCATTTTCAGTCAGCATTATAGCGCTGAACAAAGGAAAAGCCTAGCTAAAGCAATCAGAAAGGGAAGAAACTAAAGCTTGTCAGCCTCTTATGGAAGTCATGTACTTTGCTCTGACAGTCTGCAGAAACCTGAAACTTTCAGGGCCTTATCTCACTGGCACTATATTCTCTGTACTTTACTGCTGCAGTGTTCTTGTTTTAATAAAGGGGGGAACCTTCAAGTGAGAACAAGTTTTTGCTTTAACCTTAAATGAAATCAGTGTTTCTTCACCTCTACTGTAGGAAAGGCATTAACGCATCCATATTGTTGAGAACTTGGCCTTGTACACAGAGCTGCAAACAATTAACTTTAAAGTGGTGGAACTAATTTTAAAGTGATGGGAAAATCCCTGTAGATAGTTATTTCAATGTACATAGCACTGAGCCTCGTTTTATGGTTGCCTTCTTTGGCTTATTTTGTGTTACTTACAAAAAAGCCTGTTTAAGATTCTTCCTTTTTGCTAAACTGTATTTAACTTTCTGCATATCATAGAAACATAGAATCATACAATGGTTTGGGTTGGAAGGGACCTTAAAGGTCATCTAACTCCAACCACTCTGCCATGAGAAGGGACACCTCCCAGCAGATCAGGTTGCCCAAAGCCCCATCCAGCCTGGACTTCAAGGGATAGGGTATCCACAGCTTCTCTGGCCAGCCTGTTCCAGTGCCTCACCACCCTCTGAGTAAAGAATTTCCTCCTTATATCTAATCTACACTTACCCTCTTTTAGTTTAAAGTCATTGTTCCTTGTGCTATCACTACATCCCCTGACAGAGTCTCTCCCCAGCTTTCCTGTAGGCCCCCTCTAGGCACTGGAAGGCTGCTGTAAGATATCCCCAGAGCCTTCTCTTCTCCAGGCTGAACCACCCCAACTTCCTCAGCCTATCTTCATAGAAGTGCTTCAGCCACTTGACCATATTGGTGGCCTTCTTCTGGACTTGTTCTAATATGTCCATGTCCTTCATATGCTGGGGGGCCCAGAGCTGAACACAGTGCTCCAGGTGGGATCTTACGAGAGCAGAGTAGAGGGACAATCACCTCCCTCAGCCTGGTCTCAAAACTAATCTTCTCCTATAGTGTGCATTCATCATTCTCCCAGTCCCTGCCTTTCCCTTCTGGGGCCCAGGCTATGTGGCTAGAGCTCTTGTCAGTGAAGACTGAGGCAAAAAAAGTCATTGAGTAGTCATTGAGTAGTCATATGGCCTGAATGTTTGGGTAGACCTGTGTGGAGCCAGGAGCTGGACTTGATGATCCTTCTGGGTCCCTTCTAACTCAGGATATTCTATGACTCTATGAGTATCTCGGTCTTCTCCATATCCAAGGAGACCAGGTCTCCTATTACATTCCAGAAAGGGCCCCCACTTTCCCCAGTCTTCTTTCTATCACCGATGTACCTGTAGAACCCTTTCTTTTTGCACTTGATGTCCCTGGCCAAATCTAATTCTAAACAATCTTTGGCTTTCCTAACCTGATCCCTGGCTGCTCAGACAGTGTCTCTGTATCTGCCCCATGCAATCTGTCCTTGCTTGCACCCTCTGTAAGTCTCATTTTTCTGTTTGAGTTTGGCCAGGAGCTCCTTATTTTGTCCGTAGATCAGCAAAACCTAGGTATTTCAGACAAACTGGGAAGTTTAAGTTACTTCCAGATTAATTATGGTGTTACCTAAGTCCAAAAAAAGTTATACCATATGTTTTTTGCCTAGAAAAACTGACCATGACTCTGGGGGAAGTAAACATAAATTGCAAAGTGGAATGAATTGAAGTATGATCTTCCTAGGAAGGATGCAAGGAGTTCTTGGGGTGCAGACGACTCAGTTGTTTGAAAGACTTCAAAACTAACAGTAACTTTTGTGAGCTGCAGGATCTTGATTGCTCTGACTGGTGTTTTCTGCTTGTAATAAGGACAGTTGCACCTGGCAGCAGGGAAGCTGGGCTTTTTGTTGTCAGTAACTAGTAGTCTTATATATGATACTAGCCATATTAAACAAGTCTTGAGTCTGTTTTGTCTTCATTTCACATTGAAGCAGTCCTGAGTTCTCTGTGAATGACAGGAGTTGCCAGGCTTAAAAGGAAATATGTTAATCACCTGGATCTGTGTATACGTACTTCTTAAATGGGCATGGCACGAGAACCAAGTGGTTCATGTTGTAAGGTCAAAGTCAACATAGTAAGGTGCCATCAAAAACATATTAGCAGCTGAGTCTTTAAAAAGGTGACACAAATAGCAAACTGTTCAAATGCACATTCCTTATATGTCAGCTTCAGTGGGATACAGAGTAGATCCAGGGAAAGAAGAGTCACAAGTATAAATTTTTTGGGGGTCTGTGTATTATGAGGTGTGTTATATAATACAATTAAAACATCACTGATTTGCATTTAGGTTCAATGTATGTCCCTTTCTTCTCATCCTTTAATAAATATGATTGTAGGTAGCCCTAATAAGGCTATTTGTAAGTATAACAGATAGTGTGTTGAATACCCACTCATACATACATGAGTAAACATGCTGAAAGTAAGTGATGAAATGACCACAGAATGCTTCATTGTTGTCTATGTGACTAATGATTTATTTATTTATTTATTTATTTATTTATTACCTTTTGCTTGACAGATAGTATATGTGATAGTATTTTATACATTTATACATTTATAGAAAGGGAATAGAAAACAATGATACTATTAAAAGGAAGACTTCTGCACTGGAAAAAAAAAAAGTCTGATCTCATCTAACAATGCTTATGTTCACTAGCACAAGATTAATCAATGTATCACTGTCACTTGCAGACTACCTTCTTTCTCTAGTTTCTGACTCTCACCACCTATAGGAGAAGTCTTTGTTTTTGAAGCATGAAAACCCAGGTTTTTTTTTTTTGTTTTTTTGTTTTTTTTTCCCAATGATTTGCTGATGCTAGATGATGGCATTGTGGTTTAGCACTGAAGGGAAGCTAAGCACCACCCCACCACTCTCTCACTCCCCTTCCTCAGAAGGACAGGGAGAGCAAGTATGATGAAAAAAATTCAAGGGTTGAAATAAGGATTGGGAGATCACTCATCAGTTACCGTCATGGACAAAACAGATTCAGCACACAGAGATTAATGTAATTTATTGCCCACCACTAGCAGACTAGAACAGTGAGAAACAAACAAACAAAAAACAACAAACTAAAAACACCATTCACCCTCTTCTACCTCCTCCCACTGAGTGGTGCAATGGAACGGGGAATGTTTCTCCCACAAATAGACAATATAAGGAACAACACAGGGCATACAGTTAATCCTATGTTATTCAGAAGGTCAAATTTGATTGTCATAGAATCATAGAATCATTCAGGTTGGAAAAGACATCTAAGATCCTCTAGTCCAACCTTTAACTTGGTACTAGAGTCCACCACTAAACCATGCTACCAAGTTCTACATCTACACATTTCTTGAAAACCTCCAATATGCATTGCCTGGATCATGTCAGACACCAGAAAGACACAGCATTAAATGACTATTTCAAACAAATAAGTCATGTAGGTGTTGGCACTGAGGAAAATTTGCTTCTACTATTAGTTCATAGCTGTCACTAGGAAGAGAAGTATGAAGAAAAAGGGTGTTTTGCACCTCCCAGAGAAGAAAATGCTAAACTATTAGCTCAAATCTATATATGTTAAAAGGAAACAGATTTACTGCTGGCACTTGGTTTATTCTCTCGTTACAATGAACAGGAAAAGAGACCCTTCAGGCAATGGACTAAAGACATTCAGACATTCAGGTTACAATGGCCAAACAATGACATCAGCTGATAGACTAACTCATAACAGAGGATGATGGTGACTCGCACAAAGCCCTGACAAGCAGTCTGTTAATGAACCAAAAGAATAAAAAGGAAAATGTATTTTCCCAGATCTTGAAATATTAATACTGTTCACAAGAGGACAAAATAATGATGCAACTCCCAGTAGAAACAGAATGATCTTCTGCCAGACAGCCAAAGACACAAAGACATCTACTGTGCATGTTACTTATGACAACACTAAAAGCTGCATTGATTTCATGATTTAAAGACAGGAATCCTGCACCGTTGCACTGTCTAGCCATGTATAAATGGCCATTGTCATTTAGTGACTGGTGTACAAAATTTGTTCTTAACGTTTTTGGTTTTCCTGTGTTTTTCAATAATTCATTTCAAATGTATCCTGAAGGTTTTGCATTCTTTGTAGACAATGAGGTTAAACTTGTCACCATGCTGACATTCATATGGGTCTGTGCACATGTCTATTATAGTCCAACCTGATATACTGCTAGTACCCAGGTCTGGAGTAAGCCAATGAACATTCTTCCATACAATTACCATGTTCAAGGGATAAGTGAGGTCTGCTTTCTTCTGGGGCAGGAAGAGAGTTTAAATATCTGGACATTATCCATGCTATGATGGTTGTTTTGAGGGCAGGAGAAGAGTTCCCATTAGTTTACTGATCTGAATGGAGATGGTTCTCCCTTCATATGGCATAGCATGACATGTGGGTGGCAGAAGCAGGCTTTGCTCTTATCTTTAAAGTACTGCAGTTTACTGCAGAGAGAATACAGGGCTGAAATTGCTGCTTGGGTTGGTTTGTTTTCTGTGACATTGGTCTTCTTTTGTGTGATAGTAGGACGGTTACAGCAAACTCTGCACTGTTCCAGCTTGAATGTTGCCTCTGTGGTCTCACAATAATCACAGTACAGATGCAGCTTTGCACAGAAACTTCCATGGATGCAAATCTTGGGACAAGAAGTGAAGAAAAAAATGGCCTCGTTCAGTATAAAACTTGAGATAATTTTGCATTTACCAACTGATCTGAACAGGCAGACAAATCAATCACAGTGCTTTTCACTGCCCCATGCCATATAGAAAAATAATTTTACTGTAAAATACAACCAGTTCTGAAGCAGAAGACTATAGCTGTTTGATAGCTTAGAGCATTACCTTCAGCTTTAGAAGCCAAGTTGGATTGATGTTAGGCTACTTATACTATGATTAGTCAAAATCACTTATGCTGCTGAAAACTGACTTCTTGTTGGTATACAGGAGAATGACTTTTAACATGTTCTTACAGTCTTGGTGGCATGTGGGAGCTTGGTGGCCATAAATGCAATAAAAATGTAGTAGTGCAATTTTACTTATCTTTACATGGTCAGGAAGCTGAATTCACTGGTATTGATAATTTCATCAGAGATGGGAAGTCTTTACTGAAAACACACACGACTTCCCATATTCTGTGTTAGAAATGAACAGAATCACAGAATCGTCTAGGTTGGAAGAGACCTCCAAGATCACCTAGTCCAACCTCTGACCTAACACTAACCAGACCTCCACTAAACCATATTACTAAACCATATCACTAAACCGTATCAACAAGACTGAAAACGAGACAAGAAAGAAAAAAGCATATGCAGGACTCCTCCACCTGTGAGCATTCAGGAAGCACTCTGGATAACCTTCACAAGGGATCCTCATTTTTACCCAGGTATTCATCTAGTACATCTTTGTGTACACACAGAACTCAAACATTTTTTTCTTAAAATCTCTCTGATTTTAGCCAGTCTTGTGCAGTGTTTGAGAAGGCATCATTTGAAAGAAAATAATTAGAAGTTATTAAAGGGCATTCATCCATTGCTTGATAGTGGGTAGAGAGCTCAAGAAAGAGTCAGTGTTACAGGGGATTTATTCAAGGAAGAACAATGCTGCTTTAGCACAATGTTTTGTATAGCTGCAAAAATTCATAAACATAAATATACTGTGCTTTGCAATTGCTTTTAAAGCCTTCTGCACACCTTGGCTTTCTAGTCATCTGAAAGCTCCAGTGCTTGGTCAGAGTGTTAGGACACCTTCTTTTCAGTGACATTTCCAGAATTTGCTAGGATGGGATGGGTTGAAAATGCCTGCATTTGAAACACTCATAGTCAGGCCAAAGAAAGATGATGGGAACATTCCCCACAGCCATTCATTCACATTGTTCAGTCTATGCTCTGCTATTAGGGGTCCTGAAGAATTACCTCTTTGAACAATACAGTACCATATGTAGAAAAATTTCAAAGAACAAAACTTGAGTTCAGCGGTCTCAACCAACATGCAGTTGTTTTGTCTACTGAGAAAGGAAAACAAAATATAATATAACATCACGCATTGGCAGGAAACACAACAGATGACCTCACAAGTATTACCCATCTGAAAATAGTGTTGAATGAGAAAAAAAGGACATACGCAGGACAGCTTTTATTCTCCAAATAAATAGCTAATTAAGCTATTTGCTTTCATCTTTTTGCAAGGGATGCTTGTCATTTGCCTCTCTACAATTCGTGAGGTGGTGCGTTCAGTCTGGCAGTGGTATGGGGAATGTGTGGTTTCACTCCTATTTCACTTCCTACTTAGAAACTTAGCACCGTGTTCAGATGGAGGGTACCGTATGTCTTGTCTTTCCATAATAATGTTTCAGTGTTCACCTTTCTGCTTGAATTCATGAGCTATAAAACCAGCTCATCGGCTTTTGAAAGCAGACACTTGCACAAAAGAAGAAGGGTTTTCTCCAACATTTTTTCTTATTTTTCTCATTTTTGCTTCTTCACTGAGAATTTCTCAGCTGAGAGCTATAGGAAGATGCCAGGCCTCCTCTCTTGTGTGTTCATGAGTAATACTAGAATATCATTCATGGTCATCCAGTAGTTCTTTTTCACACACTCTTACCCTATACTTGCTGGATGCTAATTCAGACCCTTCTATACTACTCCCTTTAGGATGTTGTTCTGCAAAATAGAACAAATGAATTTTTTTTTTTTTTTGATTCACCTACATTTTTATTACTGTTTTTAATTGATCTTAAGTTTTACTTTAGGTCAACCTGAAATTTTCTCTTTGACCTAAAATGAAATATTGCACTTGGCTTCATTTTTTTTTAATTGACCCTACAAATGACAGCCAAAATTTGTGATGGAGCTATTATCTTAATTTTAAAACCTGGAGGTTGGAAGGGACCCCATGTAGGTTGGAAGGGATGTCTAGTCAACCACCTGCCCAAGGCAAACCCAGTTCAAGCATGTTGTCAGACCACGTGGAGTGTTATCTCCAAGGCTGGAGATTCCATCACCCCTCAGTGTCTCTTTACAGTATACAACCATTCTTTGTTAAAATACAAAAAAAAATCAAAAACAAAACAAAACAAAACAACAGTTTTCCTTATATCTCTGCAGAATTTAATTTGCTCCAGCTTGTATCCATTTCATCCTGGCCTTTATTTGTGTATGTGTGAGAAAACCTGTCTCTGAATCCTCTGTACCCTCCTGTTAGGTAGCTGCAGATGGGCTCCTTCTCCCCTTGCCTTCTCCTCATTGAACAAATGAATTTTCCTCAATCTTTCCTCATACATCATGTAATCCAACTCCCTGACCATCTTGGTGGCTTCTGTTGGACTTCCTCCAATACATCAATGTATACTGGGGAGACAGAATCTGGAGATAGTGCCCAGATGTGGTCTTACAAGTACTGCACAGAGGGAAATAATTGCTGCCTGTGACCTGCTGGCTGGACTCTTGCTAATACATCCCAGGATGTGTTTGGTCTTTCGAAGGTGACAAAATCTCACAATGTCATTACCATCTTCATCAGCACATTGACATGCATCCCATCTGCCCCCCTGCATATTTCTGTTTTGGAAAAATGAAAAAAAAAAGTCCTTCAGATTTTTTGTTGAGCTGAAAAAATCTGCAGATGGTTTCAGAACACCACACAATATTTTTTTTTCAGCAAATTTGCTTTACATTGAAAAATTCTACCCATCACCACTTCAGATCTTTTTGTAAACTCTATAAAGTTTACCTTACCTCTCCTTTGTTGCATGTTGTAAAAAGACTAGTACATCTGAAAAGGGGAAACTGTTGCCCTTTGCTCCCCTCCTGAACCTCTCCGGTCCCTGTGGGTTCATTCCTTTGCTATGACTCTTTGTGCCAACTCACAGCTCTGGGCTTGGACTGTTCACAATGTTAATGGGCACAAACATGTTTTTTGCTCATCTGTGCTAAAAGGAAAAAGGATGTTCTCTCCCCTGAGGAATGACTCCAACCTGTGCCTTGCCCATGTCTGAGTTCAGAAGCGTGTGGATGTGCTTGAAAGGCAAGCACAGAGCTATGCCTGATCTTCATCTACAAAATAAACTAACCATGGATTTATCACACTGATCCTTCTACAAAGTGAGTCATACGAAGAGGTATAACAGGTTTCCCTAAAATTATCAATTATCCTTTCATTTTTTTTTTCTTTTTCTTTTCTTTTTTTTTTTTTTTTTTCTTTTTCTTTCTTTTTCTGCTTGGAATTAGTCCACATGGAATGTGCACACTTTGGACCTTCCACTGGGGAAGTACACTCATGTGGTGACTCATTGATTGCTGATGTCCTAGAGAAAATCCCAGTTTCTCTATCTGAAAATTGTTTTTAGGCTTTGCCTGGCAGATTCAAGCAGTAAGTGGCTGGAAATCCTGCATACAGCATTGAGCAGAAGAAGTTCCTGGGATCTAGGGAGTTGGTCCAGTGTTCTCCATCTGTTCCAGCACTGTTGCCAAGTTAAACTTTTGTGCTACAGATTGCACAAAAGAGAGAAAAGAACTACAAATGAAAAGGTTTGAGAGTGGGAGACTTTGAATTCAACCAAAGGAAACGAGAGTAATGTGGGCCTCTTTGGGACCAGCGCAGACAGCTGCAGCAGGAACTCTATGCCTTCAAGCATGTGCCAGGAGAGTTCAAGGGAACGACCCCTCCAAGGCTGTGAATCCCCCATCCCACAAGTGAGGGCTGCATGCAGACTCCAGCCCACATGAGGGCAAGGAGAAAGGTATTTGTATCCCTGATTTGAATTTCACAGGAAATGGAGGGATCGCCTTACTCCTGGAAGGAGAAAGACATGATTTTCATTCTAAATAAGGCAGCTCACATGTATGTCAGAAGTTCCACAGTGAAATCCCACTGCACTCACTGCATGTCTTTTTATGAATAAAATTTTAATAAATGTCCAGTGTTTGATTTTTTGCAGCAGACTTGCCTGGCTTTGATCTACATTTGCCTGGGCTCAGCATGGCTGCTGCTGCCTGCCAAGCTAAAGAGAAAAAAGTTACTTTCCTTAGTTTAAATAAAAGTGTGGTGTTTTTTTAAAAAAACATCTTGGCTGTTGAGTTGTATGTTATACATCATGCCTTAGCCCCATCCCTTCTCTCCCAATCCAGAGCGCACACTGAAACAATTTCCCTGTGGTTTCCCTCCTTGGTGGAGTCGAATTCCTAGAAAACAAAAGGAATGTTGCAACTGTGATCATAAGCTCTAAGACTGCAAATCTTACATAGACAGGAGCCTCAGTCTGAGCAGGACGCTGGTAGCAATTTATCATGAGTGGGTACCTTTGGTTTGAGCCTTACTGTTGGCTCCAGCAAAGCAGACAGGTCTGTTCAGACAAGTACATGTTTGTCACAGGAACATCATTGTCCTGTTACATAAAGCCTCATATGTGTGCAAAACCAAGGGATATTTCTACAGCCCTGGGAATGGCACAAAGCAGTGAGGATCTGATCACCTCTGTAGGCCCCTTGTCTCCCCAGCCTCCATGCAATGTCACTCAGCCTTCCCAAGGCCAGTGCTTTCTGTGACTTCCAGTGGCAACCCCATCAGGGCCTGAATCTGACACAGTCTCACCTGAATGCCTCTGACTGAATCCCAAAGTCTCAGAATGGCATACAGACATTCATCTAAATTAATTTGAATTAACTCTTGCAAAAGTGATAGAGCCAATAATCCACCTAGCTGGCAGTTGGGCAGTGACCCACAGCCCTGCTGGACCCAACCTTCCACCACCCGCCCCAGAAGGCTGATCTAGATTCACACAGGGAGCTGGTTGAAGGGTGACCTGGTAATGAGGGCCTCACTGGCTACTCTTTGAGCTTGTGCACACATGCCTCGAAAGCAGTGTGACAGCAGTGTCAGCACAGCCAGCCCTGTAACTCTATCCATGTCCATCACTGACTTTTGTTACAGAAAACCAGAAGAGCTCTGGGAAGGAATCAATGGGCAAGTGTGGCACCTGCCCAAACATCTATAGCACAGGGCTGTCTCCTAGCCAGCACATATTCTCCATGTGGGGTCCCGTCCTGTTGCAGAGGGAAATGCTGAAACGATGCCAGGCAACCCTACTGTAAGGGCAAGGCCACTGCAGGCTCCATTGGTGTCTGTGGGCCACCCAAAATAGTGGTGGTTCCTCTGCCAGGTTGGCATTGCATGCTAACAGCATGAGCAGCACTGAGAACAGAGGATTGCTTGTGATCAACATGTCTAGAAGAAAGCTGCCCTTTTCTGCCCAACCTCAATCATTTCTGTCCATCGCGTAAGGCCTTAAAATCTGGACTATGTGACCCAAAGGGCAAAGAAAATAAGTAAGTGCCACCCAATGCTCTTTTTTTTGGCACTTCAGTCACTCTGGTTTTACCAAGCCTTTCTGCTTTTGGAAATCTATGAAACAAAGCTCCACTTTAACTATTAAAATGTCATTCCAATGCCTCAAGTGATTGGCTTGCTCAATGCACCAGAAGCTGCTTGCTGGTCCCTTTTCCTGTCCCTCCACTACCTGTCACTTAGTGTGCTGGAAGCCCTTCTAATTCCTGAGGATCCCTTTGCAACACACCAAGCAGACTTCGCCTTTCTGGAAGTACCAAGCAATGCTCAATGTTGAAGCGTGCCCAATGGGGACATTTGAAATAACAGGTACCCCTCCTCTCTTAACTCCTGCTCTAGAACTTCTGCCTTACTTGGAGAAGATCTTAATGGGAATCTTTTTCTTTCCTTCCTTCCTTCCTTCCTTCCTTCCTTCCTTCCTTCCTTCCTTCCTTCCTTCCTTCCTTCCTTCCTTCCTTCCTTCCTTCCTTCCTTCCTTCCTTCCTTTCCTTCCTTTCCTTCCTTTCCTTCCTTCTTTCTTTTCTTTCTTTTCTTTCTTTCTTTTTTCTTTTTTTTTTAAGAGAAAAACAAACTTGCTTTTGTGAGGGATTGAAAGGCCTTGCAGAAGGATCTAGATACACTGGAGCAGTAGACAATCAACAACAGCATGAAGTTCAACAGAGGTAAATGACGGTTTTATGGGTTTTACAGGGATATAGTTAATTTTCTTTATAGTGTCTGGTACGTGTAATGCCAGCAGGTCAAAAGAGGCAATTCTCCTGCTACACATAGCACTGCTGTTGCCTCACCTTGAGTATTGTGAGTAGTTCTGGGCTCCACAGAAAGGATGTTAAGGTACTTGAAAGCATCCAGAGAAGGGTAAAAAGGCTGGTAAAAGGGCTGGAAAGCATGGCCTGTGAGGAGAGGCTGAGGACACTTGGATTGTTTAGGTTGGAGTAAAGGAGAATGTGAGGCAGTGAAATTTCTGGCCTGCATTATTTAGAATGTCAGATAAGATGATAAAACTGTTTTCATGTTAAATGCCTGATAACAATCTGAAGTGAATGAGATATTTATTGTTGTAGGATGATTTCCCTAAAGAAACCTTTGTCTGAATTTGTTCCTCACACTCTTTAAATTCTTCACATGGTGTTGATAGCTTCCACTTTCGATGTCAATTTGTTTGAGATGAAATTGGACAAGAAGTTTCTGGAAATTCCCTGCATTTATTTTTTTATTCCTATTCATTCCAGAAGCATATTTCAAAGGAAGATGGCATCATACCCACATTCAGTGGGATTGTACCTGAAGCACAAAGAGATGACTTGATTATCTCTCAGCAGATCTGAAGAAAGATGGAACTTGTCTTTTGAGCACTGCCTTGAGCCCACGTAAATCACTTACATTGTAGAACACCCAGGAACAGCATCAAAAACATGTTGGCTATGTAATACTAAGGTTATGTGGGACTTGTGCTCCTGCAGCACGTCAAGAAAAATTTTGTTGTGGGGAAAAAAGAAGTAATATAAGAAGTGTCTGTAATGGTTGTGAGCAGCACATGCCCCTTTGCTACGTGTCTGCCTTGCAGACCGCCCACATGCCATCTGCCCAGACTATCAGACATTCTGCTAACTTGCCAGGTTTATTTGGACATGGGCTCCTGCATACATCACTGTGTGTCTTCTGCTGTGCCAGTGCCTGAACTTCAGGAAAACACATTCAGGCCACATGTCTTTCCCTTCCATTACCTAGTGCATCTGAGCCTGGCCTATTTCTGAACAAGTCTTGTTCTTTGAGGCACACGTCTCTGGACATATTCTGCAGCTCTGGACTAGCTGCAGAAGAAAGGGATGCACTGCAGGTTGTTGTGGACCCAAGGGACATCTACCTGTCTTTCAGGAGGAGTCCAGGTGCCACAGCTCCATCCAGAACAGAGCATCATCAAGAAGAAGTGGAGACTAGTCACCTGTATACAGACAGTTCTCTGGCTTCTTAGAATCCTTTTTATGACCCCCTCCATCCTCATTATCTGAGTAGCTCGTTGTAGTGATCACAGCACTACCCTGCTGGCAGCATCCTATGCCCTGGCATTGCAAAGCTCTCAGGTAGTGCAGGTTTATTACATGCATTTCATTGCATCCTGCTCAGACCATTATACACCATATTCCTGAAATAAAATCTCCAATTTCTTAGAGATTTCAAGGCTAGAGCAAGCAGCTGTGGGCCTGCCAGGACACAGCCTTGCAGGGATCTTGGAGCAGCAGCATAAATCTCATATTCCCTGACCTCAGTTCACAGCAAGAATCTGAATACAAGAGCCTGATTTTGATTTTTTTAGATGACTTCATGCTTAAGAACTGTTGCTGTCCTGACAGCAATTGTGTCATCTTGCAAGAAGCAACATGTACTAATTTTAGATTACCCTCACTGAAGTCAAAAATAGAAAAGTTAAAGCAACCTTAACCCAGCTTTATTAGGCTTTGTTACATGTTTTTGACAGTCACTGATATGACTGAAGGCATCATCTTATTCACATTCATGCAGAAATACAGGAGAGAAGTGTAATAATGTGTAACATCAGGACTGACAATGGTGAAAGAGACAGAAAAAGCCAAGTTCCCTTCTCTCATTATACTTCTTTTTACAAGATCCTGATACCATGTATTGCCCAGAGAAAGAGCCAAAAGATAGCCAAGTCAGGCATTAAAAAGAAAATCGGGTTCACAACCTTATAGGTAACCTTAAACATTCTCCCTTATGAATTTTAATGATTATAGTGACAATAACAAATGTCGATCTCATGTTATTTTTCCATTGGATTGTCACATGCAGTGCACATGATACCTAGTCCTCACCAAAATTAAAAGAAGTGATCTTCTCTTCCCTGTTGGATGGTTATATTCATTGCTTTTTGCCCACAGGTCAGTCTAAGACCAAAAGAGATGTGGCAAAAATTCCTGGCTAAATACAGTGAAAAACTCAAATTTTTATTGAGGTTGTCAGCTATTTTTGAGAGATGATTATTTACAAATACTTTATTTCACTAATTGTAAAATTGAACGTTGTAGTTTTTCCTATGAAAACAGAATTTTAGGAACTTCAGTAAATAAATAAATAAATAAAACTTGAATGATTTAAAACAAAAATCCAAAATCAAAACTGCAATGTTTAATATCAGATTATATGTTTATGTCAAACTAAAAATGTGTTGAATTTTCATACATCTAATTGCCCTTAATGACTCTTTCTTTCCCTTCCTTTATTTTTTTCAGTTTGTTCAGTGTAGAAACAAGCAAACAAACAAAAACCAATTACTTTTACAGCTCTATTCCAGTGAATAGAATTAATAATAATGAACAACAAAAAGTATTTTACATTATGCTTCACCTTTTAAAACTTGAAAATTTGACCATTAGTTTATCTGCCTGACAGCCATGTGAACTAACACAAGACATTATGCTGTTTTACACGGAGACATTTTAAACAGTGCAGCTGACAGGAAAAAAAAAAATATATTTGCTTATTTTAAGGCATGTTTTAGTTCCTCCCAGAAGCAATGTTAAGGCACATGCAAGACAAAGAGGTGATCTGAGACAGCCAGCATGGCTTCACCAAGGGCAAATGGTACCTGACCAATCTGGTGGCCTTCTACGATGGAATGACTACATCAGTTGACAAGGGAAGACCGAACAATGTCATCTCCCTGGACTTCTGTAAGGCTTTTGACATGGTCCCACATGACATCCTGGTCTCCAAACTGGAGACTGTGCTTGGGTTGGGACAATCCCAGACATGCATACAGAGTGTGAGAACTCATTGAGAGCAGCCCTGCAGAGAAGGACTTGAGGGTTCTGATGGATGAAAAGCTCAACATGAGCCAGCAGTGCGTGCTTACAGCCCAGAAGGCCGACTGCATCCTGGGCTACATCAACAGAGGAGTGGGCAGCAGGTGGAGGGAGGTGATTGTGCCCCTCTGCTCTGCCCTTGTGAGGCCCCACCTGGAGTGCTGCATCCAGGTCTGGGGCCCCCAGCAGGAGAAAGATGTGTATCTGTTAGAGTGGACACAGAGTAGGGCTACGAAGATGATCAAGGGGCTGGAGCACTTCTATGAAGGAAGGCTGAGAGAACTTTGGATATTCAGTCTGGAGAAGAGAAGGCTCAGGGGTGACCTCATGGCGACTTGAAGGGTTCTTATATAAAAGACTGAGAGCGATTCTTTGCTCCATCAGATAATGACAAGACAAGGGGGAATGGTTTTAAACTAAAAGAGAGGAGATTTAGAATAGAGATTAGGAGGAAATTCGTCCCTCAGAGGGTGGTGAGGCACTGGAACAGGTTGCCCAGAAATGTTGTGGATGCCCCATCCCTGAAGGTATTCAAGACCAGATTAGATGAGGCCCTGAGCAACCTGATCTAGTGGGTAGCAGCCCTGCCTATGGCAGGGGGTTAGAACTAGGTGATCTTTGAGGTCCTTCCAACTCAAGCCATTGTATCATTCTATGATAATTTCTGCAAAGGAGATCCACTTGTCCTGTGCCAGGCCTCTAAAAACAAGGGACTCCAAATCATGTAACTATGAAAGTATCAGTTCAAGTGGTGTGTCTGTCACTTCACAGAAGCTTGGTGGCAGGGGCAGAGATTATAATGTTCCTCAGATCTGTATTCACAGATTTAGCCACGTGAGGCTATCCTACCTCTTCCTGCAGCTTCATGTGAGGAGTGGAAGTAGATTAATGATTTAATTTACAGATTAATAGCTGATTTCCATGTATGACATATAAATAGGTAAAATAGCTGGCAGTTTGCTGTGTATTAATATAAAAAGCATGTTTACCTCCTTAGTTGTTCACTTGAGGTTTTATTATGAAGTAATTCTATTTTGGGGTTTAATGTCCTTCTGAGAGAATTTGCATCATTTACCTAATCTTAATGCTGAATATCAAAGCACTTGGATTCACATATAGCTGAGATGGAAAAAAAAAATAAATATTTGGAAACAGTATAGATCAGATTATTTTGTAATCAAATGATCTGAGTATATTTATTGCAATATGACAATTGACTGTTACCACATATATCAGGAATGCAGTGTTGGGCTTTATATTTCACTTTGATTAAGCGATGGAAAATGGCAGAAAAATAACCTTTCAAGATATTTTACAGTCTGTCTGCCTGCACATATACATACTAAGTTATGCAGGCTCTGCACCAGCACAACCATCTCTGTCTGAGTCTTAAGCAATGTCTCAGATGGCACTCACCCTGAAAAACAGGCCAGAAAGCCCATGTTAATTGCATAGTTAAGTAGAAAGAGACAGATATGACACAAAACAGTCTGATAAAAGGTGATCTATAGCAATTGGTTTGGGTGTAAGGTAGAGAGATTAAGTAACATTTCAGAGAAAAGGACATGGACATCATATGTACTGACAGCTCTACCATTGCCCACATGAGGAACTCCTGGAGAGTTTCACATGATGAGACCCAGAGCACTCACATCCAGGCATTTAGAATTCTAAAAAGGTCCCGTGAACATCTGAATACTGAACCAGGAGTGTTTCCTTTGTCTTCAAGGCAACAGAAATGGAATAATCTTTATTAGACAAATTATACAGCCAGAAAATGAAAGTTTGGGCACTAAGAGTTTTCTTTGGGCATGATTTGGAAGGCACAAAGGCCAAGCTAATAAAATTTTCCACCTTAATTGCGTTAGTCAGTTAGGCAGCCTTAGTTAAAATACTGGCTACTGTACTTGTCCTATAGCAAACTTTGCTAAAGATAGATCTGTTATGTGATTGATACTTATCTGACTACAGATCTTTATTCCTACAAATAGGGATTCTCCATATGGTTTTTTAAAACTGTGCAGGGACACATACTTTTTAATATAAATATGTAGGGTAATTTTCTGTGGGCTGGTTGGGAGTACATTTTGCCATCCTACTGCTCCTTCCACTTCAGAGTTTCTCCCTGGCAGTTTTGTGGACCATGAAACAATTTAGCTGAGAAACATCAGCCAGTCCACCACTTCCACAGGCATGAGTGGGCTCACTGCTAGTTCTTGTTTTCCAGTGGGCAGAAAAACACCCCAATATTGCTTGAAGTAAAGATCACTCTTCCAACTTCAGACCCGCTCTAAATTTACATTGGATGCAAGCATCAGAGGTAGATTACATGCTTAGTTACTCATTTGCCTTCTCTATCCCTCAGAGCAGGTAGACACAGGAACATTTTGGGTGAATGTATTATTGTGCACAAAAACAATACCAAAATACTCAGCCACCCAAGGGGAAAGCAGCTGGAGAGCTAGAGAAATTATACAAATCTTAGTAACTCCGTGTGGTCAGCAACAACGACGTGACAGTGGGGAAATAAAGAACTGGTTGGAGGCTTGAATGAGACTTTGAAAGAGATCTTGCTGTAATGTCTGAATCCTGGGACTTAATCAGATACAGCTGTGCTGAAAAGCCTCAATCTAGAAAATAAAGGAGGAGCTAAAAGCATCATGTTCAGAGAGATTTGCATATGTTGAATGGATTAAAATGCTGCTTAACCATTCAATAGGGAATGTAGAAAAAAAGTGTATTTCCCTCGCGTGCCGATCATTTGCAGGGTTGTGTTCAACTGCAGCCCCTCAGAGAGAGGTTTTAGAGAGAGGAAAGCAAATGAACCTGGGAAATGTTAATTAAATGTGTTCTCTGAGATCAGTTACATGTGAATTAACAGAGGAAATGGATTGAGCAGGATCATGCCAGAGGTGAGGCACAGGATAACATCTATTCTAAGCATAAAGAACAGTCTTGAGTAGCCCAGATACACTAGACTGTAGACCCAAATAAAATTTATCTGGCATTACAAGTGCATTCCAAAAGGAAAGATCTGTGGTTGATTTTGCACCTAAAAAAAGAAACAAGAACAATTCTTCGTTTATGCACTATCACCTTTTGGACACTTACTTTTTAAAATATGTGATGGCCAAAAGTCATAGACTTTCCAGAGTTCCTGAAAATACAACAAAGACCCTGTGTGTATTTTTCTGTGCCAGAATACCTTTAAATATCTACTGATCATGTAAACATGGTTATGAATACAATGTAGGAGTTAACATGCTTTTAACTAGCCTAAGCTGACATAGGGAATCTTTTGCATCAAGAGTTGTACCCTCCAACTTGCTGTGCATTTGAGAGAGAGAAAAAATGTATTTTCTTGTACTTTCATTGCTGTGTTGCTCTGTATGAGCAGTTCAGACATTAATCAGGTGAAATTCACATTTATTTTAACATAAATAGGCACTGCAGGGTCGGGCCCAGGAAATAGTTTATATATCTTGCTGAGCTGTAAAAAACACTACAGACTTGTTGACAGAACTGCATTCCTTGAAATGCTCCATTATTGGCTGCTTGTAAAATCAAGGTCTGCCTTTTCCCTGTTAGTCTCCACAAGTTTGTTGTTAATTAGGCTGAGCATCATTCTGACTTCTATAAAGCTAGTAGGGGGTTAATTAGGAAAAGCAAAAAGAACAAAGAAGGCAGTGAAGACGCCTCAAAGAGAGGCAGGAGGAGAAGAGATGACAATCTCCCTGTCAGCTTGGGGCTTGGCTTGGAATTTCTGCACCTCTGTAAACTGAATTGTGAGCTGTATTTGAACCCTCAGCTGCTGAGTGTAAAAAGGTAACTGAGCCCTGAGCCAGATGGTAGGACAATAAGGAAGCTTCCTCACGTTGCTGGTGTGTTGAGCACAGCCTTTTAGGGTCCATTTGGTTCAGACACTTATCCGAACATCTTTGACCTGAAAAGCAACTTGATTTGGGGTTTCCGGGGAGACTTCTGGCATACAATCCGTCCACACATGGGGACTTGTGCTTCTTTCTGATGATGTGCACAGAGTAGAGTTCAAAGAGGAGGAGGAACATGTGCGTTTTATTTTGCGTTTAAAGAAAAGACATCAGTAATGTTTCCTAAGCAAGAGGCAGAGGAAAAAAAGAAAAAAAAAAAAGGTATTGTATGGAACAAAAGAGCAGAATTAGTCGCACAGCTGGCATTCAAAGATCATCATAGAATTATTAATTAATTTATTTATTTAGTGAAAATGCTCGTAATGTCAAAGATTTTCTCTTTCGGAGCCCAGGTAACTTTTGAGTGTAAAGGTCCTGGCCTGGGTCACTTAATCTTCAGGTTACCTGTGTTCAGGTTACCTGTGTTTGCTTAATTGTTTCACATCAGCTGTGCTGAGTAAAAGAAAATGATCAGCAAGAAAAGTACCTTTTACTTGGAAGTCTTTTTTTTTTCCTGCTACTGTTGACACACAATCACTTTTCTAAAAAAGAGATTAAGAATCACCCCCAAATTGAAAATGAATTATTTTTCATCAGATCTTTTGATGTGAAGTCACTGTTACTAATGCCCTTCTGCCTCCTGCAGCTCCAGCCTAAATTTGGGACAAGCAGTCACTGCATCCAGCTGAACTGAAAGTGTTCCCTAATTAACTGAGCTAAGCGAGTCCTCCACTCACAAAGAATGCCTAGGTGATAATCATGTCTGCATTCAAACGTCTCTTGCTAAACCCAACCTCTCCCCCCGCCCCAGTCCCTCCTTGAAGTTAAAAACTTTTGGCTCAAGAATGCGGTAGGGTTGTCCCTTGCTACTCCCACTCCTCCTGCACCCCTTCCTCCACCGCAAGGCCCTCCCCCTGTCCAATTTGGATTAGGCTGTACCTTTTCTTCTCTTCCTTCAAGGGTGAGGGTTTTATTCCCTTCTTTTCTGCCCAGATCTCCACTAAACAAAGGAGCTCTGGGTACATCACCAATTCCAGGACGTAAAGGTATTTAAAAAGTTTCGGACTAAATCCAATCCTGCATAGCTAGGATCGATTTTCTTTCTCTCTGTAATTGATGTTGTAATTCTTTGTCTGCCTAACTGTATTTTATTTTTTTTTTCTAAGTTTTATGCATTTTTAATTAAATTAATTTACAAACTCAAAGGCAAGGTTTTGAAAAGTCTTTCCTGATTCCTTCCAAACTTGCAGATCAGTTTTAAATCTGATTTAGTGATTGGCTCTCTCCTTACTTTGTCAGTGTAGTTCTTACAAGTGGTGTTGGATGGAATTTCTCAAAGCTGAAAATAATTTTTGAGTCTTTTTAACTCTCTTTTGATGGTGTAAATGACTTTTCCATACTCTCTTAGTAAGACTTTTGTTAATGCTCTCATAGTACGTGCCTGTGTATCGATCATTTGTCTTGCTTCTGATTTCTCTGTGAGGAAATGTATAAATCTGGAGTTTCTTCAGCTTAAATTTCTGCATGAAGGCTGGAAATCTCTGGAAGTGTAAAACTTTAAGCTTTTAATGACTTCGCTTCCATTTGTGAGCTACCTTGAGAACTCTGGGAGGAAAGGAAATGCTCTCCCTTTTGTCTAGCTGAAGGTAATCATATTCCAGCCTTCAGCAGACAGGCATGTGCAGCAAAGTAGCAGCAGAGCTTGCAAGGCTGCTGCAAGAAAGGCAGTTTCTTTGTCTCTGCCTCTGCTCCCAGCCCTGCCTTTTCCTTCCCACTCTGTCTTTCTCATTCACTGCATTTGAAATATTAGAGCCTGAAAAATGCATGCCCTCAAGAGCTGAGAGATTCCCAGCTGGGACACCGCTCTGGAGTTGTGAGGAATTTCTTTTTTGTTGTTGTTCAGACGCATTTTCTGCCTTGTCTGGGCTGATTTTGCCTGCTTTGGGGCTGGGCTGGAACTGGAAAGTGCTGCTGTGGGAAAGCAAGGGGGACAGTTAGGGGAGGCTCAGGGGCCCTGTCCCTCCCAGCAGGAGCAGACTTAAAGCCTGTGCCTCTGTCAGAAGCAGCAGATATTTCCAGTCTGGGTGGAGAGGGGAGACCTGTGAGGATTCCTCCCTGAAGGAGCAAACTTTGGGGTCTTGAGGTGAGAGATGCTTTCTAACCCTCCCCCGACCAGAAGAAGCAAGGAAGGGACCCCAACTCCGATGCATGGGGGTGGGCAAGGGAGGAGATGAAGGGTCATTTGCACGTGCCAGTGCAGGGCTGGGGGATTTGGAGAATGGGAGGGATGATGGGGGCTAAGAGGAGGAATAAGAGGGCACAGGATCAGGGGGTGCAGTCTGGGAAGAACATTCCTCTGTGATACATTTTCAGTCTTTTCAGTGAGCGTTCTCATAGCCTTCCTGGTCTCCCCCTCTGAGCCCAGCCTCGCAGCACTGCCTGTTCCTGCACCCTCAGCCCAAGCCTGGGGCCATGCTCCTCATCACTGAGGAAGACCCCAGTTCTGATTGCACTCCTCCCCCTGGGTCTGTGCTGTGCCAGGATCTGTGCCCTTTGCCTGGGTTTATTTTCCTTTTGCCCTCGGTGCCACATAAGACCCAGAATGACCGCAAGGACTAAAATTAAGCTGCTCCAGAGACCACTGTGGGTGCCTTGCCCATAGTGCTCCGTGGCATGAGCTGGCCCTCAGCTTTTCCTGAGGGCTCAGGTCCTGGGCTCTGCACATATTGGCCAGAGGCTGTCCACAGGACCCTCTCCCCCATGTCACTGCCCCCAAAGGAGGGAGAAGGGCTCACATCTTTCGTCCCAGGAAGGGGTCTTGTTCATCAAGACTGATCCACGTGGACTTGCTTAGGGCAGAAGATCTCTGGGGACTGAGAAACTGCCCTGGCATGTTTCAGGGCAACAGCCTGGACCTGGTCCTTGTCTACCTATGGCCTAGCTCATGGGCTCTGTTGCTGGCATGCAGCCCGGGAGAGCTGGTAATGATGTGCTCATCCCAAGCTGTGTCCAAAACCACAGGTGTCTGCCTCCTTTGGCCCACTCCCTGCCCTCTGAAGAAGCTTTGGACCCCATACCATCCCTTTCCCTGTGGTCTGTCATTCCCAGATGTCTGGCCCAGCTAAGGGTCTCTGATCCTACATACCCCCCAGCACACCCAGCTTTCCACCTTGTCCCTTCACCCTCCTCCTCTACTCTGTTCCTCCATCCTCCACAGAAACCAGACTTAGCTTAATGTACCATGTCTTCATCCTGTAGCCCCACCTCAGTCTTCCATCTTGAACACGCGACCCTTCTGCCTACCTCAACACTGACATGTATACCACTCTGATGTGTTTTCTAGCAATTCCTCTGCTTGAAACACCAGGTATCTGGGAGGTTGTTTTCAAGCAACTAATCTGTCACATATCCAGTCTGGCTAGAATACAGCACAATAAAGCAGAGCTATGGGACCTAGGAAGATGGTCCATAAATAGGATCCACCCTTCCTTGAAGTGCTAATATCCTCTTGCTTCATAGCCCTGCATCTTGTGTTGCTCCTCTGAATCTAGGTACCACACCAAGTTCAGTATCATGACCACGCAGGTCACTCTTCATTTCTTCCCCAGGAAGGCAGAAAAATTGGATACAAGAGCAGAGTCGTAACCCTTAGAGATCTTTTGGTTTCTGCCCCATGGGAAAGGAAGGCTTTGGCGATGATGTGGTGCAGAATGATAGTGTGAGCATGTTGGCTGCATGCACAATGAGCCAAACTCAGTGTGACTGTATGATCTCACTGTATTAACTCTGGGGGGGGAACAGCCTGGGGTGAACAATCATTTTAAAAGTATGAAAGCCCTTAAGAACACTTGTTTGTCTTTCTTTCTCTTTCCTCTGTCTTTACTTCTAGAAAGGGAACAGCAGAAAGGCACCTTGGCACTTAGGGGCTGCTGCCACAATCCATCCTCCACCAAGGCAGCAGGGACCCTCCAGCTGGAAGAAGCTTTCGGGGCATCCAGGGGAATCGTGGAATCCGTGCCATCATGGGGGTATTATGGCTGGCCAGGTTCATGCTGGGATGTACAGCAGTTTTGTATGTGGAACAAACCCAGGGTCAATATGAAGGGGACTTGCAGACAGACAGATTTGCAGGCTATGAGGAAAGACAGCCAGCAAACAGAGTGAGAAGAAGAGGCCAAGACACTTTACGAGGGTATGTTTAATATTCATTTCTATTTTACAAAGCAGAACTTTGTTTGTTATTATAGCACATAGAGACATGCCTACAGAATTGCCTTTTCTATTTTTCATGGAGTTCAGGAAGGAATCTGCTCTGCAGACCAGGGTAGGAGGAAAGCTCGTACTGCAGGAGACAGCCAAACAGGCAGAGGACCCAGACTCCTCCCGTGTGAACAGAGTGCTGTGCACTGGGTTCTGTGGCTTTGATCAGTGGATCACAGCACTTTAGGGGCTCACACCAGGACTGTGAGGAGCCATCCACATCCTGCCTGTTGGTGGGACGGATCCTGGACATTTGCCTGGGGTGATGGCTTTGGCTGGGCTTTCCACTGTCACTAGCAGGGATGCTGCCAACTTGGGTTTCAACCCTGGTGTCACTCATCTCTCTGCTACCAATTGATGCTCTGGGCTGTACCAAGAGATTATTGCCTCTGATAACTGCTTTTACATAATGGTTGTTCTCTCGATTGTTGCTCATGGGCAGGCGTCCATACTCAGTCCTCTGTTGCGAAGTTGTGGCTTGTGGTCTCATCTCTAGCCAAATCAGTGTGAGAACTGGACTTGTGAGGGCTTTCCACCTGAGGAGGGATACAGGGCTAAGCTAGAGAACACTGGAGCTTGTGCTGGAGCTCAGCAGTGTTTGTGTGTTCTCAAGATGGTTCCTGGCCCCAGCACCGATCCTGAGTTATTTTAAGTCTGCCTGGCTGTAGTTCTTGGAAAGTGTTCCTGTGTCCGTGGGCAGAATCAGAGCAGAACGTGATACACGCGCAAAGCCTGGGCTGTGCCAGAGTCCTCCAGCACTTGCTGGAGAATGCTTTTTGAATGGGATGGAGCACCACACTTTCAGCCGAGACAGACAAACATGTATGTGTGGGCTGGAGCTGGAACACAGAGCCTGGCAGTAGAGCTGCCATGGGCAGGGCCGTGGTGCTGGCACCATTTGCTCTTTGAATTCAAAAATGCACAGCCAATTGTTTCTGCTATGGTGGATTTAGAAAAGATGGACAGCAGCTGCCCTGGGGCTTGTTCTTCTCAAAACTAGTTACCAAAAGCAGCCATTAGCTCATTTGCAGGGCAGGACCACCCTATGTCTCTTCCATTATAAGCCAGAAGTACTTTTGCTGTGATTCTTTCAGGTATCTTTGTGGATGTAGTCTGTTTAAAAAAACTTTCCAAATCTTTGTGATAAAAATGATGATGGACATTTCTTATAAAGGATGGGGTGACTGTCTACCGGATCCAGAAACTCTTGTTCAGTCTGGCAGCCTAGGGCAATATGTGATTGATCACTATGTTCATAATGGGAATAGAAAAGAATGGAGGTCCCTGGAATCCGGTGATCTTATGAAACTCAGTGACCTAGGTGACCAGATACTGTTTTCAAAAATAGCTTAGAGATTACGTTCTTTTGACTTTTGGGAATGTGAAGGGTCCAAATCCCACAAATGCTTTAAAAACGAAGCCCAAGCTCTCAAGTTAGAAAACTTTTCTCTAAAGCCTCAGACATTTGCTATCATTTAAGTAAAGTAATACTCAAATTATGAGTTATGTAAGCAACTAAAGGCCACACAGTAAATTTGAGGTAGCCTCAGAATCAGGCCTGAAGTGTTAGTCTCCCAGTCCACTGCTGAGAGCTAAGGACCACACTGCTACCTCTCTCCTTTTGTCTTCTGCTTTCTTAATGCCCTCTGAAACAACTGATGTAGGAAGAGAAAAGACCCCACTGGGATAAGTGCAAGGTCTGTTTAGGGAAATCTGTGCAACTATAAATTAAGATAACTGAAGATTCATTGTTTCCCAGCCCTTGGGAGAGCAGTCTTTTTGCAAGGGAGAGGATGATGGTGGACAATGAAAGGAGAGCTGGCAAAACCCAGAGTGGCTGGAGATCTTGCCTCAGGCAATTCCCATGCTCTTTGTCAAGTGACCCTGACAGTCTCCTTGGATTTGTGTCGAAATCTCCTTCAGTATTTCTAGCCCTTCAGCAATTGCTCTGCTTAAAATCTCCCTCTCTCTGTCTCTGATAAACCACTTGAGATGAGAAATCTATTAAAGAATGACATTTTAAGTAGTGTTCTACTGGTCTGAGAAGGCAGCCACAGATGTCACCATCTGCACTGTTGTAGATGGGGCTGTCAGCCACTGAAAGCCATCCCCTGAAGAGTCACAGACCCAGTAACTTTTATTGTAGATTCCCCAGACTGTCCTGGTCCCTCATCCTGCTCTGCCTAGAAACAGATCTAGAGAGTAGCAGTTATGGATAAACATCTTCCCTGACCTGTTTTTTTTTTTGCCGCTTTAAGGTATCAGGATTTGTGGCTGCTGTAAAATATAACCAAAGGTTATAAGCAAAGGCTATCTGCATCTTACACATTACTTAACTTTTTCTTCATGCCTAGAGCTTTGACCATATTAAGATGGTTGGGCCCAAAGAATTGCAGTGAATGGAGTTATATCCAGTTGGAGGCCAGTCACAAGTGGTGTCCCCCAGGGCTCAGTACTGGGGCCTGTTCTCTTTAATATCTTTATCAGTGATCTGGATGAGTGCACCCTCAGTAAGTTTGCAGATAACACCAAGGTGGGTGGGAGTGTTGATCTCCTTGAGGGTAGGAGGACTCTAAAGAGGGATCTGGGTAACCTGGATCGATGGGCCGGGGCCAACTGTATGAAGTTCAACAAGGCCAAATGCTGGGTCCTGCACTTTGATCACAACAACACCATGCAATGCTATGGGGTTGGAGAGGAGTGGCTGGAAAGCTGCTGGGTAAAAAGGGACCTAGGGGTAATCATTGATTGCTGGCTGAATAGGAGCCAGCAGTGTGCTCAGGTAGACAAGAATGCCACCAGCATCCTGACTTGTATCAGAAATAGCGTGGCTAGCAGGACTAGGGAAGTATTTGTCCCCTTGTACTCAGCTCTGGTGAGGCCTCACCTCAAATACAGTGTTCAGTTTTGGGCCCCTCACTACAAGAAGGGCATCATGTGCTGGAGCATGTCCAAAGAATGGCAATAAAGTTGGTGAAGTGTCTAGAGAACAAGTCTTATGAGGGCTGTTTTGGGAATTGGGGTTATTTAGCCTAGAGAAAAGGAGGCTCAGGGGACACCTTATTGCTCAGGTCTACAACTACCTCAAAGCAGGTTGTAGCTGGGTGGGGGTCTGTGTCTTCTCCCAAGCAACAAGCAATAGGACAAGAGGAAGTGGTCTCAAGTTGCACCAGGGAAAGTTTAGGTTGGATATTAGGGAAAGATTCTTCACTGAAAGGGTTGTGTGGCATTGGAACATGCTGCCCAGGGACATGGTTGATTCACTGTCCCTGGAGGTATTCAAAAGAAGTGTAGATGTGGTGCTTCAGGACATGGTTGGCAGTGCTAGGCTAACAGTTGGACGTGATGATCTTAGAGGTCTTTTCCAACTTAAATGATTCTATGAATTATTCTTCTTTGTCCCTGCTTTTCTCTGGAGTGGATGGAACCATGGATTCTTTCCATCTCTACATTTTATTATATTTAAGTTTGGGCAAGGAAATAGAATCATACCTGAACTGTATGGACGGGTGTTACCCAACTTTCTTCCACCTCCTTCCAGCTTGCTACACAGTGAAGTGTTAACCAACTCTGGAAGAATTAAATACACAAGAATTTATTTGGTGTTCTTTCCTACTTCTGCACGTAGCACAGCTGCCTACGCTACAAATAACTCCCCAAGTTTTTTCCTGAAAAGCCCCGAGTAAGCCCAGGCAGCAGTTGATACCTGCTCTCCTTTGGTGTCCAGTGACTTTTTGTGAACCCTTACTCAATTAGTATTAATAGAAATACACAGAATCATTTAATACCATAGAGCTTGCAGTGAGAATCTGTTCTCTAAAAACTCCTGTGTGACTGACACAAGCTCTCCTTTTATGAGGATAGTTATACATATATTGTTAGTAAGCAAATCAGTGAGCTCTTTTTGGTAAAAAGAGGCATCATCAGCAATGTAGGAGGAAAGATTGTATATGGTTCTGTTGGATAACATTACTTGGAACTCTGTTCCCAACCCAGTCTTCCTTAGTAAAAAGAAAGTATGATATAAATGCAAAGCATGAAAAAAATGCAAAATAAATGAGTGTGTTATTCACCAATGCCTTTACAAATAATAACTAATAAAGTAATGTGGAGCAATAAGTCACAGCCAAAGCCCTGATTTAATCTATCGTTAAACCCATTAAAGTAGAGGCAATTTAAAATGACTGTCTCCTGAAAGAAACAGCACTGACAAACCCATTTATGAGGCAAGATTTGAATGGGATTATTAGTTTAATGAACTATTGAACAGTTTCCAAGAGAAAGAATGTGTTTAACAAAGGGGAAAGAAAAGATGATTAGTCTGCAGCCAGCTGAGCTGTTTGCTGGCAGTATGATTTCCTGTAAGTTCATGGCTGTCTGTTTTTTTCAAGTCAGAATAAAAGCTCAGCTATAGCTTGACTTTAAACAGAACTAATTATGTCAAGCCCATTAATTAGCAAATGGCCACTGCAATTGAGAAGATAGATGAGGAGATAATCTTTGGGAAAGACAGACATACATCATACCTCTTCTATTGCTATGATTTATGCAAAAAGACGGAGAAATGTCTAAATGAATTGTCGGATATAGCAAATATGAGTTCACAAGCTTCTCTGCCATAGATTTCTGATGCCTTAGTTTCCACTTAACGTTGGGGAAGGGAGAGGAAGGGCACACCGTGGCTGCAAAGGACAGAAAGAATTGCTGGGATGTAGATAAACCTGTGCATCCATAAGCTTGGAAGCTCAGGTGCAGTGGGGAGGGAAAGCTATGGGCTATGGTTCTGGGCTGCACAGCACCAATTTAAATTGGAGCTGACAGTGTGATGATGTTTATTGTCAAGGGAAGCTTGGGCACAGTAGTGCCAAATGTCCAAAGCTTAAAAGTCACCACTTTTCCAATTCACTCTGAGATGTGCATAGAAAAAGACGATTTCCAGCATCATTTTAATGACCTGATTCCTGGCGTAGTTCAACAAGCATCTTAGTACAGTAATTATTAGCTATTATCAGCTTTTTTGTCACTGTGTGATGGGATCTTACCCTCACACCGCTTACGCCCTTGTGTTAGTGTTGGCACTGCTTTCCTGAATTGCTTTTCTGACCTGGATTGCTGCCTGAGTGCTTGTGGAAAGGATGATGCAGCACTGGAGTGAGAAGCCAGGAATGGGGAGAGGACAGGGCTGTCCCATTCAGGGGCAAAACCAGTCAGTTTGCTTTGACCTGAAGTCCTGGTAGAAGCAGAGCACAGCAAAACCACCTTCAAGTCCCATGTGTTTCCTGGTGTTTGCTGTTCCTGTAAATGCAGATTATTAACTCTCCTAATTACTTAGCAGCAGTATCAGTCTCTGGGATTTATGTTTCCATATACAGATGCTCTACATGACAAGCAACAGATTATTTTTTTCACTAGCAGTAGTTATAATTTTCTCCACACTGTCTCTTTAGGCTTATTGTAAACACGCCTTTAAAAAGAACTGATGCCCAAAACAAAACTAGTTTGGCCAGAAGTTTCATGATTCAGGCCCTGATTCTGCCTCTGATAAGATCAAGGATAATTTTTATTTTTATATATTTTTTTATTTAATTAAAAGGAATAAAGCTTAAGCAAATCTTTCCTGCTGCTACTTTAAGTGTAGTGAGAGGTATTGGTATCCCCAAAGTGCCATCGTCAGAGTCCTTTCAGTGCAGAAACTCAGCCTGACTCCTTAAAAAAATAATAATAAATCAATCTCTTGACTTCAAAGTTGTGTAAAACTCCCTGGATAATGAAATCTTGTTTAGAGAAAGAACCAAGGTGCTTCTAAAAGTCAGTGGAAGCTAAAACGCCCCATTTCTTAATTTAATCTTTCAGTTTAGGCAACCAGACTCACTTATTGTGTGGGGAGATTGTGAAAAAGACCCTGAACTAAGGCAAACTAAATACTTTTAAAGAGAAAATTTTTGGGGTGTGTAACCAACTCCACTGACAGATAGAAACGACACGTACACCTGAAGAGAAACAACAAGACTACGGTACTAACTAAAAGTCATTGCCTGAAAAGAACGGGGCTGCTTATGGTTGCCCACACCTCAAATGCTTTTCTTACAAAGCCTTGAAGTGCATGCCTTAGGACTCTCCAACTTCAAGGATTCTGTTTTGGGACATCTGCACTTAACAACAATCATAGAATATCCTGAGTTGGAAGGGACCTATAAGGATCATCGAGTCAAACTCCTAGCACCACATGTCTACCCCAAAATTCAGAACATACAATGAGGATGAACATGACAGGGAAGAGCAGGGCTAGACTCTAGCAAAATTTTCTTGCCTTCTCCTACCATACTCGTGCCACGGGGAGAATGTGGGTCTTTTGGCTCCAAGGCCTGCTGAAACTTTAAGTGGACATCTAGTTCCAACTCCACTGCCATGGGCTGGGATGCAACCCCCCCCAAAGATCAGGTTGCCCAGGGCCTTATCTCCAGGATGGGGCATCCAAAACGTCACCCAAAAACCTGTTCCAGTGCCTCACCACCCTCTGAGGGATGAATTTCCTCCTTACATCCAGTCTAAATCTTCCTGCTTTTAGTTTAAAACGATCCCCTCTTGTCCTGTCATTGTCTGACTAAGCAAAAAGTTGCTCTCCATCTTTTTTATAAGCCCCCTCTAAGTATTGAAAAGCTGCAATATAGTCAGCCTGTAGTCTTCCCTTCTTCAGGCTGAACATCCTCAGCTCTCTCAGCCTGCCTTCACAGGGGGAGTGCTCCAGCCCCTTGATCATCTTCGTAGCCCTACTCTGGGTCCGCTCCAACAGATCCACATCTTTCTCCTGCTGGGGGCCCCAGACCTGGATGCAGCAGTCTATGTGGGGCCTCACAAGGGCAGAGCAGAGGGGCACAATCACCTCCCTCCACCTGCTGCCCACTCCTCTGTTGATGCAGTTGGCCTTCTGGGCTCCAGGCACCCACTGCTGGCTCATGTTGAGCTTTTCATCCACCAGAACCCCCAAGTCCTTCTCTGCAGGGCTGATCTCAATGAGTTCTTTATGCAGTCCGTACTCATGTCTGGGATTGCCCCAGCCCAGGTGCAGCACCTTGCACTTGGATTTGTTATATTCCACACATGTAAACTTTGAGATTTAGTCATAAAGCTGAAGTTCAAGTACTACAGAAGGAACAAAATTAAGGCAACAGCAGGAGACTTCTGACTTAGGACTCTCATTCCTAGATTTTCCTTGTCTTTAATTTATATTATTAAATAGTTGCTCTTGGACTTCTTGTCTAGGCTGGTTTTTCTTGTTACTGGCGGGAAACATAAAGGCAAGTGTTGGCATGGCAAAAAGATTGTCTGGCATAGAGTTTAATAGGTTATAGGGGTTTGTTTGGAATTTTTAAGAAATGGATTTGAAATTTAATTTGTTTCAGAGTTTTAAGGGGAAAAAAAAGATGGAAGAGTTGGTAACTCTGCTTTCCAAATTAAATTGTATGCAGTTCCAGGAAATCAATTGCGTTTTCAGTTTCTTTCAATGGAAAGTCTTCCCTGTGGTTCCTTGCTGATATATAGGATTTAAACATAAATATACTCAAATAAGAGAAGACTTTCCCTACCATCATTCATACCAAATGCATGAAGATCTGAATAAAGGGAAATAATAGACTTACTGACAAAGAAAAGATGTATAACAAAAGATTTTATAGTCACAAATTGCTTTAAAAAGATTGTAAACATTACTAGGCTTGAACTTGGCATTAAGCAAAATAGACTGAATCCAAAACCCATAGAGTCTCCAATAGGCTTTCCTTGCATTTTTCTTCTTTAGTTTTATGAAACTGAAAAATAATCACGCATCTTTTAAAAATTGTTTTTATTTCTATTCATATTTTTTTGATAAACCTGATATTGAGACACGGTTGTCTTTCTGAAACATAAAAGGTTCCTAAAAGTCTTGGGTAGCCTGGCTTGTACTGAAGATACAGGACGACAATTGGTATCTGACCATAATGCTCTTTAAATAAATGAGATGACTAATAATAATATATATATATATATATATATATATTGATGTTAGGACATTTACATCAAAATAGAGGTGCCAACAGCCAAAGGAAAGGTTTTGACGGCCTGAGATAACTCAATAAAAACCAAAATTTTACATTTTGGCTCAGCTTGTCCATTTCCTGGTCCACAACTGAGATAACGTTTTAAAGAAAAATTTAGACTTAGGGTTTTTTGGCAGGGGAGAAGGAGCAATTTTTGATGTAATTATTTCATAAGCAAAATAAACCTTGTATTCTCTAGTTCTAAGTAAGGTAAAAAGAAAACAGATGTGTATTAATATGAGCATGGTTCTGCTCTCTCTCAAAGTGCCTTTTCTCTCTTCTGTATATCCTGTCTATTTAAGCTCATAGATCTCAAGAGGAAATACCTGCTAATGAATAACGCAGAAGAGCCAACCCTTAACTGACACCACTGGTGTCTGGGGACTCTGGTAAAATTCCCTCTTCATGATCTGCTGTTGCGGTGACTTAGTTGAGATTACTGCTATACACCAGAAATGGACAAAATGCAGCTCATAAACACATCAGTGCACAATGACCGTGCATGTGTGCAACGTTATAGTTGTTCCAAGGATGGGTGTATCCTGCAGTCTGCTTCACATGGCTTGGGTCACCTAAGCTTGGGCAGAAATTTGTTGTAAGCATAAGGATTTATTTTGATGTGAGCTAGTCACCTCAGTGGCAGCCAGGCAACATCCTCAGTCTGGTTTTCCCTCTCTGTAAGTGTGTGTCGAGTCCTTGTGTGACCACGTGTCTGTGAGGGTTGTCCAAACACTTCTTGACCTCCAGCAAACTTGGTGTTGTGCCCACTGCCCTGGGTAGCCTGTTTGCTCAGGAGGAAGCTATGTGCCAGTTCACGTCACTTTTTGGGTAGTGGGATTGAGGTTTTAGGGGCTGAAGTAGGGGCAGCTCCATGAGACAGAGAAAGTAAAGGGTCTGGTAGCAGAATTGTGAGAAACATCACAAGTCTGGGGCTTTGATGAGATCAGAGAAGAATGTTTCTGTTGCCAATATGATAATCTCCCATTTGAGTAAGTCCTGCATGTGGTCACTTGCTTGCCTTTACTGTCTTGGTCCATGTTTATCACCCTGTTGCAGAGAAATTTGATGATTGTGCCAGACAAAGCATGAAGCAGCCTCATCCTGGGCTCATCTCAGCAACACACTGGCTGTCACAGTTTGGGTGTTACTGAGAGCCTTAGGAAAGTGATTTGTAGGTCATCTCAGCAAACAACTTCAAAATGTTCTGAATTCTAAGTCCTTTTGTACTCATGGTCTTACCCAGCAAAATAGCTGTTGCCAGTTCTAAGGTGTGTAACTTCTGCTGCTATTAACAGAAAATTAGCATCGCTGCACCTTTAAAACTGCTTTCTTAGAACCAAATATAATTGAAATCTTTGTGACAAGCTAATTCCTAAAAGCTAAACATATGTTGTGCTGCTTTACAGAACAAAAGAATGACTTCTGTGGTGGGAGAAATTAAGCACCTCCTTTTCAGGACCGAGTCATTAAACATACATAAACAGGGGGTTGCCTGGCGTACTTCTCCTGTGTATTTATTGCTGATACAAGCAGCTGGCTTCTCCAGGGGTATTGCTCTCCTTTCTTGTTTGCAAATTACTTAGCAAACTTTCCATCACAAAAGCACGTATAGGCCTGGGGAAGTACACAGAAATATACAGATAGCCTGGTCCTAGAACTGTAAAGCTGATAAACCACTGAAAGAAATAATTGCAATACATCTGAGGAATTGTGTAAGTCAAGAAACAGAGGGACACAAATATGCTTCTCTACAGGCCAGCGATCCAAAAGTCAACATTGTTTAAAATCTGTTCTCACACCATGACACAATCCCAAATCCCTGTGGATGGCAAGATACATGGACAAAAACCACTATCACATTTGGCAGTAATTATCGTCCCCCTAGTGATCTCCACTGAGACTAAGGGTGACTGATTCCTGTAATGGTGTTCCCCACTTATTGTGTGAGATGGTCCCTGGAGCCTAACAAAAAATCAGGCTAAGATTAAAACCAAAATGAACATTCAATAATAGGAAAAAAATATCCAGCTTGGGTAGAGAGGCAAGATCATCTTCCCTAGAAAAGCCACATGCTTCAGTCATGTCAGACTAGAGAATGTAGTGGTGATGTTCGTACAAATTAATCTTATTTGACTTAGCACAGGCATGAACTTCATGATAAGAGAATAAGCTGCAAGGGCAAATAATCTAAAAAGATTTTCCATGTCTCATCCCTAAAATATGTCTTCCGTGGATAGCAGCAGACACATCTTTTTTCTGCAGTATCAAATCAAAAATACTGACTATTCTGGAACTAGCTAAATTGTCACTGAGTTGGTGAATTTACAGCAAAGGGTAACACTAAATGGTTTGGGGAAATCTAAAGCAGCATAAGTGGCAATGTACATTCCTAAAACTGAACAAGCATTAGTGCTTTGAGAATTGAACAAATCTCTGTTGTTGCTGAATACTTTGATTTCCCCATAAACCAGAGTATCGTAGACTATCCTGAGTTGGAAGGGACCCACAAGGACCATTGAGTCCAACTCCTAATATTCCTTATCTGAAACTTGAAAGGCGTAAAAAAAAAAAAAAAGAAAACAAGGGACAGGAAAGGCAGTAACTATCAGCAAAACCTCCTTCTTGTAATGCTAAAGGGCCTTCATTCATCCCATGTAAGATGTCAGAATTGCTTCACCCCCAAATGGATTTACACGCAGAGAATATAGAGAGAAGAACAGAAGGAAAAGTAAGACTGAGCAAACTTAATGAGATCCTAAAATTAGGAGATTGTGCTCTAGCAGGAGAGGGTGTATTTAGCACAGTTTCATCTGCATGTACTAGGAATGGTATAATTCCCATGGGGCCAGAGCAAATTATGGAAGATAAACGCCCAAAAGTAGTTATAAGAGCATATCTTCACTGGGGGAGGAACAGGACATTTGCCAGTAGTGGCAAATGACAGCTTATTGCCTTTCAAAAAACTCCATTGGGAAAAAAATAATAAAATAAAATAAAATAAAATAAAATAAAATAAAATAAAATAAAATAAAATAAAATAAAATAAAATAAAATAAGAACATTTCTGGAAGTAAGCATTGGACCTCAGAGTCTGGCAGATGGGGGTGGGGAACGTCTTGGGAATCTCCTGTTCACCTAGATCATCTCTGCTAGGGACACCACTCATTTGCTCAGACAGCATTTCCTCCGGGACCTGGAGGAAGGTCATCACTGGACCTTATCTCCCTTGTTTTTGTCTTTTTAAAGGGAAGCCTGGGATAGTAACTCACCTGAAACACCATTCAATGATGTCTTCACTCCCATGACTTCAGTGGCAGGCTGTCCCACCCGTTTTTCCCTTCATAAAAAACATCTTACTGGAACATCCCAGTCTTTATGGTAGTGCAGTTAGAAGTTACACTCACTTCCCTTTCCAACTTATGGCCAGGTAAAGAAGGGTGAAAAGCTCTTATTTGACCTTCACGCAGACACTCATCCCCAGTGAGATCTTTAAGGTATTTAACTTTAAGCATGTGAATTTTATGCCGAGTAAAGGCAAAGATTTGTTTGTTTAATTTTCATGTTTTTAATATAACCAGGGAGCTCTTCTTTTTCAAAGGAAACTATGGCACCAACCACAAGCAAACAAAAGATTAAGGAGGGACTAGAGAAGTTAATAGAAAAGACGTTTGCCAAAGACTAGTAAATTCATAGAAATTACATTGATCCCAGGACATCCTTGACCTGAAAATGGGTAGAATTGAGGGCAATGCTGGGGGGAATAATTACCTATATTTACACTCTTTTCATAATGTTCTGCATGCATCCATTTTTGGCCACTGTTTGAGAATAGGTATTGCACTATATGGACCCTTGACAGATGCCATGTGGCTGTGCTTACAAATAGGAACAGGCTTTAGTCATACCTTGTGAAATTAAACTGCTATCTAGCAGGGTCTTTCTACAGAACTGATAAGCAGAGTCTGGAGATTGATAAGTGGGAATTCGAGAGTTCAGAGTTTGTTTTAGAGATCAGTTTTGTGAATCCTTACAAGAGGTTTATCAGATCGTTAGTACCCAAGATAAATAGGCCCAAAATATCATGGAAGTGAGAGTTCAAGATGCATGCAAATAAGTCATTAAAATGTTTACTTCCACACTGACTAGAGAGGCAGTCATTTTGAAAACAAACCATGAGTCAGAGACCTTCAGGACTACGTTAAGTACTTGGAGAAAAGAAATAGCTAAGCACTTTGCAAGAAGGACAATTTGAAGCAGTTACAAAGGTCATCAACCTCTAGTCCAAGGATGTCCCCCTCCAGGTTCTCCTTATCTCTCTAGAACAGTATTCCAGGTGCACCCTCAGTGTGAGGGTGCTAGCAGACAGGGAAATAGCTCACCTGGTCCTGCTGGCCAGCAAGGATGCTGTTGAATGGGGATTTCACCATAATCACTGATCAGGGTCTCAGCATGACTCCACTGGCTGTTGTAGATGCTCTGAACAAAACCAGCTTATTTTGCATTGGTTAGGAGCTCAGATGATCTCTTTTACAGATAGCTGCGGGTAGTCAGCAGTTGCTGAGGAGCAATGCTACCTTTGCACCTGGCATTTGCCAAATGAATATCTGTAACAGCAAAGCTTTTACACAGAAATGTGTGTGTACTGGGTGTCCAGAACGTCTAGAAAATAGTCTCTTGACTTCTTGTCTTCCTCCAGTCATTCCCTTTAAGGCTCAAGGTCTGCATTTGGATGTATTCTTGTGACTATATTCTGTCCTGCCTATTTTGAGGGCCAGTATCATGGAGGAAGTCTCTTATCTTGTGATCATTAAGTTTGTGGCTGGATAGTGAAGTTGTGCTGCTCCTCATTCCGAAACCACCAGGTGTAGACCCAATGTGATGTCTGGGGAAGTTGCTGTTCACCCTTCCGTAAAACACCGGGCTCCAGCCCTAATACTATCCTGCACAGTTGTACTTTGGCAGGGCAGGAGAGTGTTTTTTACTGAATGTTTTACTGTTTTGATTGAAACAGAGAAGAAATCATTTGTCTTTGGTCACTCACCTGACTTACATGTGGGACGTGATAAAAGTGTAAGCCATACTTTTATTAACAAAGTCTTATTACGTCTTATCTTAAACAAATTTTATAAAAGCCATTACAAGTACATTACAAAATGTACTAATTTCTGAATGCACCTACTCAGTATCCTCCACGTGTTCTTATTGCACTAAGGAGAGCAGAGAAAACTTGCAAGAGATGTAAAGTGTTGGCATCTCTGTCCTCGCCAGGAGACTCAAACCAGTGCAGAAAGTCATTTGCTCAGTGCATATCCCAGCTTGACCCTTTTAGCTCAGACTCCTTTTTTCACTGAGTAGAGAATATCTTGGAAAGTAGTTCTCATGAGACAGCTACAGCACTGAAAATCTGTTTCCACCCAGCAGGAAGAAGCCTTAGGCTGTATCAGAGAGGGAAATAAAGGACTGATAGATAAGGAAAAGGGTCCCTATGTTCTGGTAGCAGTTTCCCAGCCCAATCTTTTCCATCCATACACAAAGTAATCAACAAACTGGGAGAACCATTTGCTGGGCCACTGAGCATGCACCAGAGCAGAGTAGTTCCAAGGTCACAGCTCAGGGATGGTGCTAAGGAAGCTCAGTCACTGGTCAAGGGGTTTTTCCACCAAGAAATTGGCCCAAAGTGTTAAGCTGTAGTAAATTCTTCCTGAATTAATCCTTCTGGTCCTATCAGTACTTATTTCCCTAGGTTGTTGTCCTATTTGCCAGCAGACCTTTGTCCACTTGAGCAAAGGATGTTTGGGGGCTTTTTCTCCTATTGAGCGTGTGTGAATTTTGGACCTCTGCAAGCCCTCCTTAGCTCCTGCTTTCTGTCTGCTGTCCTTGGAACAGGAGGAGACTGACTGCTCTTAAAGTGAGAACATGGTTCATGACCTGACCCTGGAGAGCTGAATGTGTAAGGGCCTTTGTTTCCTCAGACACACTAGGAGTCTATTCAGCTTTATCTTAGATCTATATCCTGCTGTTTGGAGAGATCTGAAGTCTCCCACCTTGGAAAGCTGCCTTCTAAGAGTATTTAAAAATGCTGATATAGTGCCAAGCAACTGACAGCAGTGTGGCAAACAAGACAAAGGGACTAATATTTTGCTTTCCTGTGAAGGCTCTGTGGTCTGAAGAGGGTAAAGAACAAGTGAAAACCATCTCAGAGTGGGTGGGTATAGCTCTGCAGCAACATGGGAAGGAAGGTTAGCTTAAGATGTGGGAAAATACAGATACTGCAGACCAGGTTCTGCTTTCATTTTACCATAACCTTTCTCCAGGAAGTTTTTAGCTTGATAAAGGAGACCTGTGCAGTTATGCTGATGGAAATGCAGCACCACTTTCTGTAGTTCCCAAGGATCTGAGTGGGCAGTCAGGACTGATCCATTATTGCCCATGGAGATGATGTCGTTAATGCTATAGACAGTGAGTGCAGGACAGCAGGGAAGGTAACAAGTCTTTCATATCCACCTACACTGGCTGAAATTATCATTCATTTGCCTGGAGTGAGGATGAGGCCAGTGAGAAGGAAAACGTTTGAGCAGCCAGGGAATAACCCTGTGCAGACCAGAGCACCTCTGAGAATTACTCCAGCCCTGGCAGTACACTGATTTTCATTCAATTCTGTCTTCCTCTGATTTAAGGAATGGAAATAACACTTCTGAAAGCCAGTGACAACCGAAGCACACCGATTAACCATGACAGGGGAGACAAATCCTGGGCTGCAGTGCCTGTTTTCTGGAAAGCACGCGCTACACGTAGCCAAGGCTTCATTAGCTGTGGGTCTTGCTGCTTGGCAGGAGAAGTGCTACTTGCAGGGCACTGCAGTTCTTACAGAAAGCAGCCCTTTGGTGACTGTGCAGAGTTTGCTGAAGAAGACTCAGAGACTTCTCTCTAGCTGGCTATTCCTTTTCCCACGGCTGGAGGACTGGGTAAATATCCATGTGCATATCCATGTGTTGAGGACACAGGGGTTAAGCATAACATAATAATATATGTTCCAACATAACATGGTTAAGCAGGAAGCTCAGGGTAACTTTACTTAGTTTTTGTCTAGCATCGGTCTGCAAAACATTCTAAGCCCAAACATCACACGCTGTGCTGTCTGCCCTCTTCTACCTTTAACAATGAGAACATTTCTGCTGGGGTCACACTAGACATCTGACAATAACTGGCAGACTGAGCCCATTTGGGCTGCTTGCTCAGCTAGCAGGCAACAATTCAGTACTTCAGGCTGTATTTCCCAGGCTGCTTACAGGAACAACCAGACTCCACTTGTGTTCCGTCCCCACCAGCAGACTGGCACCCTGAGCCTGTGGGCAAGTTTGTGGTGTGGTTTGTCTCTCAGTGCTTGCTTATGCTTTAGACTCCATTGTGGATCTGGGAGAAAGGCTTCTCTTACTAACAGCCCTGCATTTTCACATCTCATGTCCGTAGTTCTGCTCTTCTGAAATGTTTTCTTTCTTTTTTTTTTTTTTTTTTTTTTCTTGGCATCTCCCAGTTCTCAAATGTAGTCCCTGCCAGCAGGCAGGATTTAGTGCCATCAGTTGAAATTCAGGCTTACTTTGTCTGTGCTTATCTCTGTAATTCTATTGTTTATTTAAAGTGGACAAAGAAGACACAGTGGCTACGATTGCTTTTCCTTCTGTTCTTTCTTAGCATTACTCTTTTGTCCATATTGATTTTCATTTAAAAAAAATATCTTTAGTATCTGAGGTCTTTTCAGACTCTTCCTTGCCTGCAGACACTCTCTTACTCCTGTGGCTCTAATACCCAAAGGAAAAGTCATAGAGTATAAGCACAGTCTCAGCATTATAACTATGCCTGTTCAGGACTGCGTCATGTCTGTATAAGACCACCTTGGTACAGCTAGCTAGCCAGAAGATAAAGTTGACAGTGAGCACAGCTAAAAAGTCTCTTGATTTTTAATTTAGGACTCTGAAATGGCTGCAGATGCTGATGACCAGTAATCATCAGAATGTTGTGGCAAGTTTACTGAACTTGAATGAATTTTCCTCTAGCTTTCACCTTTCCATTCCTTGAAGCATTTCACCATGAAGCATGGTTTCTCTTTAACAACTAAATGACATGCGTTTTATCTATACCTTCTTGCTGATAAGAGCATTTGTTTCCAGCATGTGTTTTCCAGGATCGAGATAACTGCTACTTATGTCCACAATTGTTTTTGTCACAGCTTTGCTGAAGATACTTTTTTCTTACAAAAATCATGGTGTTGTAGCACAGCTCATGATTCTGTGTTGGCAGGTTTGGTGAGGGAGGTTCTGCAGAGCATAGGGCAAATGCAACACAAGTAGAAAAACAGTTGCCACAGTTTCTGCACAGCTCATTGTGTGCTCTGGGAAAACTGGAACTGGGAAGGAAAGCAACACCCTTCATTGACCAGAAAGTCATTCAATGTTTGTGCTGCTCAGAGATCTTCTAGTCACCATGGAAAGCAGAAGCTAAGATTGCTTTTACATGGAAATAACAGTGTTCAGTAGAGGGTTCCTTAGAGTTTACTCTTAGGCCAACTCAGTGGTTTTGTCGTTATTGTAAACTCTGCCCAGTTCCATTTTCCCTGTGAAAACATTATATTTCTTCCACTTGGAAAGAGACACCTGCAGCGTATCTGCTACACATCTGCTGCATATCTGCTGCATGTCTGCTGCACATCTGCTGTACATGTCCTGCTGGGTCTCTGTTTTCTGTCTGCTGTGCTCTGGATTTGCTGGGTGTGTGCTGCACATCATCATTGTGACTGCTGTACATCCACTGTGTTTCTGTTATGTCTGCTGTGCATCCAGTGAATATCTGCTGGGTCTACTTTATGTTTGCTGTGTGTTTTCTGAATGCATGTTGTATGTTTGCTTGACGATTGCTACATGTCGTCTGTGTAACTCCTCTACATCAACTGCAGTCATGCCAGAGGTGAAAAACTTGTGGATGCCTACGCAGCTTATTCAGGGTATTCTAGGATCCACCAGCCTCTCCCAGCCAGGAATCTGTTGCCCTAAACCACTGCAAGTTCTTGCCAAAATACAGACTGGAATCTGGCAAAGGGACTGACTCTACAGAGTGCTTCTGATATTGGCTGTTGTGCCCAAGGTACACAGCCAACCCAGCACCCTCTGCCTTCCCACTCTTGGCTCACTGCAGAACCTTGAGAAAGGAAACCAGAGGAAGAAAATATTCAAAAAATCCCCACCACTTAGGCAAAACTTTGAGGCAGAAGCAAAAGGAAGTTCAGGAAAACAGACTGATGGCACACCTACTGTCACAGACACCTTGGGATCTGAGGAAGAACAAGCAAGACAAGTTCTGAAGTAGGCACGTCATGGCATGGGAGGGAAGTAAAGACATCCATGGTTAAAACAGTCTCTACAAGGGCACAGGCAAGGTTTGGGATGCTGTTTTAAAGGAATGAAGGGAAGATGAAACAATAACTGTTTTATGTGTTTCCCTTGCTGGTGGCAGAATACCAGAGGGTCCATTTTGACATCTAAATTCACATCAGGAGCAATGTGTGCTATTTTTATGGGTACAAGAAGAACAGAATGGAGGTCTGTACTCAGCTGGATCATGCTGTGAAATCAGGCAGTTTAATAAACACCAAAAAGAAGGGGGAGGGGGAAGAGGGGCTTTGTGAGAACAAGCTAGATCTGACCAGAAACTAATGTTTGAGTTGCTTAACTTGTTTAGAAACAGCTAGAGAGGTATTGTTTTATGAGAGTTTATGAGAGTTGTTCCTGCAAGGTGATTGGAGATATTGACTTGCTAACTTCTTCTTTTTTTTTCCTGAAAGCCATTTTTGGAATTTCATTTTTTCTATGGCTCTTCACTGAGTCACTTCAAAGAACATATTGGCATGTGAGGTACTCTGGCCTCCCTGGGAGGTGGAAGCAGATGCTCAGATTGTTTTAGATCTTGAAGTCCTTTCATCTATAAAGGTCACTTTTTTTTTTCTTTTTTTTTTCTTTTTTTTTTTTTTTTTCCTTCTAGATGTAGCCAAAGAGTATACAAACTACATAAGAGTTTAGCAGCGGTTTGGTTTTGATGGGCAGTTGGGGTTCAGTTTTTCAGTTTGCTGAAACGATGAAACATGAGCAAAGAAAGCCTTGTTTTCTGGCTTTTAATGTAGATGTTCTGATTCCGATCTGAAAGTACCAGTCCCAGGAATACCCAGGGTGAAGGCAGCTCTCAACTAAGGCTCTGTAAAGGGCTTGTTCCCAGGTGTGATTTCCTCACAGCTGCCATCTGCAGCAACACAAACCAGTAGCAGAGGTGTTAGAAACCACCAGGGAAATAAAAAGAGACTGTTCTGTGGAAAATTAAATGAATTTGCTGATCTAGCTGAGGAAAATGGTCATATTTTCAGAATAAAAATAAAAAATAAACAAAGCAGCCAATGCTTTTGTATAAGTTTTTTTAAAAAATCAGAGTTTTTCTTTTGCTACAGTCTGCTACATCCATACATTTGCTCCCACACTGAGTAGCCATATAACTAGAGATATTTCTACCAGTAGCTGAGATATGCACATAGCTGTGGAAGTGTATTTCACAATGAAATGGGTTACAGTGAACATAGACTTACAGAACATCTGAGATGGGAAAGGACCTCCCCTGCTCAAGCAGGTCCATCCAGAGCAGGTTGCCCTGGCCCATGTGTAGATGGCTTTTGAAGATCTTCAAGGAGGAAGACTACACTGGCCCCTGCCCAGTGTACAGTCGCCCACACCACGATGATGTGTTTCCTAATGCTCAGATGGAAACTCTGGTGTTTCAGAAACATCCCAAACTACATAGCAGAAACTTCCTAATCTGATTCATTCACATAAAGCCACCCTCTCTGTGCAATGATGGTGATAGTTACAGATTGTCAATAACCAGCCCCAAGCAAACTGCTGAAGTGGTTGACATAAAATGTAATCAATAAAAATTAGAATGAGGATAGCATAATGAATAACAAACGATTTAAAGTTGGGTCCATGGATCCTGATAAACTAGTTTGATATTTTCCTTCCCTTGTCAAAGAGAAAATGAAAGGGTGATAGAGCCTACATTGGTCTATTTGGAAGTGACTTCGCTCAATCCAGCAGTCAAAGATATAACAAGATCCAATGCCTGAAACTAAAAGCTTGTTTAACTCAGACCCTGAATAAAGCCATTTTAACAACAAGGATTACTGCAAACTGGAAAACTACCAAAGTGTATTTTTCACTCTTTATTTGAGTTCAAATTCTCATGCTTCTCTAAAAGATGTGATCCCTCAGGGACTGCACAACACATTGGAGGATTGCTGGCCAGTGTCCAGCCAAGGTTTGAACACTGTCTACACTTATGTCTCTACTGCCATCCCCCATGTTTGATCCTTTGGTAGAGCCCTAGCATCTCTGCAAGGGGCTGCGTTCTCAAGACTCCACACTTGACAATGTCACAAGACTATGGGTATCACATGGGTTTATGGCTTTCTTGTTTTCTTTTGGGAAATTTTCTTTGAAAGTCTGTTATTTCATTTACAGATGTGTAGCATGGCACAACATTGTAAATGCCATGCTGAATTATATGCTTGGGCTGGTTTTCTAGCTTTCTTTGATGCATAACATTGATTTAAAAAAAAAAAAAAAGGAAGATGAAGAAAATTATGTCCAGCCTGTCTGATTGATGGTTTGGAATGTGCATGACTTTGCCACTCAGAAAGGAAGAGCGGGACTTTATCTAAGACACACAGGGCTGATGAGATATGTGCACAAGAAACAGACGCCCTTGCCCTGTTCAGGTTATCAAAATACCCAGTTGCCTGTGATTTCTAGGGTTGTCTGGTGTCTAGGTCTTGTTGTTCCTATGTGGAAATGTGTGTCTCCAACTGGCTGTGTCTAACTTTGTGGATATGGCCCCATTCTTATACTGGGAGCCTACATACATGCTCTGGGTTAGTGTAATGGTGGACTTGTCTGTGCCTCAATTCCTCACCCCTCCATAGTCCTAATAGGGTCACTCTAAGCCTTTGGGGCTCTGTTTTTTTCTGGCATCTCGGAGGTGCAGGAGTGGATCTGGTGTCAGCTGCTATGGTTGCAGCAAACAAACCCCCTCACCATGAGCAGTTTACAGAAGAACGTGCAAAGAGACATTTACTCCAAATGCTAATGAGCATGGAGATACTGAGCCACATAAGCTTGACCTCTCCAGACAGCCTGATGGACTTCAGGCAGCTCCTGCAGAGTCTCTTTTGTGTCTCTCAGTTTGGAGGAGGCACTTGTGTTGGACACAAGGAGGTGACAGCTGTACATTTTGTGCAAGCCATCAGATCAGCAGGAAGCTCATGTTCCTTAGAAGCTCATTTTCCTTAGAAGGTTTCTTCCTTTCCTTAGAAGGAAATTTGTCCCTCAGAGGGTTTTGAGGCACTGGAACAGGCTGCCCAGAGAGGTTGTGGATACCCCATCCCTGGAGTTGTTCAAGGCCAGGTTAGACGAGGCCCTGAGCAACCTGATCTGGTGGGTGGCAGCCCTGCCTGTGGCAGGGGGGTTGGAACAAGATGATCTTCGTCCAACCTTTCCAACCCAGGCCATTCTATGATTCTGTGAAGCCAGTGGTTGTCAGAAAGAGCTCCTTCTGTGCAGCTTGAGCTCTGAGCTCCATGATCCTAGCACAGCGCATTATAGCTGAAACAACAGCAGTCAAATGTGCCCTCAGTTCCCTTCACTCAAATGCGTAGCTAATTGGGGCTTTCTGCACAGGGAGGTCAGGAGTCAGTTATTAAAGTAATGTATGTTGACTCCATTTGGTGGGAATTAAACATGGCTTGTTTAAGCTCAGAGTGAGGGAATGGAGTTTGGCAGAGAAATGTCATGCAAGAGACTACTCAAGGGCTCTCATACAGAGATAATAAGTGCTGAATATCCAATGGCACTGTACAGAAACAGAGGAAAAATTGTTTTTAATTTTCAGACCCAATGTCTGTGGCTCGAGGTTCCACTCCTACTGCTGCCCTGGCTGGAAGACGCTGCCCGGAGGGAACCAGTGCATTGTCCGTGAGTATCAGTTTTCCTGTTAAGGGCACCAAGGGAGCTAACTGCCATGTGGGAAGGAATACACATCTCACGCTTCAGCATATGACAAAACATCTCATAATCCACTGGGAAAGGAGCAGTGATTGTTGGGAATTCTCATCTCTGCTCGCCTTGATTAAAACAGGGTTGTTGCAATTGGTCCCATTTAATGCATGGCCTTTTGTCTCCTGCCAAATTGCCACTTTGTTCCTTGTTGCTTGACAATTTGTGTGCCTGCTTAGAAGATTAGCCTCAAAGGAACACTTTTAGTGACTCCAGAAAAGTAATTTTAGAGCTTTTTAGTTAGATGAAATAATTTAGCTGCTCAGACAAGATCTAGATGGTGCCATTGGAAGCATGTTGTCATGGGAAAGGGTCCACAAGCAGGAATTTGTATTTTTCTTTCAGTGTCCTCTTTCTAAAGGAGAATGCTGATTTATATAGATCACATCTCTGTTTTTGCAGATAGCTTTGCTATTTGGAGTAGGTCGTTGTTATATACTCAAGTGCTGATATACACCTATAAAATCCATTAAGGGGCTTAGGATCTATGGCTCATTTCTGTATGGTAAAGGCATAAGCTATGGGGAGATGAAGGAGTCTGCCCTTGGGAAGATGTTCCCATGGGAATTGCAAGTCAGCTCAGGGGTAAATAAATGAGATTCTTACTGGAGATGATAGGTGTAATTGACTGGCATTTGGTCATGCTTCATGCTGAAACATAGCAAACACACACTGTAAATGCATAGTGTCCTGAATATATTAACTGTATCCTGGACACACCAAATAGCAGATAGCACTGTAGGATGCTTATATCTCCCCGTATTTTAGCTTTCTGAAGGAATCTTCTGCATTAGAGCACACTTGGAATGGCTTTTTGCAAAACTTCCTAAAAATAATTAACAGTGGGAGGTTTCAAGTTGAGGAAAAAAAATAGGGTCATCTTGCAGAATCTCTGACACAATACAGGTTACATATTTCAGAAGATACTCCACCTTCAGAGATGAAACTGCAACTTAGAAAGAAGTCATCTTAGTGAGAATTGCCTCATGTTTCCTAATACCAGTATTTCCTAATGTCAGGGATCTCAGATGCACAAAACCGAGCCCAGAGCCACAAATATTCTCCTCTTAAAGGAAATACTTTCAAGTGTATTATGAGTGATGGGAACAGTTTATGCATCCTTGTGCACAGTGAGTAACCAGTGCCAGTGTCTGAATGCCTGCATTGGGCATTCTACTCACTAAAAAACAAAAGTGAATAATCACTCAGGAGTTAAATGCATTTTACTTCACCCCTGGTGGTGGTAAGATACAGAGTTATGCATCCTTTCTTTTCCTTACGGGAAGAGACAAGCAAACTCAAAAAATCCTCTTTACTTTAGGAAATCCACTGCCCTGTAGGCAGTGGACGCCCCGTGAAGTATTCAAGTCTTCAGTTTAATGCTGGTTCAGTTCACTGCTGGTTGCAGTGAAGGGTTAAGGAACTTACAACCAAATGGCTGCTCTGTGGCATGCAGGGTTAGCAACATTCAGGGTTGTCTGCTGACTTTTCTCATAGCTGTAAAACATGCCATCTGGGCTGGAGGTCCTCGGGGAACTGTGCCTTATAATTGTATTTATAAAAAACACAGAGATGAGATAGTTTCACGAGACTCTAATGAAATCTGTGCTTACACAGGTGGAACAATACTGTCAGCTCTTGGCTCTCATGGTACAGGAAGGGAAAGAGATTAGCAGGGGTCCCAGACAAGAAAGGATAGATTGATATGAAGGCATCCTGCTGATGCATCTCTGGCTGACTCAGGCTCAGCCCCTCATTCAACAGGAGATGCATCTCAGTAACAGTCATTTAGCTCAGTGCCAAACTACAGACTGCAAAATGCTGCATGGAAATGCCCAAAGAAAAAAAAAAATAATAAGGAAACCTGTTTCAGTATGAATGTCACTTGTCTCTGATAAGAAACATTTTTAGCAGGTAAAAATAGTGAAAGGTGCCACATTTTCCCCATCCTCTGCTAAGTGAAATAGAAATAAGGCAAAGGGCCTAGCCAAAGGGTGTGATAAAAGGAAGATTTCTCCAGGAATTCGTGCCCTGAGAGTGAGGGAGTCCTTCTTACTGTTGCCCTGCCCACAGCAGAGTCCTCAGGAGGTGCCACAACTTCCTCCCCAGTTTCTTCTTCTTAAAGCAAGGTGAATTCACACCCTTTTGGCAGCCAAATATGAGCCTGTGAGGAAGTTCACAGACTAGCACCTTGTGCTAATCACTGTCTCCTTCTCTTCCTCCAGCAATTTGCAGGAATTCTTGTGGTGATGGATTTTGTTCGAGGCCAAACATGTGTACGTGCTCCAATGGACAACTTTCTCCTAACTGTGGCTCAGCTGGAGGTAAAAAGACATTGCTAGTGATTGTCCTCCCTCTGAATTAGTTATATGCTCTCTTAAAATTTTCCCAGTCACAATGGGCAACAAGGTTGTAACCTGATTTATCTTTTTGTTTGTTTATTTTTTGTGATTTCTACTACTTTGGTATAAAAAATCATACAGGATACAGAAATTGAATTTCCCAGCAGCAAATAGCAACACTGCTGCCAAAGAGTCCATCCACTCCTGGCTGTTCCTTGAAATTGAATTAAATCTGTCACTGCTTTTGTTAACCAAATAATTATTTTTTCCAATGCTAAGTTTATTAAGTTTTGGTAGGCTGTGATTTGAACATCAGAGAGAGTTGCCGAATGTTTTTAGAAAACTGCAGTGACACAATGAAGTTATGCACTTGTAGGGAATGTAGAAATTCCATTGCCACTTTTTCTGCCTTTTTCTCCCATCTCAGGCTTTCAGGACAAAGACCTGAAAAGTTCTGGGAAGAAGACTAGGTGAATGAGGTTTCTGTTAACATAGCACATAAGCAAACTATGGAGGACTTGGAGGAGTGACAGTCAAATATCCAGACAGCAATCCCCATAACCCTCTAGTAATTCTTGCAGGATGTATTCAAGGCTAGAGCAGGCATACACTCCTTTACTCTGCAGCACATGACTCTGCACAGAAAGCACTTCTCCCGTTTGAATCTAAAACCTGATAGCTAATGGTCTTGTACACTCAATAGTGTTTCTTTGTGCCCCTTTTTCCACTGTGATGAGATGGAGCTGGGAGTTACTGTAGATACTGAGCTGGTTATGATTCAGTAGTCATTGTGACGGTCAGTAAAGCCAATCATACGGTGAGTTAGATTAAGGGGATTGTGGCAACAAAGTCAAGGGAAGGTGTTATCCCCTCTGCTTGCCACTAGCATGGCTGTTGCTGGAATGCTGAGTCTGGTTCTGGGCTGCCAGTGCAGAAGGGATGAGAAGAAACTAGATCTGCAGTGGGTTGCAAAATGGTTGCTTTATAACATGTGTCCTCAAAGGTGAAGGTGGGGGAGCTGGGCTGATTTAGTTGAAGAGGAGTCAGTGAGGGATCCAGTCGTAGTCTTAACTACTGGAAGTGCAAACTTTGTACTTGTCACTACAAAGGCAGTGGAGCCAAACCCCTCTCAGTAGTGGCAGGCAAGATAACAGAAGTGTCTGGCCATAGGTTGCAACTTGGGATGTTCAGGTTGTACACAAAGAGAAGTTTCTTACGCTGGAGGGTGGTGCAATGCTGGAACAGGTCACCAGAGGTGTGGAAGATCTCCCTGCTTGGGCAGTTTCAAAGCTTGGCTAGACAAAGTCACAGCCATCCTGATCTGTGGGGAGGCTGAATGGGGACATCCAACAAGCCCTTGTACCCACACTCATGAGTCTGTACATAATTATATGAAAGAATGCCTTACACCGTGTCTTGAACTGGAATAGTTCAAGTAGTTCTGCCTTTGCTGGTTACCTGCAGAAAGCTCCAGACACTTCTTTCTACTCACTAAACAGCAGAAAGAAGCAGTCAAAACTATTTGAATCCTTCACATAAGAGAGAAAACGGGTCTGAATATCAAGCTCTATTGCCCATATGTGAGAAGAGCCAGTGAGTCCTGTAGGATCTATGTGTGCAGCCCCTCATACTCCCTTCCCTCACTGTCCCAATCTCTCCCTGGGCAGACAAGGGGCATCTGTCTGAGAAGCATCACTGAGTGCAGGTTGGTTTGACAGCCTCAGAGCTTGTTGGGTGCAGATAATTGCACTCCTGCTGGCAAGACGAGGGCCGCCACCAGCACAGAGACCACCCACCCAAGTCAGTGCAGACTATGCATAAGCAGATCTGCCTGAAAGGGCTTCATTTGTTTCTCAAATTCTCGTGAATCGGGGCTGGCCTGCACTCCAGATCTCCAGATGTGGGCAGGGATATTGGGTGACCATTTGCACCTGAATGTATAAGTGGTCTGTCCATACATACATGATGACAGTACTCAAAAACACCAGCCAAAGAAACAAACAAAAACCTGCAAGCAAAGGAGCAGAGCTGTGTCTCTGTTCAGAGCTGTGTATTGTTTTGAGAAGGATGATTTTGTCAGGACAATGCAAGATGCAGATTTTAATGGGATTTTATAGCATCTTTTAAGATCTCGTGGCCATTTCTAGAGACAACCCAGAAATTTATTTCCCATTATTGCCCATCTGTAGGCAAACTATTGTTAACGAAGTGACTTGCAGGCATCTGACTGAAGGCCAGAGAACTAGACCCCTCAAACCTCAAAACCACATTCGGGGCGTGACTGAAAGAAGAAAATTCCCAGAATCTAGTTCCAAAGCGCCACGTTGTCCTACAACACTACAGATGTCCCCAGAAAGCGCACAGTGCTGAAGCCTATGCGTGCATAGCTCTGCAAACCTTCCCAAATGCTTTGCTGAATGGAAGGTGCTGGAGACACAAAAGTTTCTGGAGTGAGGGTCCATATGTTAGCAATCACAGAGGAATGCGAGGAATGCTGTAAGCAGTATATACATTTGGGCACAGACCTGGCATTCCTCTGAGCCTGGGGTGGATTTCAGCATGTGCTCCGGGTTGAGGGTGGGGGTGGAGGGGTAGGTTTCTCTGCAGAGGCTTCGTTAAATCTGGCATTCATTGTGGGGATGTTTAGATCTGCATTTATCATGAATGCTTCAGGGAGGTAAAACAGACAAATAGTGCATTCCAGAGGCAATAAAAGCCACTCTGCCTCTCTCTGTCATAACAAAAAGTTCGGTTTCTTACTTGGGAGAGTAAGGTATTTTAGGAGTAATTTGCAAGTGACTGTTTAGATAGTAGTAGTCAATAAACGGACATAAAACCTGTCTGCAAACTCCACTGCTGATGGCTGGCAGAACAGCTGCAGACACTGATCCTTTAAAATAAAATGTAGAACTAATCCAATCCAATGGGAAAAGTTAACTAGGGAGAACTGTCATTCTTTTTCCTAGAACTTTGGTCTCTGCTTGGAAAATCCTGACAAAGAATAATAGGTCTTTAAATTCTTATTTGAAAGATTTTCTTCAGCACTCTATATCTAGCAGACCCTTTGATGCTAGCCTTGGAGATAAGTGAAATGGTGATGGGACCTCAGGGCATTTGGGATTACAGCAAAAGTAAGAAATGGGACCTAAGCAGGGCTAGAAATAGTATATTTGCCAATTAGTTGGAAAATTTCTGGATGAGTGTCAAGGCTTTTCTTATGTGCAGAACCTGAACTACTAAGATTTCTTAACTTCACCAGATCTTACCCCCTGCTGAATGCCTTGAATGCAAAACTCGGGAGACTCTGTAGGGAAAAGCTCCGACAGACGGACAACTCTGACAGACAGACACTTCCTAGCTACTTCTTCCTACTGTCTCTGGGCAGCCCTCCCAGATTTGTTGTATGTAATTGCTTTCCCAGTGCTGATTAATTGTAGTGAGGGGTGTAGGGGAAGAATGTGCTGGAAACACAGCCATTTCCCAGAGAGACTGGTCTCATGTCTGACAATCTGGGCAATGCTTTGAAGCCTCAAGCTCAGTTTCCTTAATGATTAAGCTTTCATCTAAATTTGGCCTGATCTCCAGCCACGGAGCAATAGGAATTGTAGACATCATGACTAATTCAAACCATACTAGAAATGCATGGATTAAACGTACAGCACATGTGCTGAGCATGTTGAATGCAAAGCCCTGAGACTTCCCATTCCACTCCTTCTTCCTGTCAGGCTTTCCATGAACAAGGCGTGAACCATGTAATTATCCTTATTGGATACTTCTGACTTCTACTACCTTTTGGGCAGCCATTTCAATTATGCTAACCCTAACCCTTCTCTTTTGGAGCTGATGTTACATGTACAGAGAATACACAAGCCACATCTGAGTATCCACTCATGTATGCACTCTCCAGACCCAACTTCCTCAAGCTGCCAAATCACAGCTCTTCCTTTCCTGGCATGCAGGAGCTGTAGTGTACATGCTGCAAAACAGTTTTCACATAACTTACTACAACCTGAGGCACTTGCAGTTTGAATTGTCTCATCTCACAAATGAAGACTGCATCGTTCAGGCATTTCATTAAAGAAGGAAAGCTGTTTGACCTATTTGTAATTCAGTGTTTAGCAATAAACCACCCCTTTGTGGCTCTTTTATTTTAATACCACATCCTTAACTGTTGAATAGTGATGAAACAGTTAAAGCCAATACTAGCTTTGTGTCTACGTCAGTGTAAAACGGACTGACTCTTATTTATTACTATTGTTTTTCTACAGTGTTCACAATCAGTGTTCCATAATCTACTGTAAAAACTGAACTCTAACATAGGAAGACTAGATAATACATGCTTTTTTTTCCAGATTCGTTGAAACCTTGTTTTATGAGATGAATCTCATAAGAATAAGGCCACATAATCACTGTAAAAGGAAAAGAGATATCTTAAAAGTTGATGTTTTTCCTCCATGAAATAATTTATACCCCCAAATACATCTCATAGGTCTTTTAACATGCTTCTAATAAGAAGATGTTTTAAAGATTGACAGCCCAGAATGTGAAAAGCATATTTTGAAAATGGAGCAAAAATCTAAAATAATAATAAAAATATATGAAAATACTTGAAATGCCATATCCTAAAAGAAAAAACAAAATGTTTAGAATGATGGAGTCACCAAAGAAAGGGAAATATGAGTAATTATGCCCTTACTCTCAGTCACATGAGCTATGGCAGGACATTCTGTAGAAAGGACAATGTCCTGCCTTGTCCTGTACAAAATGGACTTGAAGAATCACATCCCCCGAACTGCTCATAGTTTTACACTGCCTGTAAGACTCGTGGCTTTTCATTGTCTCAGCAGTTCAATACTACCAGGTACAGGAACAATAAAAATACCTTCTGTCTAAGGGCTAAGGAACAGACTATGGTGTTTATAGTTGTAAGAAACTCCGGGGTGATTATACCTCAGTAAAAGTGCAAGCATTTAACCACACTGTGGGCTCATATCCTGTCATGGGAATTCAAGTTAATTCATTTAACTTGGAAAAAAGAAAAAAAAAAGGACATTTAATATCACCCTTAGTTTGTGCCCTGAGACATGAAGAAATTAAGTTTTGAACACCACTTATTTGTGAGGTATCCACTTCCTGTCACAGATGATTTTTTGCATTGTCTTCTAATATTTCCCTGCTCTTCTCCACAGTCCAAACCTGCAATGTGAGGTGCATGAATGGTGGAAGCTGCAATGATGAATCTTGCCTCTGCCAGAAAGGTTATACCGGAACATACTGTGGACAGCGTAAGTACTTGCAACACGTGCTGTACACCTTACACATACTGATGTATTGTTTGCAGCTCAGACTTTGATGGCCTCGCTATATTCTCCTCTCCATTGGAATCTCAGCTTGCTCTCATTAGGAGACATGTTACATTTGTTCTGCATGGCCAGGCTGGGAGAATTGGTGCCAATGGTTTGTGCAACCACCCTTCTGGTTCCACACAACTGCACATCCAAACTTCTGTGTGGCATTTAAAAGACCCCACAGTGAACATACCCCACCAGTGCTGACCTTAGCATGCTGCTGATCTCAAAGTCAAGACTTGCCATGACTTGTACCTTTTTTCTGCGGAGTATGAAATGAGTTTTAGATTGAGGAAACTCACGTCATAGACAGTAAGGAAGTTGCCTTAGACTGCACACGTCCTGGCTCTCAGCATGAATCCCCCATGCCAGGAAGAGCAGTTGCAGGCTTTGCTGATCATCCCCTGTTTTCCTACAGTGGACCATGCTAGTATAAATTAGGTGTTGTTTTTCTGTAAATATTTTTAGAAAAACACCTTGAGTATTGTGTTCAGTTTTGGGCCCCTCACTCCAAAATGACATTGAGGCCCTGGAGCATGTCCAGAGAAGGGCTATGAAGCTGGTGAAGGGCCTGGGACACGAGCCCTGTGAGGAGCAGCTGAAGGAACTGGGGGTGTTTAGTCTGGATAAGAGGAGGCTCAGGGGAGACCTCATTGCTCTCTGCAACTACCTGAAAGGAAGGTGTGGGGAGCTGGGGGTCAGCCTCTTCTCACTGATAACTAGTGATAGGACTATAGAGAACGGCCTTCAGTTGTGTCAGGGGAGGTTTAGGTTGGAAATTAGGAGAAATTTCTTCTCAGAAAGAGCAGTCAGGCATTGGAATGGGTTGCCCAGGGAGGTGGTGGAGTCACCGTCCCTGGGGGTGTTCAAAGAAAGGTTGGACTTGGTGCTTGGAGACATGGCTTAGTGGGTGACATTGGTGGTAGGGGGATGGTTGGACTAGATGTCCTTGGAGGTCCTTTTCAACTTTAACAATACTATAATTCTATGATTTTTTTTTTCGAAAACTTTCCAAAAAGTTCAACTGAAGGCAGACACACCATATGGAAAATTTCATTCTGAATAGCTAAAGCTTGGGAAAGTTATAAGTAAGTGCAAATCAGGCTTTATGATGGAGAAGACTAGGCAACTTTTAATATGTGTTGCTACCAGCTCCACCTATAATATCCTCAACAGAGTTTTCATAATGATTCAGATGTGGGCAACACATCACTGAGAGGGTGGAGAACAATGGAGAGTCCCATTGGCAGCATTCCAGCAAAGCAGATTTCAGCTTATTCAGTTCTAAAATGGGTGTAACCTTTGAAGGCTATGATATGCAGCAGCACCTGGCCTCTCAGCCACTCAGCTGTAATATAATAATTTCACCCTTCAAGTGAGATTATAGTCTTCTGATCCTCAATGTGCCAGTGATGTTGTGCAACTGAGTAGTTTAATGAGTGAAAACCTGTAAAAATAACATTAGGAAATGTTGCAACAGTCCTAATTAGTCACTACAACTGCTGAGATTTTAATAGGTCAGTGGCATCCTGCCCATCTCAACCTCTCACATGGACTTGTTAAAGTACTTGATCTTGTGTTACGTATGAGTGTTGGCCTTTCATCTTCTATTCACTCAGATTATGCCAGAATATGAGAGAATAAAGAATGCCAGCTAGTGTGGGTGTGCTGAAGACAGGTCTGAAGAAGATGAGTATTTCCAGCCAGTGGTACTACACAGTTTCCACAGACAAATCTGAATTGTTCACAGTGAAAACTGAATTTATCTTCTCAACTTTTCTCAGGCTTGTTGTCATTTACCTATTGCTTACAAAGGGACTCCCTGCCCCAGTTCTAACCCCAGAAAAGTTATTTCTGTCCTGAAGAGCATCATCTCCTGACACTACCACCAGACCGAATGAGCACATCTTACCATAGTGTTATGAAGTAATGAGTCAATGCCAATGCAACCTAAAATGAGCACTAACACTGTGCCAGTGTTATCCATCCATCCAATTGTTCCTCTGTTTGCCATGTAGAGCAAGACCACCATGTTGTACTGATTGCAGATATACTGGTGTGGTCAAAATAACAGGTCTGGTTTATTGTCCTGCTTTACTCTGCAAGGCAAGATGAAATTGCTGACTGGTCCTTTCTCACATTTCATTGTTGTCCTGTTCCCCTCTCCTTGAATTTAAATGTTTGCCTTTATACAGTTTGTCATTTGTATTGATTCGTCTTGACCTTAACATTTAAATCCCAGTGCTGACCTGAATGAGCTGAGATTCCAGAGCACAGGAAATCCTCTCAAATGAAATGAGAGTTCATAGCCTTTTTATAAATGGGTTCACTCATAAACAGGAAGTCATTTTCTGGGAAAAAATATCACGCTTTTCTCTGTATGTTCACTATGTGGAGATTCTTGACAGGTGAACACCACAAAGTAGGTGATATTCCAACCCTTCCCAGCACCACACAGTTCATGCTGTGGTTTTACTGAGAGCAGAAATCAATCATTTCTATTTCTCTTTCTAAACAGCTGTCTGTGAAAACGGCTGTCAGAACGGAGGTCGTTGCATTGGACCAAATCGTTGTGCATGTGTCTATGGATTCACTGGCCCCCAGTGTGAGAGAGGTAAGAAACATATTTTCATATTATCACTGACAGAACACAGCATTAGGAGTTGTATATTCAAGCATATATACTAGGGATACTCAATTCTGAGTGAATTTCTGCTCAATTCCCTGGCATGAAGATTCAGCACTTAATAACAACCTCATGTCCAAAGCAATCCCTGGGATCCCAACTGACTGCATATCTGTTTCGTGTCTGTGTATCCTTCTCATTCCACATGTGGCCCCTTGTGGCTCTTTTGTTAAATATATATAAATCCCTGTGCTCAGTATAAAAGAGGTATTTTTCTCTTGGGCATTCCCTTGCTTCTTGTCTTGGTAACCAGGGTGTGGCTTGGAAATGTGAGGAAGGCCCTTATCACAGCATCCTCATAAGGGAAGGTGACACTGTCAGCCTCTTCGTAAACACTAAAAGGGAAAAATAAAGTAAAACTTTCAAAAAATTTGGTGTGGTGGATCAACTCAGTCCAAGCACACATCCTGTGTCTTGCTCATTCCCCTCTCCCTTGGGATGCGGAGAAGATAGAAGGAAAGCAAAAAGACTCATGGATTATGATAATGTTAGTTTAATAAGGAAAGCAAAAGCTGTGTGTGGAAGCAAAGCAACACAAAGAATTAATTCACTACTTCCCATCAGCAGGCAGATATCCAGTCACTTCCTGGGAAGCAGAGCCTCAGCATGTGTAACAGTTGCTTGGGAAGATGAGAGCCATAACCATGCTATTTTCCCCCTTCCTCCTTCTTTTCCTGAGGCTGAGCACAATGTTATATGGCACGGAATATTCCATCAGTCAGTTCAGGTCAGCTGTCATTGCTACGTCCCTTCCCAATCTCTTGCCCAGCCCCAGCATACTGCACTGGATGTGAGGAGCAGGGAGCTGGGGAAAAAAAGTCAATGCTGTGAAAGCACTTTTCATCAACATCCTAAACATTAGTGTGCTATCCATACTGTTTTAGCCACAGATGGAAAGCTCAGCAGCGTGCAGTCTGCTATGAAAAAAGTTAACTCCATCCCACCCAGACCTAACACAACCAGCTAATTTTGGTGACCATCTTGAGTTACCTTGAACCAGATTTGTACAACTGTCAGAGTTCCCTGATACTACTCAGGACTGCAACTACTCATTGCAGCTCTTGCAGAAGAGTTAGAGACCACACAAGTTAAGACATCACAAGCAAAACGGTCCTTTAAGGATTGGCCAGATTGCAGAAGAACTCTGTTGGAAATAGATTGACTGCAGTTCACCAGGCGAGCACTCAGCTTCTGTATCAGTAATATGGAAAGATGTCTCCTGCATCTTTCAGTCTATAGAATCAAACTCCGGCAGCAATTCCCTGAATTTGACGTGTCTTGTCTGCTGCAGGAGGCCTTTTCTTTGGGCTGAAGGAGATCAATACCCTCAAAAAATTAACGATGTCATCAGTGCTAACAGCTATTGATTTGCAAATTAACATGGACCTGAAATCTGAAAGGTCAATATTCCAACCTGTGCAGAATTATTTTTACTATTTAATACTATATCTATTTGAAAATCTTGAAAACTGTACCAGAACCAAAGGTTTTCCATGAATTTTCTACTATATTTTAGTAAAAACATTTCAAAGGGAAACATCAGCCAGCTCTGTCTTGTTGTAAATCTCCCTCAGTTCATTGCCAGCCGCTCATCCAGTATGAATCAAAACATCTTCACTAAGAGCCTGAGAATATGCTCTTAGTGACATGTGGCTTTGCTGTATTTCATCCAGCCAGCCAGCATGTGCTGAGTGACTAGATCAGGTTTACCCCAGTATGGGTATGGCTGAGGTTTTGGCTCTGAGATATGAATTTTCTCCCTTTCCTGTTGGCTTAGGTGGACATCTCACAACACTGCTCTGATTTGATGTTGGCAAGGGCCAGAGTGGCACAGAGCAGAAATGAAACTGAAACACCAAGATGATGTGCGAACTCCCAGGATTAACATCAAAGTGCCCTGGAAATATTCTGCTTTTCTAGCCTCTCACTTTCCCGAGATTGGGATAATTCTGTTTAACTCCCTGTTCAAAGATTGGATTGTTCTTGAGTTTAACGTTTTTTGTTTGTTTATATTTTTTTTCCAAGTTGGGGATTTTTGGCAATGTGATTTAGAGGGTGAGATAGGAATAACAGTTGGTTTCCGGTAGCCCAGGCATCAGTCAGCCTTGCTTGAACAGAAGCCAGCAGAAATATGCAGAACTCAAAATAGTTGTGCAATGTTCCCTGGGTTACAAAAGTCTCTACTGAACTTCATACTGCAGGTGCCCTATAAAAGGCCTTTGCTGTGGTTTGAGCATCACATTTATTGGATGCCAAGAATTTAAAAAACCTCCACTCACATTTACTGAAGTAACCTTGTATTGTTCCAGTCTCCTCCTTTGTACTCTGCTGCAGAAATTGGTGGACCACTACATTCATATATTTTTTAATACCTCTCCTTGCCTTTCTCAAACAGGCATGCACGCACACACTCTGCTTTATTTATGGAAAGGTATTATGCCAAAAGCCTTTCTCTTTTGAAAACTGTACCTTGCAAGCTTTTTTCCTCTAAAATTCCTGAATGTGAGGTCGAGAACTGTCCATAGAGTTGCTTTCTTTTTTCCTAGCTCACAGGTATCTGAAGTTGATATGGACATTGGCTGTGTTTGATAAGACATGAATGTCTTAAGACATTCTTGTATACAGCAATGGACTTAAAAATCCAACTCACTTTACTTTGTGTGCGTGGTAGGAGAGGGGGTAGGAGAGGGGGTAGGAAAGCCAGCCAAAAATGGGGACTGAACAGGGACAAACTTTGGAGACAGTTTGCAATGTATAAAGTAATTTAAATAAAGAGAGGATTTTTAGAAAGCCTGTAGAGATTTAGTTTGGTCCAGACTTGTACTAAGAGACAAAACAAGCTCTCCAGCTGTGTATACACAGGTCTACCCTGCCAAGGCAAACAGAGCATTTGCTTTTCTAAGAGATGTTAAAAGTTACACTTTTCAAAGAAGCTTCTGGCTGGGAAATCTGTGGGTCTGGTGAGGTGGTTGTGACTGACCTACTGGTAATCGGTAGTGTGACAACGAGGAACTTAACCCTTCCAAGGAGAACTGCTCTCCTGCTCCATTGCTAGACAAGTTGAGATGAAGTCCCTAGCACCAGACTTACTGGAAATACGAACACTTGAATTTCTGTTCAGTTTCTCCTTTTAAAGCAGCCATGGTATGTGACATATTTACAAGCATCCTTGGAAGTCTCCAGTAATAGGAGACTCAAGTAGGAGTCTTGAAAGCAACACGGATCATCCATAACTCTCAGTTTAGCTCTGAGTCTCATTTTATTTATGTATTTATTTATTTATTTATTTATTTATTCTGAAGAAACATTAATTCAAATCAGAACCTAAAACCTACTGGAATTGTAAGTAGGAAGTCCAAGGTTCAGCCCAAGGCTCCTTACCAGTGCTCTCCTAGTATGTCTCATAAGTGGTTGAGTACTCTGGAAATTCCTCAGATTCCTGCTGTGCCTCCACAGGGAGAGAACTTCCAGTAACACCAGTTACTCTTTAGTAAGACATCATCCACTTTTCTCCTTCCCACTCAGAGTAGTTACAGTGATGTTTCTCTTGGGAGAACTGTTGTTAACTACTAAGTGCAGCTCTCTAGCATTAGGCAACAACCCCAGCATCCTTCTTGACTAAAGAGTGCAAAGAAAATAACAGTGACTACCCTCAGCTCTGTGCTGTGAGATTTCTACTGATAGGAATAACCTGGCCAGGATGATCAGAACACAGTCAGCTTGCAGAAGAGGGGAGGTAGGATACATCTCTCAATCTCTTCCAGCCTGCTCTTGAAATGGAGCAGTTGGTTTGAATCACAACTGGGTAATGGAGAGGTCTATAAGGTCTACTGCTCCATCCTGAGTCTGGCCCACTAATTATGGTTACTTGGAAAATTCATTACATCTCCACCCTATTATGTTTCTCAGTAAAATAATAGCCATTTTGCTGCAGCATGGGTACTGTGAGGATTCACCAAAGGGTTGCAGGAGAGCTGGTAAGTTAACCACTAACAATGATGACAGAGGAATTGAGGCAGTACATTGGTGGTGAGATACAGCCCACTGCACATTTACTCTTGTCCAGGATCCCAAATTAGCCACCTCCAGGCTGGAACTGGAGTGTTAAATAAAGCATAAGATTCCTCAGACTGAAAAATGATATTAAGAGACTAGTCTGTTAGGAAGGACAAACTCAGTTCAACTCATACTGCAGTGGCTTCTGGACCAAGAGTTGGTTTGCCTCCACCACACCTTTTTTTGTAGGTAGAGATGTCACTTCAGCCTAAGAAAAAACACTCTTTTCAGCCTGAAATAAAAGCCAGGAAATGTGTATTTTAAAGACACCCTTATTATCAAAGTTCACCAGTATCTGTGGTTCAAGTATAGCAGAACGAGGCCAGGTGATACCTTACATACAGGTGACACAGAACTGATGACTGCTTGGCCTTGCAACCTGCCAGTATGTTTGACAGAGTTGTCTGTCAGCTCCTCTGCTACTCATCTGTGTCCCTACCAGGGAGCTCAGCACAGGCATAACTAAGAATCTCAAGGGGTTCCAGGAGAAATCTCTCTGGTGCCAGTCTTCCCCATGAAAATTTCTTCCCAAGGTCACCTAAAAAAAATGGCACCATTACTTCAGGAATAGTCTTTGGTCAAATACACATTATAGCCTGAGGGCTGTATCCTCATCAGCAGTGCACACACTGACTGAAAAAGCACAGAGGGGATGTTCCTCTGCAGAGAAATATTTCTTGTAGAATGAGACAAGCTCTGAAAGCAGGGACCTGGGTTCTTCTGCTCAGTCAAGGTGGAGGAAGTGAAAGCTGAAGCAAAACCAGTTCAAAACTGGAAAAAACAGATCATGTTTTTAACAAGGAGGTTAGTTCCAACCGGTTATCTTCCATAGGAATGTGCTTGATCCCCCTTGTACTACATTGCCTCACTTTAGACTCCTTTGAAGTAGGTGTATCCAGCTGAGCACATAAACTCATGAAACCTTATAGGTGACAGTGATAGCAGTGCTGGGCAGGATTCATTGACCAAATGCATTGCCTTTAGGATGAGTGTATACAGAGAGGTGATCAGTTCGTCCACAGATGTCTGCACTATGGACTTCTCTGCTTTTATTCATATGAAGCCCATCTCTGGAATTTTCAGATCAAGAAGGGATGTTTAGCAGGATTTAGGAAAGACTCCCTGGTTGTCATACATTGGCTTCTCTGATGCTGGATTTAAAATCTTTAACTCCCAAAGCAGTATCAAGATAGTTGTTTGTAGACTTCTCTCTGCTGCAAGGCACAGCATGGAGCCGTTATCTCAGATTGTTATATGCAGGGCATAGATACTAAGTTGTTTAGAGGAACACACAGATCTATTCATCCAGGTAATATCTGTGCCAGAGTGCTGGGGTTCTCGGAAAGGCTTATTAGCACTGTACAGACACAGCTCTATTGTTTCTAGGGCCAACATTAGTATACAGTAGTATGGTTTGCACTGTTAGGGTCTGCTTTCATACAGGGGCTAGGGTATCAGTTTAGATAGGCAAGCATTGAAAATGTACACATCTGTGTTGATGAACAGAAGGCATTCAAAACAGATTATAGACACGTTAGGCTTTTAATTTGATTTTATTTTGAATTTATTTTGATATAAACCATAAAAAGAGATCTTTTAATTTTTAAATGATAATAACCTGAGTTCCTGAACACTATGCAACAGCTTCTGCTGCTGTAAACTCAACAAGCTGCATGTTCAACAACTCAGGACTACAGTAAGAGGCTGCTTTGTAATGGAAGCAAGCTAACTGCCTTCACACTTCATTCAGGAAACGCTCCACTTCAGAAGTAAATACTGTAACAGCTAGGTACTCAAAGAATCATAGCATCATTTCCTCCTTCCACTTGACATCTTCAGGGATAAAAACTAGGGAATATATTGTATAACCCCAGCAACATTGGTAACATGATCTCACATTGCATCAGTGTTGGAGGAAAAAAGTATAGAAAAAAAATGAATCTTTGAGGAGAGAGGCCAATTCTATTTAATAGTTTACTTGAACTTTAAAGAAAAAATGAAACGTTGAGATGTCAAGTCTCTGATTTCACCCTCTTTCAAGTAGGAAAAAAAAAAAATGTTGCAAAAAAGTGTCAACATTGGTTTCGGATGAAGGTGTGGAAGATTGTCCTGTGTAAGAAGGATGAGGTTTAATTTGCTTTTTTTTTTTTTTTTTCCCATACAAATGCTGAAGTCATCACTGTCGATGCCAGTTGCTCCCTTCAATGAAAACATATCTTCTTTTACTCTGAAAAAAAAGGATTTTTTGATAACATTCTTGATCTTTGTGGTGAACTCCTTCATACTTTACAGCATCTCTAAGCTGAGTTGTGGTTGCAGAAGGGTCCCAAAACCTGAAGACCAGGATATCTCCAAAGACACTTGGAGTTCTGCAAACAATAGGGAAGAGGAAAAGACAGTAATTTGGTCATGTAGCTGTCTGTAGTTCCTATCATCCAGTTCAGAAAACCCTCGCTATGTCTCCATGTATTCTTTTAAAGGTTCAAGATTTCCTAAAGAACAACAACAACAACAAAAATCAACTCGTGGCTGGTGTTTTGACTCATCTACTTAAATGCAAGTGAACAAGAAAAGAAGAACTTAAGAATCCTAAACAAAGTATCTCACTTTTTGTTTCTTACTCAAAAAGAGTCAAAAGCTTCAGATGACCTTGCACACCATCTGTGGTCCAGGTCAAGCTGTTGTACCCTACACTGGCTCACAGTTTGTATTAGTGCAGATAGATGCTCCTTGTAGGATTTGGTCACAAAAGACCTTGTGTTTTATCTCCTGAAGACTAAGCTGCACATGTTGCTTATAGTTGTTGTGTCATTGGACACTGTTTCTCTAATGGATGCTGGGCTGAGAAATGTAAAACTCGGTATTGCTCCTGTCCTTCTAGATAACTCTTTCTCAAAATCTATGAAGAACCCAGAAGTGGATTGTATAAGGATAATAGCAAACTTAAAACTGGCACCCATTGTCCAAGTTCTGGCTCTTCTCTTAGCTAGTACTTGAAAAGAAATCCCTGTCACTGCACACAGCATTGCAAACATGAAAAGGAGTAAGGATTAGAGACACTGCAAGTCCTAGACATGTAATATCCGTGGAAAAGGCAGTTAGTAGCTCCTATTTTTCTTTTAGTTCTCATTGCAGGAATGCTTTCTTTCAAAACCAAAACAAGCACTGTATTGGGATGAAATGAAACAGCTTCCAAAGAGCAGCTTCTCACGATGTCTTACAACAATGCACTGGTGTTTTTACGGCACTCATATTTCTCCTATTTTATTTTTTAAATGCACTAAGAAGTCAGCCATTTAGTGTGGAACCACTGAGCAGGACATGGGTGTTCAAAAACTGCTGTGCTTAGGCAGATTAAACACACGATAAAGAGGATTTCTAAGAGTTTGTGTGTGGGCCTCGATCCTGCTCCGTGGCAGAATCTTGGTCAATCTCTTTGTGGCAGGTTTCCAGATGAAGCCACAGCTGCACTCACTGAAGAACAAATCATGTTCTGAATATTTAGTGCTTTTCCAAAAGTGCTGTAAGGTGGCTGGGCCTTAGTATTTAACCAGAATGGACAAAAGCAGGTCCCAGGTAGCTTCAGAAAAAAAGGGCCACTCAGTCTCCTAGTAAACAAGACATGGCACATGTGGAAAAGGACAGATAGCATCTAAATCACAACTTTTTACTTTTTAATTCACCACTTTTTTTACTATTGGTAATGTGCCTGTATTCTTCTTGTATCTCCATTATTTTGCATATATCAAGATGCAATTTTTTATATGTTAACACATACATAACACAAGGATCTCCTTTGATGTGCACTCAGAGCACATCAGAGTTCCCATGATGTGTCTATGTCTGTGTCTGTAGATTCTTCAAAGTTTCAAAATGATTTTGATGTTTTGTTGTTGTTGTTGTTTGTTTTCATTTTTGTTTTGGCCTTGTAAACCCTGGGTTCATCATAACTGATATCATTCCAGTCCTGGAAGAAATCTCCATTAGCGATAAGTAAGACTAACACAAGTCCCCAAATTAACACATTTTTGTATGCTATATCAATTTCATAAAGATCCTTCCTGTATAGGAAGACAGTTCTTCTCATCATCCTAATTTCTAAGCATATTTGTGTCATTTAATGTCTATCAATCTGAATTCCACTTTTATCTATCATCCTGAAATATTTAACCACTAGAAGAGTTGTTTAAGGAGCCTGTTCCCATAACTGCAGGTGTTTAAGAGCAGGTAACGTAAATATTTGTTAGATCTAATTGTGGTAGAGTCTGTCTTGTCTAAGGGAAAGAGGAATCCAAAGTGATCTATTACATTCCCTCCAGCTGTAACTTTTCTAGTGACAGATGCTCCGTGCCATATATAAACAGCATACGTGATCCAAAACACCATTTTGTAAAGTACAGATGGATGTTAATGAGTCTGTCAGCATAAACGGCACTTTAATCCACTCAGATTTCCAGATGGTGGGAATATTGCAGAATATTCCATTATTCTTACTTGTGAAGCCTCCCCAACCCATAGAAGACTTATCGTGTGGTTTAGTCTCAGCTTTTCTGCTGCTTCTTCATAATGATTTACTTCCCAAATTTTCAGTTTAATTTGGATGGTTAGGAGAAAAGAATCAGCTATACAGGATGTGTCAGATCTCCCTATGTATATGCTAAAACTCTGACAGGAAGCAGCCAACAGTGAACATGGTCCCTTTATTCACTCCTTTTGAAAACTCAGCTCATAGTCCTGAACTTCCAGAATGCTGCTCTAAGTGGAAGAGTTGGTAGAGCTGTACATATTTTGTACCTTCAGCTGAAAACTGCCCCGGAGACCAGGCATGCAAGAACATACATCATGGTAACAAGGGGGACCACGAAAACTTTACAGAAATTTAATGATACATGACATAACTCAGAAAGGTCTTTAATCTCAGCCTTTGCATTTAAGAAGATATGTCACATTTATTAATTCGAGGTAACTAATAGAATTTTTGTTAGGGGGATAAATGGAAAAAATACCTCCTCCATACTACCTATGTCTGTGCCTGAGGTCCATGCAGAGTGTGAAACTGAGCCCCAGTCTAGCTGCTCTTCTCAAAGAACAAGTGATGTGGGAAGATACACAGCAACAATCACGGGGGAATAGAGAGAACTCAGAAATACGGACTGGGATGTGGCTCCTGCTTTTTGAAAGCATTTGTATTTGTATTTGTATTTGCAGCACTTTGAAAGAATGAGCAAAGCCTTGACCCCAACACTGGGGAGCTGGGGAAAGACTGACTGAGGGGAGGGAGATGTTACCTTCCTGTCACCTTCTTTTTATTTTTGTGTCTCTTCACTAGGGTGGATTTTATTAGGACAAATGGAGCTGTCCGCTTTGGTCCCATGTTTTGAAGGGTTAGGAGATATGACACAGTTTATATTGTGGAACAGCCTTAGCTTTTATCTTAGATACCCTCTGTGCCTCTGTCTTCTTGAATTCCCTTGTTGTCTCAGAAAAATGCTGGGCATGGGTGGAGAAATGGTCTGTGAGCTGTCGTAATACGAGACTGAACTGAAATGCTTCGCCTAGCCCTTCACAGGCATCCCCTGAACTGAAAGGTTTCATCTCTTATTCATTTCATATTAATTCTCTGTTTCATATTAATTCTCTGGGAAAAAAAAAAAAAAAAAAGGAAAACACTGGCTACTGTGGCTCATTCTGTCAGGCCCATCAAAAGCTGTCTGAGTGGTGTGAGTACAGTATATGGCTGAGAAATTAATCTGCCTACACCCAGCCAGTGGTTCTTCCACTCAATTCCAGATTAAGTTTGAAATTACTTCATGTAAAAATCTTATAGAGGAATGCTATTGGCAGTGGTTAAGATTTTTTTTTCCCAAATGAGCTTTTTAATAGACGACTGTGTTTACAAAGAGATTTCTCATCCTAGTTTGAAATGAGGCATTTAATTGATTTTCCCAGTACTCTGGTAATGCAGATGGTAAGATATAAAACAGAACTCGTAGCTGAGGTATGTGATAGTGTTTCTTCTTCTCAGCCTGCCTTCAAAGGTGAGGCATGAACTGCCATTTCTCTACAATGGGATAGAATAAGCACTTTGTTAATCAAATATAATCCAGAGAGGAGGATTGCTCTGATATATACTGCTGTAACTTGTAGTATGCTTTTAGGCTGAAAGATCTGGCAAAAACTTCACCACGAGTGGAGTCTAACTCCATAGTCAGTTGTAGTTTGCTATTTTCTTCTTGTGGGTGGGTTTATTTAATAAGCTATTTGTAGCCCTGAGGAACCACATTTCCCTCTCTGCAGAAAGCCAGTCATGGTCAGCTGAGAGCACTGGTGGGATGTAGACACATCCTCCATGTATAATTTTGTTGCATGCCCATAAGCATTCTGGTATGAATATAGATGATCACTTACTACTTTTCTCCCTCTGAGAGGTGGGACAGCACTCCCAAAATGCTGTTGTTTTCTGCTTGGTGCTCAGTAAGGGGCTCAGTTCAGTGCGCACAGGAGAATGCTGGAACAATATAGGTTTGGGTCTTCCAGTCTGTGTAGCTGGCAGCTCATCGCCTGCACTGAGTTAGGCAGAAAGGTGACTGTCATATCTGCTGACTCTTCATCACTCTTGGATGCAGTGACCTGTGGCTTTTTCTCTCATTCTTAGAGTGAGAAGGGGTGTCCATGTGTCCAACAGAGTGTCCTGGTGTTGTTGAATGTGCTTCTCAGTGCATATGGGAGCAGAACATCACTGGAGCAGAAAAAAAAAAAAAAACAAGGTTGTGAAGTACCCGAGTTTCTCACATAGCTAAATCCATGGGTACAAAGACAGCCTCTGAAGAGTGGATCTAAACACATGACACATTGGAACAAATGTGCCAAGGGGCCTGGGATGTATCTGGCAGCCACCAGCCACTCAAGGGAACATGACATCAGAAATAGTCCTTTTGGGAGGAAACTGGCAAGAAGGTAAATGCCTTGTTTCACATTTCACTGATATCTAGAGACTCTCTCTGCAAGGGCCTGTGAGCAGCCTCAGCTAGCTGGCTGCAAGGAGTGCAATACAACACCATGTCACAGTCACCGGCTCAGTGAAGCATGTTTGGAGATGAACACCTGAATCACTGCATTTTCACTGGACTGAGATCAACCCAAGGACGATGTGCATCAGCATTCTGTTGACTGCAGACCTAGACCTGTGAAGGTAGAAGAGGAGGAATGCATACTCAGGAGTGGTGTTGCTTGGCTTACATGTACTCAAGGTCCTAGGGCAGTTCTACAAATAGACTTTCAGCTCACAGTGGCACAACAGATCCGGGTCTGTCCAGGCAGACAGGGTCCACACGCTATGTGTGTGGTGTGGCTGGGAGTTGAAGCAGGGTGCTGTCATGCTCCTCAAGAGCTCAGGAGACTAGAGAGAACCCAGGAGCTCCTGCAGGAAAGCTGAACATTTTCTCTGTATGTGTCAGGATGTAAATATAGGGTAGACAGGCTGAACTGGACTGATGTATTTTCATTTCCATTTCTCCCCCTTGTACTAACCATTGTCTCCTTTCCGATGAGGACTTACTCTAAAAGTTCACTGGAGAAAACAGATTTTTTAATCCCACATGAATAGATGAAGCAATTAATTCACCAAGCCTCTCTCCATCATCTTTGAAAAGTGCTGGCAGTGAGGTGAAGTCCCTGGTGACTGAAAAAAGGGAAACATCAGTCCCATTTTTAAAACGGGTAGAAAGGAGGACCTGGGGAACTACAGACCAGTGAGCCTCACCTCTGTGCCTGGCAAGATCATGGTAAAGATCCTCCTGGAAGCAATGTCAAGGCACATGCAAGACAAAGAGGTGATCCAAGACAACCAGAATGGCTTCACCGAGGGCAAATCATGCCTGACCAATCTGGTGGCCTTCTGCGCTGGAGTGACTGCATCAGTTGACAAAGGAAGGCCGACTGATGTCATCTACCTGGACTTCTACAGAAGGCCTTTGACACGGTCCCACATGACATCCTGGTCTCCAAATTGGTGAGATATGGATTTGATGGGTAGACCATTCAGTGGATAAGGAGTTGGCTTGAAGGTCATACACAGAGAGTGGTGGTGAATGGCTCTATGTCCAGGAGGAGACCAGTGATGAGTGGTGTCTCTCAGGGATCTGTCCTGGGACCAGTACTGTTTAATATCTTTACCAATGACATAGTGGGATCGAGTGCACCCTCAGCAAGTTTGCAGATGACACCACGCTGTGTGGTGCAGCTGGTACAACAGAAGGAAGAGATGACATCCAAAGAGACCAGGAAAACCTTGAGAATTGGGCCCATGTGAAACTAATGAAGTTCAACAAGACCAAGTACAATATGCTGCACCTGGGCTGGGGCAATCCTGGACATGAGGACACAGTTGGAGAAGAAGTCACTGAGAGCAGCCCTGCAGAGAAGGACTTGAAGGTTCTGGTGGATGAAAAGCTCAACATGAGCCAGAAGTGTGCGCTTGCAGCCCAGAAGGCTAACTGCATCCTGGGCTGCATCAACAGAGGGGTGGGCAGCAGGTGGAGGGAGGTGATTGTGCTCCTCTGCTTTGTCCTTGTGAGGTGCCACCTGGAGTGCTGCATCCAGGTCTGGGGCCCCCAGCACAAGAAGGATGTGGGGCTATTAGAGGGGGTCCAGAGGAGCGACTCTTCTCATGAAGAAAGGCTGAGAGAGCTGGGGATGTTCAGCCTACAGAAAAAGAAGGCTCTGGGGTGACTTCATTGCAGCCTATCAGTACTTAAAGGGGACTTAAAAAAAGATGGAGAGGGACTCTTTGTTCTATCAGATAATGACATGATGAGGGGGAATGTTTTTAAACTAAAAGACGGGAGATTTATATTAGTTGTTATGAGAAAATTCTGCCTTCAGAGGATGGTGAGGCACTGGAACAGGTTGCCCAGAGAGGTTGTGGATGCCCCATCATTGGAGGTGTTCAAGACCGGGTTAGATGAGGCCCTGAGCAACCTGATCTAGTTGGTGGCATCCCTACGTATGGCAGGGGGGTTGGAACTGGATGATCTTTGAGGTCCCTTCCAACCCAAGCCATTCTATAATTCTATGATTTTACTACGCTGGAAACAGGGTGATTTACAAGTAGCAAATTTGAGTATATTTGAGACCTGGGGCAAATGTGCTTGGAGAGGAGAGTCCAGAGCTATTAAACCCCTATGCTACCCCCAGCACCTCCATGTCTGCACTAACCAACCATTCAACATCTCTCTTCTATGATGGAGAACACAGCATGGCAGTGTCAGCCTCCTGCTCCAACAGTGATGCACATTTCTACAACTGCTTCAAGTATTGGCTCTTTGTTGCTGTGTGTGCTTTGTGCCTCAGATGCCACAGCGAAGAACCCTCAGAGGAGGGTTGTACATGAAGCTCTATCTCAGGTTTCATCAGGCAAAGATTTTGACAGGAAACTGTAAAAATAGGACAGGAAAACTTAAAAAAGTTCTTTCTTTACTATTTCCTTTGAATGTGTTTTTTCAACAGTTGGAATGTCTGGCCTTATAAACTGCCCCAGCCAGATTTTTCTTTTTTTGCAGAACTCCAAAAAGTTTAACATCAAGAATATGACTGTGTTTGTATGAGGTAAGGAAATGACTAGGTGGAGAAAGTATTCCATGAAAACAGAGTCCTTCACAGAGACCCTCACACTCTCTGCACCAACCATCCATCCTCTCACCAAAGCTGTCATGGATGTACACAGCCTGAGAGGTTTAACAGATATTTAGGGTTACAATACATGCAGAAACCTGTAATCAGTGTACTAAAATCTGCTTTTACTACGACAGGAACAATTGCAGTATATTTGGTGGACTTGTATTCACTCCCTTCAATTTGTTTTTTGTCTGGTGGATTTTGCATGGTGTTCCCCTGGGTACTTTCTGTCCATGGTCTGTCTGTGAGTAGAGCATAATTTCCTCCATTTAGGCATTTAATTCGTAATTTATGAGCTCACCTGGCAGGTCCCTGAGAGCACAGCTGGGCTTCCCTGTGGGCTGTTCAAGGAATACCCGTACCAGGGAGAGCAGGCATTGTATGGGAATCTTTGGGGTAGAAGTCTGCATGTGAATCTGCCAGATTAGTGCCTTGCCTTGATTGCATCAGCTCTTGCTCACTCCCAGGGCTGTGCTGACTGCCTGCTTGTGTGCTTTCTGCCCCAAAAGCCCAGAAGGTTACAGACAAAAAGAATTGCAAGGCTTTGCTCCCCTGGCCTGGGGACCAAGTCTTTTGCTGACGGAAATCATGCAATGACATTAGAAAAATAGATATCAGGCTTGCTATCCACTATCCTTGCCCCCCTTTACTGGTTTGCTGAGCTTTTAGAAAGCAATGTGGAACTCTGCCAAAGCCTGGGGTATGTTATAGTGACCTCATCACAGTGAGTCTGTATCTCTCTGGGGATGACTTACAAGCCGCGTTTGTCCGTACTGTTTTAAGAAAAAGCCCTTCATTAAAAGCATTGTTTATTATGAGACGGAATTTGATTTTTAGCAAAGAAAATCTTTCCTTCCTTGCTGCTCTATTTATTTATTTTACAAAGAAGGAATTCACATGGCCCATGGCCTGTCTCATAAGGGGATTCCAGCTAAATAGTGTTAAAGAAACGACGGTCTAGAAGATGGAGTGAGAGCACAGAGGAGAGCTCTTCCATCGCTTTATGTTCCTTTTAGTGTGGAACCTGCAGAACTGCTTACACGAAAGGGTCAGGCATCTTTGTGTTTCTGGGATTATGGTTTTAAATAGCAATGAATGTAGTGTAATTGTTCCTGCTTTTGAATCTTTACCCAAGGATGTGAATTCCCATTCCAAGCATTTATTTACATGGCGACACCCTGCTGGGTAGATGGATGTGACAGAAGTGGGGAAGGCTATCCTTTTTCTTGTGAAAATTTTCAAGCAAAATCCTTTTCTTTTTTAGAAGTTCCGTGTCAAAAACTACCTTTTAGTTTGTTTGTTTGTTTGTTTTCCCAGAGGGACAGTAAGGACAAGTTAAAAGAGAGCAAAAAGTTAATTTAAAATGTCTTCGTGTGTTTCCACAGCAAAGGAACAATTTCAACTGGTTATGAAGTTGTAAATATTCCAAGTTCAGATACTGTGTCAATTCAGCTATTATAAAAAGCAATCTGAAGTTGCATGTAAAGTTGTAATTAACATCTGAAAAATGCCCTTATTAATAGAAGTGTTGAGTTTGAGAGCTCCTTCAAAGAAATTAGACTGAGTTGCTGAAATTAACATTTCCCTATCAAAAAATGGCATTCAATTATGCCATATATCCCAGGGAAACATTCCCTACAAAAGATTTCCATTTTCTTCATTTAATATTAGGGAAACCTAGCAATAAAGAAGGTGCCTTGCAACTGTTCTACATAAATGTTTGATAGTCTCAGAGTGGTAATTTTAAATAGTCTGGATGGATTATTCTTTTTAATGAGATCAAGCTGCATTCCTGGCAAAAATTACAGTTGGCAGAATCGTGTGACATTCTTATTACCTCTTGCAGTAGGTGAGATTTATTCTGGCAAGGTGAACTTGGGTGAAATAATGTAGGCAAAGCCAGGGCAACATCCCTGATTAATGTAGCACCCTAGGTGCTGGAAGCAGGGATAGCTATGAGGCTTTGTGCTCTGGCTTGGCTGAATCGGGACTACTTGAATTATTTGCTCCACTCTGATGTTGGACTGTCCCAGACTTTCCAGCAAAAGTCCATGCAGCATGTTGGTGAAGACAGATGTCTGCAGCAACTGTAAAGTATTCCTCCACTTATGTCCTGGACACACTAATTAGAAAACCCGAAAAATGTTTAAAGGGATATTTGCAGGAAGCTGTTTGCAACAGGAATTGTGACTCAATGTAAGAGGGTGTGCAATGGCTTGGATCCCACTCCCCAAGGGTTTGGGGAGTGACCATTCATTAGCCAAAAGGGGTTCCTAGCGATTTCCATGACAACCAGCCAAACATGGAAATTGAGAATGAGGTCTGTTCTTGTTACACTTCCTCTTCTGAGCACATCTGGGGCCTGTATTGGCTTTGGGATTAGGCAGACGACTCATTGTAGCCCTGAACTGACTGCGACATCTGCAGAAGTCTGTAGTTGAGGTTAGCTGGTGTTTTAAAACCTTACTGTCCCAGTGGGGTAGGGGGAGGTGAGGGTTTGAAAACAAAGAGCATAGCAAGGAATCAGGTTTCTTGTGGTTAATGCAAACACTTTGATGCTGCAACTCTGATTCCTTGGTGTGGTTTGAAGTTTGAGCACTCTTTGCTGGCTGCCTGGGACAAGCATATGACCAGTAACCTAATCTAAGTCCACAGTGATAAGAAGCCTACAGACCAAGGGCACTGAGTATGGTCTACTTTGAAGTTAACAGAGCAAGCAAGAAAGAAAAATGAGTTGTGTAATGATGCAGTTGATTATAGATGTAGGAAGGAAAATTGATGTCTGTCCTATAATGAGTATTTACTGTTTACAAAACTATTTTTAGAGAGGATAATTGAGGCAGCAAGCTGGCCTGTTGTTTTTTAAATGTACAACTGATTGTTGAAGGACTAGATAGCATAGTCCTGCTGTATTAAAAATCTCTTCTGTAGAGTTGGAAACACTCTGATTGAATTTTTTCTTCCTAAAATAAGGCCTGATGTATATATTGTAATCTCTTTAATGAGAGCTACCTGCAGATGGAAAGACGGAAATCACCTATATTCTACCACTGGACACTGTAATTGTAAGGCTGAGTGAGAATGAAAGAGGAAACAGGAATAAATCCCAGCTTTCAATGAGGAAGGCACTTCTTCTCTGCTTTTATAAGAAATCCAGCAGGAAAGACCCAACTTCCAAAGGACAACAACCTGCAACAAAGTTCCTGGAAGATGGGATCCTCTATGTAGACTGTAACAAGTCTTCAAGCATCTTCTAAGCACACATATTTCTTTTAAAAAAAAAAAAAAAAAGATTGTTGCCTCATTAAATATTTAATAATTTGACCCATTAAAATTAGCAACAGATGGGAACTGGAATGCAGGCAGACTTTCTGGACTCCAGACTGCAATTTCCTTAGCTTCATTCCATCCAAGAAAGTAATTTACATATGGAAATCTATTTTTGTCAATTATTTGTTTAAAATTGAGTGTTGTGCTTACAATTGCACTTTCATTATCAGTCTCAAGGAAGTGTTGCTGCAGTGCATCCAGCCATGCTTCAGCAAGATGATGTGGGAGGTGCAAGTTCATCTCCGCCTTCTGTAGAGTGCTGTTACATCTCAATTTTGTTATACATGTATGTGATCTGACTTTCTAAGTCAAATAGAACCCTTCATAGATAAGTACCACAATTACATCAGACATTTAATTTTAAATTTAAAGTTTTAAAATAGTTCACCTGTATGGTTATTGAGAGATCTCCTTGGTCTCAATGTTAAAAAATTGAGCAAGAGCCTTTCAGTTTTATAAGAAAAAGACAGTGGGTGAGAGAACAACTCAAAATATGTTGATTTGTTTTCTAGGAATAAACTAGAACAAACTAAAGCATTAAACTTGGCATGGCAGGAGAAGTTAATGAGAACCATGTGCTTTGGTATCTCATTAAAACTTTGGTCAAAAACCAAACTATGACTATTTGGTAACTTACCATTGCAAACACAATACACATGTCTGTTCTGATTTCCAAACAAATGCATTTTTATGAGCTACTGTCAGCTTTATACCTACGTAACTTCAAAATCATTGCCCTCTTTTTCTCAAATCCATCCTGTCGCTTACTTCTCAGTGACATCCACAGACCAACCTTCTTTTGAGACTTTCATCAGCATTAAATTTTAAGTATGACTGTGTTTTCAGCTGCTCAAAAATGCAAATAAGAGGGAACATAAAGCTGGAATTAAGGAATTGTGGGTTCTTTCCCAGAGTTAGAGGAGGATTTGTTGTGTGCTTTGCTATATAGCTAATGCTTACCCTGATTCCAGGTGGAACAATTGTAATACAGATGTAGCTCACCCAGACTTTGCTCAGCACAGACGACACGAGTGAGGAAGATATATAAACACAGGCATTCTCATCCTAAAGCTTATAGTAATTTCCAGCATTTCCAGATGATCTTTTATAGCCCAGGATAAAAGCACTCTGTCATGGTTTCATGCAAATGGAGGTCTGATAATGTGGCTGTACCGGTGGGAGAAAGTTTCCTGTCTCAAAGCATCAACTCAGTGGTTTTCCTTGGTTTTTGCTTTTTGCACATCTGTGTCAGTATTTAAGAAGAAGGCAACCAATTGCAGAGATCATGTGTGGAAAGGCTTGTATCTGACAGCTTGCAGGCCAAGAATGAGCTTTCCTTTGTTGTGTGTCTATGTTTTACTAACGCATTTCTGGAAATAGAATTATTAGTCAGTAGATGTGTGTGCCACTACTGCTCATGGCTCGTGATTTAGCTATCACCACTTTCCACACAACTTTTTGTTACTTCACGTGACAAATTCAAACGTTTCACTGCAAAAACATCTCTGAGCTAATCTGAACACTGATGCTTGATGATAATTTGTATTTCAACACAGTGTAGGGACTCAACAAGGAAACCAACATCTTGAAACAAGCTCTTTTTTATAAATTTTGTTGACCTGGAGGTATGAGGCTTACATTTGCTGAGTATGGCAATGTGGCACTGGAGTTCCCTGTTATGGGGATGAAAGGAGGTCCTCAGGGACTGAAATGTTGTACTTTGCCCATATGTTCATGTTATGTGGATTGTCAGGCCCTAAGACTGTTCATGAGATGCTTTTACCATGCCGTCTCCATATACATCTTTCCCCTTAACTAATATGAAGTTCAATTGCTTCATTGATGACAGCCATCCACAGAACAGGTGAACATGCAGCCCTGAAATCTCCCTTTGCCTGACTTTGTGTTTTGAGTTCATTCTGTGGCAAGTGCTTAAAGACCACTGACTCAGAGCATGAAATAGCTCTAGTTCGTGGGATGAATCTGAGGTGGATAAGGAAGAGCTGTCTTGGAGAACCTCTAGACAATCACATGAAACATGTATCTGAAAGGCAGCTATTAATTCCAGTACTTGTCTCCAGCTTCATTTTAAATTTTTCTTCTTCCCATGCTTGCATATTTTTTTTCCAGAACTTGTTGACTCTGCACTTAAATGGCTGTGCTGGTGGGATGGGGAATAGACACGGTGTTAGACAAAGGACCTTGTGCTTGTTTCTTAATCTAACCTGTGGTTATTTTTATTCTCCCTCAGATTATCGTACCGGTCCCTGCTTTAGCCAAGTAAATAACCAGATGTGCCAGGGCCAGCTCAGTGGGATCGTCTGTACCAAGACCATGTGTTGTGCCACCATTGGACGGGCCTGGGGTCACCCATGTGAGATGTGCCCTGCCCAGCCTCATCCCTGCCGCCGAGGTTTCATTCCCAACATTCGCACTGGAGCCTGCCAAGGTAAATGCCATGAATATGTAAGATGATGTTTCCTTATCCATTCTGATGTGTGCTGAAAGCACAAGTGAGTGATAACTGACAGGAGTCCCAATATAGAGAAAGCAGTCTGTGTAAACTTTGCTAAAACCACAGTTATGTCAAAACCATCACCACAGACCTTATGTCTCCCATGTGACATACACTTCAGTAATATGCATTATAAGTGACAAAAAGTGTTCTGTGGACAGAACCAAGGTAAGGGCATTGAAGAATGACATTTTCTTACTCATTTCTGGAGGCCAAAGTTTGGTCTCTTTAGTTAAGGCTGTGATGCAGGGGAGAGCAATGTTTGTGCCACAGGCAACATGTTCCAGCTTTACCAGCAGTGCCCTGGGTCCCTGCTTCTCCCTTGGTTTGTAGTTGAGAGCAGGTAGAAATATTTTCAGCTGGAAACATTCCATGAGGTCAGACTGTTTCAGGTGAGTGTACTGTTAAGTTTCCAGAGGAAGCATTTGAAATTATTTGAATAAAAGTGGGTGCTTCAAGTACAGCTTTATCATTTGATTCCGTTTCCTCTGACATAATACCTACTCTCCATGTTCATTTTACATCCACAAGACTTGTAAAATTTGTAATATTTAATGTAATTAATATCTACATATATATTTGTTTTTCTAATATGTTATAATGTTTGTATTAAGACATTCATACATGTATATCCCAAACAAAACTCTTAGGGATTTCCATTCTGAGGTAGTTTCAATGTATGGATTTCCCCAGTAATTTTCAGTGTATAAGGCAGTTAAAATAAAATCCAGATTTTTTTCATGTGGACCTATAGTTCAATGTTCTGATCAACTCTTCTTCACACAGTGGTTTGATGGTTTGGTTCAGTGAATATTTTCTCTGCTCAACTCTGCATTTCTAAAATCATGTTAGCTCAGTTAAAGATTCTGGCCTTGCTATGGTTCTCAGGCGACATCCTCCATCCTGCAAGACGTAATATATCAGGCTAATGTTTCTCCAGGCTTAAAACTAAGTTATCATTTGAGCCTTCCATAGGCCCTCATTCTGTGGCACTGCTGTTTTTACTGTCCCAGTACTGGTGCATGATTAGCTCTTATATCAGCAGGCTAGTTCTCGGTAAATTTTAATATTTCTATCAATATTTTTTATAAATGTTAATATGTCCTTTGAGATTACACAAACAAAATATGCATAAATCACATGCTTAAAGGTTGCATTCGGTGTCCAGGACAGTCAGGCAAAAATAGCAGAATGGTCCACTGAGCTCCAACCAGCAAATCCTGTTGGCAGCCTTTCTATAACCGTGTTTCTCCTCCCCACTGGTGGGTTGCAGAGATTTCCATGTAGAGTTGCATGAATTCCCTTCTGCATCTTCAACTAATTTGAGCCTTTACCTGTTATGACCAAAAGCCAACATAACAACCCAAATCCTGCATTAGCCAGTGTCTGTAGGATAAACCTTGAAATGCTGAGGAGAATTTTCTTGCTGTCTATTGTAATCTGCATTTCATGTAATTTAAACAATACTATACTTTTCTCTGCTTTCTTGTTTCTGTAGATAAGCCAACAATAACTTTAAGTCCATTTATGTCCTTCACCTTATCTCTAATGTAATCCAATGAGTAATTGCATTAAAAATGTAAATCCACCTACTTGGAGCAAAGCTTCATATTTCTCGTAGCACTACCTATTCTTCACCATGCTGGGATGAACCTTCATCTGTTGCAGTGGCTGTACTTTCTAATGTCTTTGCTTTTTTCCCCATAGATGTGGATGAATGTCAAGCCATTCCTGGCCTCTGTCAGGGAGGTAACTGCATCAACACAGTCGGTTCTTATGAGTGCAAATGCCCTGCAGGACACAAGCAGAGTGAGACCAGCCACAGATGCGAAGGTAAGACTGCAGACATCCATCTGTACAGCTTCACCAGACTGCTTAGCACTGGGTTCCCAGGTATGCTCTGAGAACACAAGGGCATTTAAAAACCTGGGAATGATCATTCTGTGATTCTATGAATCTCTCTGTATTAAGGGCATCTCCAAGGCTGGCAAAGTAGAGATATGAGAAAGCCCCCAAGCCAACCCTAATTTCCAAGTAGGAGAGGGCACTGCAAGCACCTAGGCGTGTTAGTGAAAGCACTGCAATATGAATTTCTGATCTGCTTATCCGCTTCCCAGAGTTCAAGGCAAGAAAATGAGGAATGGATCTTGCCTGTTCTTCTCTTAAACTCATAAGTGTTTTTTGTTTTTTTTAAATGTTTTGTTCTGTTTTGATTTCCGTGGGTGTTTTAAAGATATTTTAATGCCAACACAAGACCAATTGAACAGGAGGGATCTCTGGAGGCCTCTAGTTCAACCTCCTACTTAGACCACAGCTAGGTTCAAAGCTAGGTCAGGTGCTCAGTGCCTTTTCTGATGGATTTTTGAACACTTAAGGCTTGTCTGTTTAGGGTTCTTGACTCAGGGTTGCACCATTCTCATGGTGAATAACATTATCCTTATATTCAATTGATATTTATCTTTTTGCAGTTTGCAGCTTGTTGCCTCTAATTCAATAGAGTAACCAGAAGGAGGGCAAAGTGGGTAGAGCCTGACTAGCTCAGATGGTGATGGAACAAAGCAACCAGAAATAGCATCAATGCATGGCAGAAGACCTGATTCCAGAAGATGAGGGTGTGGAACAAGTAAATGCAATTTTAAATGCAATTTTGTTTCACTGACTAGGTGTCATTATTCCAAACTGACATCTTGGCCAGGATCTGAAATTTGTCCTTAAATACAAATGAAAATTTGTTACCATAGACATGAATTGCCAATCAGAAGCATGGCTGTGAATCCCTCCTTTTAGCCAGGGAACCTGATACTGTCCCAGCCCCATAGCAGAAGCATACCACCTCAGGGATGTCTGCCAAAATCTTCAGTCTTCCTGGTTGCTTTGTGGGATGCACCTTGCACCTTTCATCTTCAAGTGAGTTGCAGACGGGAATGATATTTTCATCATCTATCTCTCTTGGACATGGCACAGTGTTTCAGTTTGTGCTTGTGGTTTGGGATGCTCTAACACATTACTGCCTTAGCAGTAGCTAGGGAGATGCTGCAGCACGGAGCAAAGCAGAGGGGAATGCAGCTCGTGTCTTCTCAGCATCAGCCTTGCCCTTGAGCTGTGGGGAGCTTGAGGAGCACAGCCAACTTTCAAATTCTCTGTCAACTTATGGAGGGGAATGTCACTGAAACTACTGTCTGCCTCTTCTTCAGCACAGAAGGTGGAGGAATTTAATTTGTGGTAGTTAAGGCAGAACTCTACCTGGAAGCCCCTGGAACTACTGTTTGCTCTGTGACTTAAGATAAATTATCCACTATGTATCTGAATTCAGAACTCACCCAGAAGCAGGGTCTTAGACACCTGTTCTATGCCGTAAAACACAATTCCATGGTAAAATGTGGAGTGCAGACTAGGATTACGTACAGTCAATATGTTATCACAGTGCCACCAATCTGGCACTCATGCTATTTTGATAGCTTGACTCCAGTTCCTTAAGGTCCAGTCGCAGCAGCTCCACTACCACAATTTAGAATGTCCCTGAGAGTTGTGCAGACCCCTGCAGGAAGGACACACGGCCCCCACGCATTTTGCAGCTGCTCTTATGCCTTGCCAGGCAGGCTGCACTACTCAGAAGTGGAGGAATAAACATTGTTGTATCTTTCCAAACATCTGATAAATGAAAATGGGTGCAAGCTGGAACATAGGAGGTTCTGCTTAAAGAAGAGAGAAAACTTTTTTTACAGTGAGGGTGACGGAGCACTGGAACAGGCTGCCCAGGGGGGTTGTGGACTCTCCTTCTCTGGAGATATTCAAAACCCACCTGGACGTGTTTCTGTGTGACCTGATCCAGGTGTTCCTGCTCCAGCAGGGGGATTGGACTAGGTGATCTTTCAAGGTCTCTTCCAAGCCCTAAAGTCTGTGATTCCGTGAAAAGGAAAACAGCTGTTCCTGCATCAGTTGTTAAAGCTCTTTCCCACATACCTTAATGAAAGTCTGCTGGCCCACGTATGCCATTTTCAGGATTAAATGTGTTCATTGTGCTTGTGTGACTGTGTCCCACCTAGATTAACTTCAGGAATTCCACTTGCCTTTCATTCCTCTCCAAGACTCTGTTGTAATGAAGAGAAGGGATGATGAATGCACTAGAATTCAGATGTTTAACCTGGAATTTGTTTCCAGGTGGCAAAGTTACTGACGGAACTGTAGGCAACTATTAGAAGCAGTCAGTATGACAAAAAGCCATCTCCATGACACTGTGTATTTGCATCATACCTTACCCTATGGGGCTTCTCTTAAGAATCTCTTCTCAGGGATAAAAACATCACACTACTTCCCAGTGACCATTCACATATGCCCACTCTCCTCCAAACCAGACATTTTCTTGGCTGGTATAATCCTAGTGGTGTCTTTGTCAATGTGTGCCGTGTGACCTGGGTATAGCCCTTCAGAAAAACTTTTCCGAAGTCAGACACCAGCTCAGAGGCTAATCTTCTGGTGGGGGTTGAAAACTCCTTTTTTTTTTTTTTTTTTGCTGAGAAAACATCTGTTTCAGTGCGTCTTCACTGGCAGGATGCCATGAGACTTTACAAAGTTTGAACAGAAGGGTTCCTTGCAGTGCTCCAGCACCCAAGGACTTGGAAACAGGAGAATCCAAAACAGCCATTTAACACAAATCTCAGGCTATAAACCAGTTCCCCATGTCAAATTATGTCCCGTGCAATTTGGCTAGCCAATGGGCAAAGGTTGAACTGTACTAGAACCACACACCCAACCTCAGGGTGCAAAAAATTGTTCTTGCATTTGTTTGCCTCACCCATGCTGGCTGGGGACCAGAGAAAGCACATATGATATCAGTTTAGCTGGAATCTTCTATACACCAAGATTAAAAACAATCCATTGTCTGAATCTGTCATCCAGATGCAAGGGGCCTCTGCGTGGGTCCTCACTTCCCAGAAAGCCTACAAAAACAGCTCAATGCAGCCATAAACAGCTTCCTTTCACTCTCCTTCCTGGCTGGCCATAAAAAGAGATGTCTCCAGCATCTACTGTATCCACTCCATAGCTTATCTCACCTCAGTTGCTAAGAAGACCACCAAAAGAGGGTGCTTGCCTTTAGTTTAACTTATTGACCTAGGGGTCTTTCTGTGAGAGCGACTTAAATATGAGGGATGCTCTAAGCTGGAAGAGTTGTGGTTGTTTTTGAGGGCTCATTTCCCAGGCATGAATCACCAACATGCCCCCACCATGAAGTCAGAAGGAAAAGGGGATACCGTCATCTGGACTATCACTGCTCCCCTCTGGGACATGTACTCCATATATTCCAGGGGAATAAAGAACCAGCATTTTGTCAGGGGTTCATCTGATGCTAACACTTTATGAAGTGTTATTCAGAACATAAAGGAACAGCACAAAGCTATGCCAGGGGAGGTTCACACTAGATATAAGGAAAAAGTTATTCACTGTGAGGGTGGTCAAACACTAGAAGTGGCTTCCCAGAGAGGGAGCTGATGGCCCATGCCTGCCAGTGTTCAAGAGGCATTTGGACAACACCTTCAATAATATGCTTTAACTTTTGGTTAGTCCTGAAATGATCAATTGGACTACATGATCTCTGAAGGTCCTTTCCAACTTAGGAGCTAAGAGGAGCTAAGCCTTGTCTCAGAGAGTTTGCTGCATGCTTTGATAAGTCAGGAGTGAACTGCTTGGTATAGCAGATAAGCACCTAATTCCTGACCTCCTGAAATGTCTGTACTGCCAAAGTCACTGTAACAGTCTAAACTACAGTGGAACAGGGATTTTTAATCAAAATAATGACCACAACCATAAGAGGATATGGTTTTTTATCCAGGTGTGCTCCAAACCTAAAATCTCAACACTGTAGGAATTCCCTTTTTGAGTCTGTTTGCACTTATTTTGCAGCTGGTGAAAATAGTGAATTCTCAGCCTGCACTGAGACCATCTCTCTTGGGAAAAGTAAATGGTTTCCTCTTGTTTTCAGATGCCTCATTCAAGTCCAGCAACCAGGAAATATTAAAGCTAAATGAAAAGTCTGTGTTAAATTCTTCCCTAGTTCCCAGGAGCTTGTATTTTCTGCTTATAGGATTCTTCCCGGGGAGTGAAGTCAGCAGATGGGATTGTGTTTGAGCCAAAGGTCAGAGCCTGTGTCACTGTGTTTGCTGATAAATGATGTCTCCTTCATTAATGCAGCAGCATGTACCACTAATCTTCTTTGGGCTGTTTATCAGTGGGAATAAGCAGGAGTAGAAATAATATCATTAGCTTTCCATGGTGATACTTATCTTTTAACAGAAATGGCACATGAAATCAAGGCTTCATTTTCAGTTCCTGAATCCCTGAAGAGTAAAGATGCTGTTCTTATGCAAGACCTACTCTGCTGATAACAGAGTCCAGGTCAGGCCCTGATCTCCCAAGCATATCAGATGGTTACAGCTGGATACACTGGGTGAAATTTTGTCAGCCCCATAAGGAAAATTATGTCCTTGTTCTATCTGTTAAACATGAAAATGTGCACACAACATCAAGTTTGGATTTGAACTTATATGTTCTCCAAGTTCAGGGTTGCTTAGTTCCAGAGTTATTTCTACATCTCATCTCTAATGAATGTGACACTTTCAAATAGTGGCTTATTTTATGCCTTTGTTCATTGTATTCTGAGGGAACTCAAGGGATCAAGAGTTCTTGAGCCTGGGGCTGTACAACACATAATGAGAAATTTCTGGCACAGAGAGTCGCCTGCTCACTTTCTGAAAGATATAAGCAGTCTGTGAAACTCAGCGAGGAGGGGGAAAGGGGAGAGACAGGATCTGAGGATGGGGAAGGCTGCTCTCTTAACTGGTACTGAAGACAAGGCTGGCTTTGCAAAGGACAAAGGACTGCATTTATATTGTGTTTGTGTGAGACGATGAGCAAGGAGGACACAGGTCAGTTTACAATTAAATTGACAGATCCTAGGCTTGGTTTATGGAGGAACAGGGAAAAAGCAGGATCTGTGGAGGTTTGCAAGGGGACTGGAAATGTGTGAGTTCTGAAAGAGTGGCATGCTTAATATCAAGCTAACTTCTTAATACTTCTGGAATAAAGCATTGTTGAGGAGGACACAAGAAAGCACTCCTGACAGTAATGGTAATGAAGGAAGGAAACATCAAAACTGAAATCATCACATCTTCTTGATACAAAAAGTTTTATCAAGAAATCAGAGGGAAGCGGAGTTTGTTACAGAATCACAGAATTGTCTAGGTTGGAAGAGACCTCAAGATCATCGAGTCCAACCTCTGACCTAAAACTGAGTTACACTGAGTTACATTTTAAAGCAACCATTAAAATTATACTTAAGGGAACAGTTCTGTCACATGTTCTCAAGCATAGAATCACCGACTGAAAAAACTTTTTCTTTCATGATTTCAGTGGTTCTCTGCCAATAATTTCATCTCTTTTCTTAATAGCCTTTCCTGTATGGAATAACAAAATGCTATGCCAGCTCTATTATCAGTGAAGTATGTAGTACCAGTAACTCACCCAAGATGCTTTCCAGTGACCAAAAAGGAATAAATGTCTCATATCCAAATCTGTTCCAGAATGATAACATACAAGATACAATAAAGTACATAGAGAAATACCAGGCAAGGGGGTGAAAGGCATTGCATGCTTTGTGTAACAAGCTCTGTTTAAATCTATTCATGATAGACCCTTTTTGGTAGCCATCTGCATCTCCAGGAGACAGATTCTGCCAAGGAAGAACAGATCCTTTAATTACAAATCTCTCCTTTCCTTTTTTAACTCACCTCTTTCTATTTAGCACTTGTTTACTGACATGTTAGATGCCACTTATGTCCCTAAGGGCTAGTCTGCAGTAGACTTTTTGTCACCGACACACAAAATTCTGAATTTTCTGATGAAGACAAGGCTCTATTTTTTACTCTGTTGAATCTCATTCATGTTTCTAAATTGGAGGGAGTTTTCCTGCTTTTTTCGTGAGCAGAGACGGTAGGCTGGCCCATTTTCCTCCCGATGGAACATGATAGCCATTTTATTAGCGTGTTTTCAATTTTCTTACAAAATGTCTAGAAAAAGAGTTCATTGTTTGTATCCATTAAAAGCTCATTTCCATGGATTTGGTGTGGCTTGGAGGGTTCCATTACTCTCTTCTGTGGTTTCTTTGTGCTTTCTGGAAGGAAAGGTCTGAGAGTCCCGTGTGCTGCACGAGAGAGGGTTGATGAGGCGTGACCTCTGCTACGTGACACAGAGATGTTTTCTCCATCAGTTCCTGTTTTTCTAGCAGATGGAAAGGTTGGGGTTTCAGTCTGTGGGCACCCGTGTTGGATGGGCTTTGCAGGCTGCGACTCTCTCTGTTTCTGAAGTTCTGTAGCCTTTGGCTTCCAGCATCTTCAGTATTAAATGATCAGGCCAAGTCCAACCCAACGAAATGGAGATCAGGTCCAAAATCAACGTTTGCATTGAATTCTGCCATTGTCTGAAGAGCAGAGTGCACAGAATATTGCTTTAATTCTTAACAGATATTTGGAAAAGTCATGAAGTAGCCAGGTTGGAGTTGGAAGAATTCCTTACCTAGAACTGGCAGCTGGGTGTTAATGAGAGGTGTACATATGTGTCCCACGGCATCAAGCTCTCCAAGGACTTCAGCTTTGAATGAATCAAAACTATGAGGCACTTTAGAAAGAGAAAATAAAGAAGGCAGATGTGGTTGGGAAGAAGTGAAACAACAACAAAGCCCAGAGCTCAGTTTCTCAAAGTACAGGATGTGCAAGTAGTCTTGAGAAACGTTTGCTTTTTTTTTCTTCCTGCATATTGTCTTGCTCACACTGGTCTCTTCTGAGCTAGGATTTTAAATGAAGAAAAAAAAAATGTTACAGCTTGATTTAACTTTTTGAATTAACTCCATTTTTCCTTAAGAAAGGAATGTATTTGCTGTCACTCCTGCCCACTCCTCACATACACTTTTTCTTGGATGACTGACACTACCAATAGTGAGCTAATAAGATGCCTGCCTGTCAGCTGGCCTCCAGATCTCTGATACAACAAACTTCAAGAGAGCTATGCAGATGTTTTAAACAGCTATTTCTGATAGTACAACCAGCGTTTGCTTCATAAAAGTCTATCTCTTGGAGTGTTCTGCAAATTGTAACCAAACACAGGCCTGTAATTAAATGACAGGGTAGAGTGTAATGATAAAATCTCTTTCCCTGCAGGGGCCCAGGTGGGGGAAGTGTTTTCTGTAAATTTGCATTGCTGCCTTTCTAGGTTTCAGGTCATGTTTATCTGTTACGAGGACTCTGAGCATCAAAGAGCTAAAGGAACACTGCAAGGACAGAGGCAGTATCTGCTGTGTGTAAAAGGCAGCCAAAATTATGTTTATGATAGCATGATTTTGGAATTACTGAGAAAACAAATAAGAATGCATCTTCCCCTCTTGGTATATGGTGGACAACGGAAGCTGGGTCAGGTGACACAGGAGGACTACAGAGATGCTGTTTGTTATTGTAGGGAGAAAATTCATGTGGCCAAGGCTCAATTAGAGTTGAAACTCACCAGTACCGTGGGGCCAACAAAAAGGGCCTTTTTAAGTATGTTGTCAGGAGAAGGGAGACTAAAGATAACATTAGTCTGTTACTTGATGAGGATGATCACCACAAACCAGGGACTTTTAATGATTCTTTGCCCCTGCCTGTAACACTGATGATGGGCCCTGGGACCCCTGGAGACCTGATTAGAAGGGCCTTGACTGGGGAATGATAAACTTCCAGCCAACTCTGAGCTTGTTTGGGATTTTCTGTTCCAGATGAATGCACATATGTCTATAGATCCCAATGGGATTCATCCCAGGGTACCCAAAGAGCTGGCTGATATCATCGCAAGACCTCTCTCAATTGTTTTTCAAAGGTCTTGGAAATCTGGAAAGGCCCCAGTTGACTGGAAGCCAGCAAATGTTTTTCTAATTTTCAAGAGGGGTAAGAAAGAAGACCCTGGTATCAGGCCTGGTAGTCTCACTGCAGAGCCTGGTAAGATTATGGAAAAGATTATTCTGGCAGTTATTGAAAAAAAAAAAACAACACACTTGAAATACAACACAGTCATTAGTCACTGCCAAGATGGGTTCATGGAGGGAAAGTCCTGTGTAACTAACTTAATTTCCTATTATGACAAAGTTACCCATCCAGTTGACAGAGAGAAGCCAGTAATGTGATTTTTTTTTTAATGTATTTTAGCAAAGCTTTCAATACTGTCTCTTACAGTATCCTTTTGGACAAAATGTCCAGCATAAAGCTAGACAAATACATAATACAATGAGTGAACAACTGGCTGATGGGTAAGGCTCAAAGAGTTATAGTAAATAGGGTTTCATCAGGCTGCAGGTCAATCACTAATGGGGTTCCACAGGGATCCATTTTAAGGGAAGTTCTTTTCAATGTTTTTAGAAACAAAGTGATCTGGACACAGGACTCCATACTGTTTGCTGATGGTAGTCAATTAACAGGATCTGTTGACTCCCTTAAGTGTAGAGAGGTCTTAAAGAGAGATCTTGACAAATTAGAAGTCCGGGAAATCACCACTCATGTGAAGTTTTATATTTCTATGCATAAAATTAAGCCCAAGTGAATGGAGCAGGTTATAGAATCATAGAATATCTAAGTTGGAAGGGATGCACAAGTATCGAGTCCGGCTCCTGGGTTGGAGGACCACTCAAAAATCAGGCCATATGTCTGAGAGCGCTGTCCAAACACTTCTTGAACTCCGGCATGCTCAATGCCATGAATTTCCCTGGGGACCCTGCTCCAGTGCCCAACCACCCCCTTGGTGAAGAACCTTTCCTAACATCCAGCCTTCACCTTCCCTGATGCAGATTCCATCCGGTCCTGTTGCTGTCACCAGAGAGCTGAGCTCAGCACATGCCTCTCCACTGCCCTCATCAGGAAGCTGCAGGCCGCCATAAGGCCTCCTCTCAGCCTCCTCTTCTCCAGGCTGAACAAACCAAGTGACTTCAGCAGCTCCTCATGTGTCTTCCCTTCTAGAACTTCCCTTCACCATCTTCATAGCCCCCCTTTAGGTGCTCTCTAACAGTTTTATGTGCTGTTTTATAATGTGGTGCTCTCAATATGAGGCCACACTAGTGCAGTGTAGAGTGTCATGGATGTATTTCCCTGTCAGTGTCATGGATGTATTTCCCTGTCATCTTCACAGGTGCGAACAGCTTCATGAGGCATTAGTATCTGGTTTCTACGAACAGTCTAATGAAAAAGCTGACTCTACAGAACCATAATCCAATCCCTAATTGTTCAGGCACAGCTGGAGAATTGTGTGTAGAAACTCATTTTGACAGGGCCCAATGTAAGTCATTGGGATAGGATTATGTGCTTTCCCTTAGGATAAAAAACATGTTCTGCCTGAAGTTCCGGAGGGACTGATGGTTACTTGGCAGATTTTGGTGCATGGGGAGCAGGGAGATGTTTGCTTGGAGACAGAATTCCTCACAGGGACATCAGCTGCATTGGGAAGGAAACGTGGGGAAGAGAGACAGAGGGAAGAATCTGGCTCTGCAGTGAGATGTGGATGCGAAAAGCTCCTGTCGGAGCTTCTTCAGCATCCGGGCTCAGGTAGCCAGGCCTTTGGCAATGGGGCTAGTCTTTGTGTTCATTTTGTGGTGGAGGTATGCTGTTATCTCCACACTAGGCAGATCACACTGTAAGTTCAAATGGTAAAAGCTGCAACATTGGTGTGGTTTTCTCTGAATTTCAGTGCTTTGGTAATCTTTCCGCAATCATTACCATATGTTTGGGCACTGAGGCTGCCTGGCCTCTCTGAGGCCTGAGCATAGCTGTTGTGCTTTGACAAAATCTTACTATAATGTCCTTATTTTCCATGGTGTCATGGTTTAAACCAGTAGGCAGCAAAGCCCCACATAATCATTTGCTCACCCTTTCCCAGGGCAATGGGGAAGAGTATCAAAAAGGTAAAAATGCAAGAACTTGTGGGTTGAGATAAGAACAGTTTACTAGTTAAAACGAAAGCTGTGCATGCAAGCAAAGCAAAACAAGGAGTTAATTCACTATTTCCCATCAGTAGGTAGATGTTCAGCCACTTCCAGGAAAGAAGGAAGTTGTATCACACACTGTATTCTGTCTTACTGTTAGTACACAGGTCTAGTACACACATTTGTCTTAAAATTCAACCAAATCCCTCCTGTATGGAAAAATTCTGTGAATATTGTAGGTGTCCAGTGCTTTTTAAAAACATGATGTTTTCAGAAGCATCTCTGCCTTCAGAACAGCTGTTCAGGCACTTACACAGATGTGTTTCTGTCCTAAAGCTTCCTTTGTGCTCCAGAGAGCTGAACATTTTAGATCAACCTACCTAAAGACCTCTGTTGTCAGTGGAGATAGGTAGATGCCTTCATGAAGCCTTCTGAATTACTCTTTTGGAGAGTCTTGTTTTCTCTACCAATCCACTGCTAGGAGTCCACTAAGAGTTTCAATCATCCCATAACAGTCCTTAACACCAGCAGCTGGCCTGTGTGTTCCCAACTCTGGTCCTGGATCGATACCACAGGTAGGAAAGGAGATGGTTTGCAAAGAAACATAATCACTGTTGGTTTGTTCTTTTCTAGATGTGGATGAGTGTGGAGCAGTCTCCAGCGTGTGTGATGGTGGTGAGTGTACCAACACAGCAGGCAGCTACGTGTGCACATGTCCGCGTGGTTTCATGACAAGCCCGGATGGATCCCGCTGCATTGGTAAGACGCTTGATAGCTCTCACAACCACTGACGTAGAGAGAGGTTACACTGAAATCCAGAACTCACATCATGATAGCTATTTGAAAATCATCTCAGAAAGTTATCGTTCATGCAATAGCTGTAAAATGCTGGTTTTCATGTGCTGTCCTTTCATGTGCTGCTACAGTCCAGCCTGGTCACAGGTTTTGATGCTCTCCTCCTTGGCTGCTGTGGACCAGGGCTTTCCCCATCTCCAAGTCACAGAGAATAACTTGGGCTGCAGATGCCTTAGTGCTTGAAGTGTTTCACAAGAGGCTGCTTAGGGACACTAAGAGGACTGAGATAGAAGGTGTCTGGCTAGGGTACTGGTCTGCTTGAAGAAGAACCCTTGTGCTCCTATCCTATCACTTTAACTGCGTTAAATGTCAGACAGACAGAGATATCAGCAGTCCCCCTGTGACTGAATTGCAGGCACAGTGTATGCCACAGTGTGAAGGTCCAAGGAGAAGTCTGTAAGCTCTCCTGAATCAGAGGAGCCCAGTTACAGGAACACCCTGCAGCTGCACATTCATCCACTTGCTTTGCAGAGGTGAAGGAGCAGGAAAGCTCACTCCAAATGTTTGCACAACCAATGCAAATAAATGGTGACTTTTGTCATCTCCTCCTTCTTCCTGTTTAGACTACAGGTAATGGCTCATAAATCTCTACTGCCCCAAGCTAATAAGCAGTTGGACTGTGGACTCAATTGGCCTCATTTCACTGCACTGAACTCAACCTTTCAGGACTGAGTTGCTTTGCACTGAGCGGGCTGTCTGGTTTCCCTCTGTAGTCACTGGAAAGAAAGAGGTGCTTCCCAAACATGGCACAGGGCACTGTAGACACCAATTCCTGCACACATGCTGAGCCTGCAGGCTTACAAGGCTGCTGTGTAAGCTCTTACACACTACCTTGTAGCCCACCTTCCTCCCACAATATCCAATTTCTGGCAACAAAATGACTTCCAGGCCCATAAGGAAATCACAGTCTTGCAGACTGCATGAAGGGCTCGGTTGTGGACAGTGTGTGCCACTTAACAGGCTCAAACATACCTGTTCACTCTTAGTTTGGCTCAAGATGCCTGTATTTCAAAGCTTTCCAGAATTGGCTCAAGTCCAGGCAAGCTTTCCCCAGACTTATGAGCTGTTTTGCCTCCAGACTACAGAGCCTGGAGTGAATCTTGCATGTTTAACAGATCAAAATTCTTTTCCAAGTCTTGTAAATATTTGATGGTCCATTTCTCTTTGAAACGGACAACAGTATCTATGATAAATAGATCAGATCTCTACTTACTTGCTTTCAGCAGGAGCAGTTACTTTAGTCAAAATGAACCCCAGGGTTTGTCTTTCTGTTCAGAAACTTAATTTGCCTTTAGAAACGCAAGGATGCAAGGATCTGTAAAGAGGAACTGTTACAGGAAAGGCAAGGATCTTTGGCAAGGATCATTGTTAGTGCAATGGAAAATGTCAGGCACAGTTTTTTGTGGAAAGTCCTGGAAATTAATAAAGAAAATAAATAAATATAAAAATCCAAGCTCTTTTATATCCCTAGAACCTGGAATAAAAATTAATCATGTTCCAGTTCCAGAAAGAAAATGTTATAAAGTATAACATACGTTTCACCTTGTTTGGGCACCTGGTAGGTTTTAAAAAGAATGAAATTCTTTTCCGCCCTGTTTCCCAGGCCCTTCCATAAGCCTTGAGGGTGTGATGGCTGTCTTATGAGTCATATGGACATTTCTCTACTTTCCTTGAAACCAAATGTTTCAAGTAAAGAGAACTAAATAAAATTAGAAAGACCAAATTTAAAAATAGTCCAAAGCTTAGTTAGCTACAGTGGACTATGACTGGATCTAAACTCAATACATCATGCTCTAGCCATTTCCCTGAGCTAATAAATGCTGCTAGCGTGCTGTCATATTTTGGGACGAACAATATTTTATCTGGCAAAATACACAGTTACCATTGGGTGCTGTTGCAGTGGAATCCATATTTTATAAACCCTGTTTATATCGGTTGACGGGGTTTTAGTGCTCATTTTGGGAGTTTTAACCCACTATTTACATCCTATGAAATAAATAAATAGTTTGTAAAATTGAAAGTTAATAAATAATGTAGACACCCTTAAAACAAGAAAAGCATCAGGAGAGAACAGAAAAGATTGTCATACCACCACCTCTCAGATGTTTAGACTGAAAATGACCACATACGGCTTTATATATCATGGGGCACCCACACTGAGTATGTGGAGATTTTATGGTGGCAAACTTCATATATTCCCATCCCTTTCCCCTCCCTTTTTAGAAAAGTAAACACCTTTTTATTGCATTTGAATAATCTCCTGTAGTTTTTGCAGCTGAAACAGCAAGACACTGAGTTTGAGTTGATCCCAGATCTCATTAGCTGCCTTCCCCAGTAAAATGCAAACAGCGGCGTAGCTGGAGAAAGTCTGTCATCATTTGAAATGAACATTTATTGAATGATTCAACCATCTGTGCTTGACACAAAGAATCCAGTTCCACGTGTATTCACAACAGTTTCATTCATTTATGCTTGTAAAAGACAGGCTCAGTGCTTTGCAGGCAGCAGAAGAATCTGCTCTAGCAGTTTGTAAGCCTTGTTTGTACAATGGTTTGCTTTTCAAGAACTGCTTAAAAGCATAGTTTTCAAATGAGTAAAATGGATGTTCGGATGCATTTCCAGTCATGCACGTGGTATTCCCTTGTTCAGTGCAAGCCAGCAGTCCTGCACATTGCTTTCTTTGCTCATTTCTCCTGATACGACAGCAGTGCTCTGAAAGAGAGACTGTGAGAGATTGAAAAGAGGTTGTGAGGGTGTCACTGAGGGCCTCACCTACCCAGAGAACCCTTTCTGGCTTCTTTGGTCATTTTCCAGGAAGGGAGAGAACAGGAAAGAGGAAATATGAAAAGATAATATTTATGACACTGAGAAATGACAAAAAGGAAGTGGTGTGAGGGTCACAGGCTCAAAAGGATTAAGAAGGAGCTGGAGGGACTATGAGCAGAGCCCCTCAACAGCTCTCAGCACTTCCTAAAGGGTCAAAGGAACTGGGTATGCTGCCGAGGGGAGCTCTTCCCAGATACCTTCAGGGACTGAGGGTATAGAAGGGCTCCATAGTCACTGGGATTCCCATCCTCCTCCTGCTGCCCTCTGGTGAGCACCATCATGTCCAGGCCCAGAAGGACAAGGGGGTCCATGACTTGGTGGGACCTTGGCTGGGGACAACAATGAGAAAAGAGGAAGGGGAATTATTTCAAGGATGCATTTATACCTCAGGCTTAAAACAGTTAAACTGGAAGGTGAGTTTAGAAAACAGTGAACAGCCAGGAGCCAGGGAGGGAGTGAATTTACTATATCACTTGCCAACAAAGAAACTGCCTTCTGATAATCCAGAGCTTCCCTGTTTGTACTGCAGCCTTCCTTCAGTGAGACAGCAGAAGTGGCACTGGTGGCCAAGGTGTGTCATGGATATTGGTTTAGTGGGAGTTGCACACATTATTCCTTTGTTCTCACATCACTTTCCACTGAGATGGACACCGCCACCTATACTAATCTTACCCAGACAAGAGTGAAATTGGTTAGGTTTCCAGAAACTGAGAACATGTGATGACATCCTTAGTCCTGGTTGAGTGTCCTCACCACTGCATGAGGCTCCTTTTGCACCTTTCTTCCATGCAAACCATTGGACATCTTGGGTGGTAGTCCTCTGGCTACATGCTGATGTCTGTGTTGCAGTTCCCTGCTGAGTTAATCGCCCTCAGGTCCTTTTATAGTCAGAGCCAAATGCCTTTTTCAAACCATTAGTTTGTTTGGTTTTGGCCGCTTGAGATTCTCAGTTTCAGTAAAAGGCAAGACACAAAGTGGAAGAAATATTTACCCTCTAAAGTTCTTCTCTGGGATTCAGTACCAGTATTTCCTATTCCTCCTTCTCTGCCTGCTTCCACCCCACCTCCAAAGAACAGATCAGGTTTTCATCAGGACGAAACGTGCAAAATTAGGGAAATAGTAATTTAAAACATTATAATAACTTTTTATACTTGTCTTCATATTTGCACTGGTAAAGGCAAGCTGTTAATGTTTTTCCCCTTGTTTTCATTTTCCTTTGCCCCTTTGCAACTTTTGCCCTGATCTTTTTCATAGTTTCCCAATCCTTGGGGAATTTATAAATAACAAAAAGAAATTGATGGGAAAAAAAAAATGTTCTATGATGAAATGAATGTGATAAATGTGGAGAAAAAGAAATGAAATTTTAAAAAATCAAGAAAAGAGTTTATTCCCTCAAACCAGAAACAACTAGAAATAAGTTTTCAAATTTATTTCCATTCTCTAAGTCTCTCACTTTTCCTCACATAACTTCCATAAACTACTGATGACTAAATCAAACAAACTTATATATGTATGCCATGAGAATCCATTGCTGTATGCAATTCCTTTGCAGAGACTTTTATCTCTTCTACTGGCTGCTTAAAAACTTGAACCAGACAACAAGTTCTTAGGTTTCTGAACACCCTTGTCACCTTGTACCCACCACAGAGAGGATGTCCACGCTGACATGAATGGAGACTTGCCATGATGAATAATCACCCGTTACCCAGAGATTGCAGCTCCTGGTGTACTGCTTGTCCCAGGCATCATGACACTCCTATGCCTTTGAGATGCTGGTCCAGCCATATGGGTGCAGACTCTGCCAGACAGCAGGCAGCTCCATCTTGGAGTTGCTTCTGTCCCCAAATGATATGCAAAACAAATTCAATTTCCTGCTGCATTACTCCTGGTGGGACCTTACAAAGCATCCACAGCCTTCCTGAATCAGAGACCACTGACAGACCTATGGGTCTATCCACCACCTCTGTGCACTGTGTAATCTCATGTGCACCTTATTTCTCACCTGCAGCATTATCTGATTTACCAAGGTTACTGTGCAAATCTGTTCCCATAAAAGCTGCAGAGGAAGACTGAACAAAAACACGATGGCTTTCGCTGGTACCTCCAGCATGTGGGTGGTCCTGCAAGAGGTCATAGAGGGACTGCAGGGACCCACTGTTCTTTCCATCCACCCTTGCCTCTGCCCAAGGCAGCTCCAGATGGGTTTTCAATTGGTTCTGACCTTCATTTCTGAAAGAGATTATTACAAACTGCAGCAAAGACAGCTGAATTTAATAAATGTTCATCCAGATGAGTAAAGGCCGGACCATTCCCTCCATTACACAAACTGCTGTGACCTCCCTGCCTTGTCAAACCTGTCAACATGTGTCTGTCTGTAGGAGAAGTTGCACTCTCTGAATTACTTCTTGCTCGTTAACTGTCTGGCTGTCACCATGTACACTGCCTTTATGGCAGCAAGCATCCCATAGAAGAACAGAAGGGCTGGGTGAAATCTGTTATTTCATATGCCCAGAGGGTTTATTCCAAACTACCACCCTCCAATTTAGAAGTTCATCTAAGCTCTGTCCTAAGTGGCTTTTAGCTAAATTCACACCAATGGTTTGAGGTAAAGGGGCTCACGCAACTTTTCCAAGTGTCCCCGCTATGCTGCCTTGGCTTGTTCAGTGAGTGGCTGCTTTCTGGAATAAGAGTGGGCTGCATGCTGATGTTAAATAACACTCCCAACCTATCAAGGTGCTGTGAAAACATGACCCTCTTCTACACACCAGCAGCTGCCACCAAAACCTACAAAGATAAAGGCATTGATTTTGGGCATCTTCATTTGCCAGAGATCAAGGACGTGGGAAGACCAAAACATCCATATAGCTAGTACTTTGCTTTACTAGGATTAGGAGTTATTCCTGTGCTGCATTCAATCCCCTTGCTCAAAGCTCCTTTCTCCTGGTCTGTCTGCCCTACTGCAAGTCTCTTTCGTGGATAACGTTTCTGTTTAGAGGAACAGTTTGTGTTGAACTCGGTGCTGGCGAATGGCTGAAAGAATGTTACTAAAAGAGCTGCTGGTATAGTCACCCTGGCTTTAAACAGGGTTGCTGTCCTCTGCAAGTCCCCGAGATGTGATTAAAGAAGAGATGTAACTACAGCCCACAGATCAAACAGTTCCATGCAATTAATTTTAGTTATATTTCAGGAAAGTGTCAGCCTGCTGGCTAATTCAGTCTAAAAGCAGAGACGACAAATCAGACTAGACTTTCCCCCTCATTAATTTACTTGAGAAACAAGGACAGGAGATGAATGAGTGGAAGATTCCAGGTTTTCCTAAAGGGCTTGGTGCCAGACAAGGCTTGCTAGACATATGAAAGACCCTCAGTCTCCTGGGCCTTGTCCAGAAGCCACACACACTAAACACCACTGCCAGGCTTGGTGTCTGTGGCTTTGGCTGTGCTTGCAGGCTTTGACCATCATCCAGGGCTTGTTCTTACTGCTCCGTCCAGGCTGTGGGAACTAACCCATGACCTGAAACAGGCATCCTCTGGGAACGGGAGGCCATCAGACGAGAGGCGTGTGAGATTGGGAACAGTCCATTTGGTTACAGAGAGACGCTGGAACCAAATAGCAAGGAGTGTTTCCTCGTGGGAAGCAAGGGTCTTAGGGCACGTACCTTTATAACCATTCTGGAAAGAAAAGGTACAGCCTTGCCTGAGAAGTGCAGGCCCCCACTGAACTGTGGTGGCTGTGGGAGGGTCATTGCTTAGTACAACAAGTACAACACTGGGGATCACTGGCTGTTGCTGGAAGTGTTGAACCTTGATCCCCAGCCTTGCCAAAGCGGTGGCTAACCACCTTGGGCTGCCACCTTGGGCTGCCAGTTCTGTCCTGCTACAAGTGAAAACCAAAGAACCAGTAGCTCTAACCTTCATCAGTTTAGCAGTCAACAGTGAACTTTCCCTACAGCCTTGTATGCCGCTACACCCACAAAGTCCCCAAGGAGAACAAGGTCTAGTGAGGTGCAGTACCTCCCACTTTGCACATTGCTGAAATTTGTCCTTTTTTTAGAGGTTGCAGTCACTAAGCTGCACAGCCAGGCTCCCTTTTCCCAGTACTCCCTCTGTCTGGATTAGTTTGTCTCCAACTCTGTGCTGTTGTCAACAGATGAGGGTGTTGCTCAGCTTTCTGTGTACCTCAGCCATGATAATGAATTTCCAAAATATATTTCCAAATACATTTCCTTCCATTTTCACCAAGCCTTCTTGGTTCCTAGATTTCGTTAGTAGGTCTGAATTACCTTTGAGGCAGTATATTTGGACATGAAATGGTAAGGAGGGACTTTGTCCCACTCCATGCTTGGAGGTGATGGAGAGGCTCCAAATGGTCCCTCAAACACTTTTTTTTTGGAGCACTTCATTCTTAAAACACAGTCAAAAAATTCGAGTATATTAAAATCAAATATCAGATCTGCCAGACTTCTGCAGAGGCTAAACAGCTTTGTCCACAAAGGAAGGGTTGTGCAGTTATATTGACACTAATGGACAGTCCTTGGTCACAAGTGTAACCTAAATAAGCAAGACGGACACCAGTGTCAGGAGGAACCTGAAGAATGGAGATCTCAGCCCCAGGATGCAGTTTTCTGAATAATGGATTTACTCCAGAACAGTTTATCTGACCCTGCTGAGAGGATGAGTCACGCTGCCCAGTGGTGGTACGATTAATGTCTGCAGTGATGTCTCTTGAGGACCAGCTATCCTCAGCCTTTTCTCTCTCCCAGCTGGTAACTCAGGGTGTATGTTGGGTGAGGGAACCCAGACCTGGCTATCATCAGTGCAGAAACTCTACTGAGAGGAAGGAGACACCTGTAAATTGCCTAATTTATTTGAAATGGGAAGGTAAGGAAACATGAGATGAAGTGGGGGATCTCATCTGTTTTCTGCTCTGTGATTTCAACCAGAATCAGCTTGTCCTTCTTGTGGAGTTCAGGGCAACAAGCAATGGAGAGAATCCAATGGAGAGGTGTTGCCAACCTACTGCCTGTTTCTGTTTTTGGTCAGGCTGCTTATAGGAATCTAAACGGGAATGTGGGATCTAATACTAGAGGGTGAAGCTTGTCTCCTACAGCCTTGTTGTGCACCAGGTGAAGGTGCTGGAGAACATCACGATCTGGGATGATGAGGCAGAATAGAAGATCAGATTAGGATAATAGACAGCAAGAAGAAACACCAATGGGAACAGGCCCTTGAGACCTGACCAAGAGTGCGATGATGACCCCCTCTGAATGTGTCTCCTTCTTCTCTCCCTCTCTGCAGACCAGCGGATTGGGACATGTTTCTCTGCTCTGATCGGGGGCCGCTGTGCTGGGGACCTCCCTGGCCAGTACACCAAGATGCAGTGTTGCTGTGACTCAGGGCGTTGCTGGGCCATTGGTCAGACTCCAGAAATGTGCCCTGTCCGGGGATCTGGTAAGTGCAATGCAAAGGCTCTGCACCTTCTGCTGGTCCAACCTGTGGCTCTTTTGCCCTGCCCTAGTTATACCCCAGGGTTGCACAGACATGGTAAACCATCAACATAACACCCAGAGGAATGTTGCATGGGATGCTGGCTTCTGTGCCTGGGGTTCATCCGAAGGCAAGCCAGATGCCTTCAGCCAAGGCAAGAATTTATCCCTTTCCTTGTACCCCTTCAGCAGTTTTTGGCTCCCACCGTAATTGAACATTGGGGCTAAATACTAGTAAGACCACACATCAGGATGCCTTCAGAAGGCATAACACAGTAGCTATCTATATCTCCCTGCCTTTTTTCCTTCATCATCAGCAACCCCTCCTCTGAGAAGGATGGAGCTTTACAGCACCAGTCTGTCACCCTTCCGTGTCCTGTCCTTTCCTGCATGAAGGGAACCAGTGGTCCCACCTGCCCAATACACCCCAAGAGGCTATTGCCAAACACCCTGGCAAGCTGCCCCATCATCTGGTCTAGAGTGTACAGCATGAAAGCCCTCCTTCCCCATCTGCCCTGTTCCCAGCAGCATCCACCCTACCTGCCGTCTGCCTCTCCACCCCTCTGTCTCTGCTCTCTGCACTCTAGCGGAGGCAGCGGGGGGGTTTTAAGACGTTCTTGGAAAAGCACTAAGGCAGCTGGTTTGTTTCAGATGAGTACCGCAGGCTTTGCATTGAAGGACTCCCAGTCGTGCCAGGGTTCCCTGGGAGCTTTCCAGGAATTCCTGGATTTGGGCCCAATGGAGTTGGGCCGGGACTCAACGGACCTGGAGGCATCGGACCAAATGGGGCAAATGGACAAGGCGGGATCCCAGGTCTGCCTGGAATGGGCCCAGGAAGTTCAAGCATTGGTAATTAAAATTACTTCTTACTGTGCTGACCCAACTTGGCTGCCTGTCTCAGAACATACACAGCGTGTTTGCCTGTGTGCCGGCCCACTTCTCTGAGCTGTGCACACATGAGCAAACCACCAGTGCTCGTAGCCAGATACAAGATTTATTATGACATTGTGGAGGTGATGGGATGTGACACTAATGCTATGCAGAATGCTGAGCCCAGAAGCAGATCAAACAGCATCTCCTGGCAGAGCAAGGGAGCTGAAGCTGGCTCCAGTGCAGAATATCTTTCTAATTACCAAACAGGAATGAAGCTTTCACGTCACTGCTTCACTCTCTGCTTCCCCAAAACAGACTGTTTTTCCCACCACCTTGGACTCTTCTTATGTGCATCTCTGTATAGCTCCTGGCCGAGAGCTGAGGCCTGCAGAAGTGCACTGGATGACAATAAATATTGGTTCTCACCTTGCTTGCTGTGCAATCTTGTGGATGCCAGCCGGGTGAGGGCACACCTGGTAGCACAGCACTCTGCAGAGCGTTCTGAGGCAGCTCAGTTTGTGTCTGCAGCACCATGGTGGACTTACTGCTCCTCCTTCAAGGGGGCAGAAACGGGAAGGGAGCTGTAATATCTGTCTGATGTTGTCTCTGTGCTTTCCAGGAACTGCCACTTTAAATCAGACCATTGACATCTGCAAGCATTTCACTAACCTCTGCCTGAACGGACGCTGTATCCCCACCCCATCCAGCTACCGCTGTGAGTGCAACATGGGGTACAAGCAAGATGTGCGTGGAGAATGCATTGGTGAGTGGAATCTGCTTGACACACACACAGGTCGGCGCCCACCGTGCACCAGCCCCATGCAAGCTCCTGACATCACCTTAGGCTGCTGCCCCAACAACCCACATTCCAGACAGAGCTCCCTATGAGAGGCTGTAGTTGGGCTCGTGTCAGCTAGTGAAGCTGAAAGAAGACGGAAAGGATTTGTCTACCCAGCGATGGTGACAACTCTCCTTTGGTAGCCATAACATTGCCATTGGCTTAGCTGCTTGTCACTGCTTAGCAGATTCCCAAGACAATCTATATTCTCCCTCCTTTGCTCAGTGGGCAGAGCTTCCAAAAAGACATGAAAGAGGTCAAGCTTTCAGGTCTGCAGGCTTCAGATCCTTTTCTCCTCTAACTGTACTCTTTACGTGGTCATTATCACGTATTCAGGCCTGACTGGCTTTACCTTTCAACCAGCTCCAGCTTTCGGCTCCTCAATGCAGAATGTGACTGCTTTCATCCTTGCTGGCCATGCTGTCAATGGGTGCAGCAGCTCACAGAAGCCAGCATTTGTTGCCTTTCCTAGTAGCTGTGTGTGTGTTCCCTTGGTGTCTCATAGATATAAGCTTTTCTTCTTGCAGATGTGGATGAGTGCTCCAGCAGCCCCTGTGTGCACGGTGATTGTGTGAACACACCTGGCTCCTATCACTGCAAGTGCCATGAAGGCTTCCAGAGCACCCCTACAAAGCAGGCTTGCATTGGTATGTCTTTTCTGTCCCTGCCTTTTGGGGGAGACACTGTGTGCTACACCAATTTCAGCAGGATTATCAAAGAGTTAAGAGTTAAGTGTCTCTGACACACTTAGTAGTAAGCCTGTCCATGTAGTAAGCCTGTCCATGGCTTTTTGTATGAAATTTTTTGCTGCCTACTATGGGCTTGAACAGGCATAGGATTGTTTCAGATACAAGGGGAGCCCTAGGGCAGGAAATCAACCAGGACATCATCAAAGTCCTGAGATCCCAGAGCTCTAAAATCTCAAAACTAGTGCCGCTCCCAGAGCACACAGAGAGCTTTTCATGCATTTCCACCTCTTGCAGTTTGCACAGAGGAGAAGACTGTCATCCTGGAACAGAATACACTGTGAAAGACTGAGAGCACTTTTCTGGGTTTCTCATGGAGCAGATTAAGCTGGAAGTGCTCCTCATTCCACCTGCCGCTGATTTCCTATATTTATTTCCCTGCCAGATATTGACGAGTGCATCATGAATGGAGTGATGTGCAGGAATGGACGCTGTGTTAATACTGATGGCAGCTTTCAGTGCATCTGCAATGCTGGCTTTGAAATCACCCCTGATGGCAAGAACTGCGTTGGTAAGCTATTTCGCGATACGTCATCATCCATCACCTTGGGGAAGTTGGAGCTGAGCTGAGACTATATCCTGCCTGGGGGATACTTTAGTCTGTGCTGATCTGCCTTCATCCTGGATAGACGCTGCTATGGCAGAGTGTATCTTGAGTGGGTATCTCTTGGGAGGAGAGGAGAGCAGAGCAGAGCAGAGGTATGGAAGCAGGATATTCTCTATCACCTTGAGAGCAGCTAAGGTACAAGTCCTACTGCAAACTGGACCAGCTGACTGAGGTACAGGACAGTTCTTAACAGGAGTAGCAGAGGGAACTCTAGCTGAGGATTAGCATCTACTCTCGTAAGAAGCATTTTGACTACAGGATTGGTGACATGAGTGTCTGAGCACAGAAGAGTCCTGCTGCAGCTCTCAGACTCTGTTCATTTTTTCTGCTTGTCCTCCTTAGATCATGATGAATGTGCCACGACCAATATGTGCCTCAATGGGATGTGTATCAATGAAGATGGCAGCTTCAAATGTATCTGCAAGCCAGGTTTTGTGCTGGCTCCCAATGGACGCTACTGTGTTGGTGAGTAGGTCTCTGAGCTTGGCCTCTGCCCTCTTCCCAGCCTGCCACCCGTGTTTTGGGGGACTTGCAATGAGTCTGAGGCCAAGGGAAGCTAAGAAAAAGCAAATCTGGTTCCAGGCATCTTCTGCTCTGCTGCCAGAAATTCTTCCCTAACAACAGAGTGGGCACAAGGGAAAATGTTGTTGCACCTCAACTATTTTGGTGCAAATTTGAGCTTAAATCCTCTTTCCACATGAGGTTAACTAGGGCTGTGAAGCTCTGTATGGCTTACACAATGTTAGCTGGAAGCCATTATCTCCATGGCTTCCCCATTCTCTACAGTATCTTCCACCAGGGTTCGTGTGTCACCTCCCAAAGTCAGGAAATTTAGGGTGTGAAGGCAGAGTGGAGAAAGGAAGAAGAGGAGAATGTAGCACTCCTCTAAGATACTGCTGTGACACAAGGTGAAATCTCTGTCTCACTGCTCCATTAACATAGCAGAGTCCAGACCCTGCTGCTCTGAGAAGGGATTCATTCTCAGGAGACTGAAGACGTCCAGATCCCTATTCCTTTCCCTGAATCATCATCAGAGCCTGGCAGAACATTATGCTAAAGCATCATAATAACACTAATAAGCTAATGCAATAAGCTAAAGCCCCTTTTTGTGTTCTCCTGCCCATGGGTAGCTTAACAGCCAGTTTGTGCTTCCTCTTCCAGACATCGACGAGTGTGAGACACCAGGAATCTGTATGAATGGCTGGTGCATAAACACAGAGGGCTCCTTCCGATGTGAATGCCTTGGAGGCCTGGCTATTGGGGTGGATGGACGAGTCTGTGTGGACACCCACATGCGCAGCACCTGTTACGGAGGCATTAAAAAGGGCACGTGTGCGCGGCCCTTTCCAGGAGCAGTCACAAAGTCTGAGTGCTGCTGTGCTAACCCAGATCATGGCTTTGGAGAGCCCTGCCAACCCTGTCCTGCCAAAAACTCCGGTGAGCTCCTCTTCCCTCTGGGTTTGCAAAAGCCAAGAAGGTGCTCAGAGATGTTCTGGGTCTGTGACAGGTTCTTCACAAGATGGCCTAGACAGATTGGCAATGGTATGGAGAAGCCATGGGCAGGGGTAAGGGGTGTAACCTTGCAGTCAACAAAATCAGGTTGAATCAACAAGAGAATCTGATGCTGATCTCATTGCAGAGATTCTCACAGTTTTGGACTATTAGCTGGGAGTATCAGCTCTAAAATATACATTGCCTAAGTGTAAACAGACACTGCTTGGAAGCCCACAAATGCCATTCTAACAAACAGACAATAAATCCCAGATTAATGCCACTGTACTTGAACTGTCCAGAAAAGATAATGGCTCTGTTGTGCTTTCTCCACAGCTGAATTCCAGGCACTCTGCAGCAGCGGCATTGGAATAACAGCTGATGGCAGAGGTACATGCATCCCAAATACTATTTTCTAGATAGACGCATCTAAAGTCATTCTCAGCTCTTTCTTTCATCTGCCTTTAACTGAGTGTGCATACATCTGTGTGACTGTGGGAGCGTGTGCCATAAGGGACTCAGCGCTGTGGAGGAGCGTTAAAACATTATGCCTGTGATGTGAGAGCACTTTGTGAGTAAGCTCGGGGGAGACTGCATAGCCTGGGTGGTTGTGAGTGCAAGAACATATTGCTGTGTTAGTGAGTGTCTGTGGGTGGACATGGGCTTGGGCACAAGGGGATAGGGGTGTACTATGTCTTTTCTCCTTCCTACAAAACCTTGTATTAATATTAAGCAAACAACCATGCATATTGATTCAAGTAGTTTATTTCTGGCACCCTGCAGCAACTCCACTTCTGGGGATGTGAACACAGAGTTTAGTTTTATGCACTGCTTTGATAGGAGTGAAGAGTGTGACCAGTTGCATCCTCTTGCTTATTTCCCTCCTCTGTCCTCCAGCTCCTAGGTTGCAGGAGAAGATGGTTCACAGTCTTCCAAGGAGAGGGAGGTGATAAGTGCATGTTGTGCTGCATGAGACATGCTGCCAAGGGACTGCTTTGAATTAGACAGCTGTGCAAGACGTCAGGCAGGCAGCTACACTGCCAGCCCTGGGCAGTGCTTGGATTAGCAGGAAGAACACAAAGCAGCCAGCTAACTATGGTCTTTCAAAACTTTCCAAATGGGAATGAGCCAGAGGCAAAATGCTGGTGGCTTCTTGGGCTTCCTTCCAGGGTACCATTTCTTGGCCGAAATCAGTCTCGGGCTGATGATAAGATGCTTTCTAGCAAGATATTAATGTCAGGCATGCTTTGGTCAGCCCAGAACTGCCTGCAGCCAGGGCTATTTACACTCAGCACCTCTCCAGGGTTGCAGTTCCCTGGGGATGTAACTGAACTCCGACTGCATGGAGACAAAGGCCAGCAATGTCTGGAAAGCCCTAGCCTGGGCTGCTTGCCACCTGGCACTATGGCACTGCGAGGACACTGCTGTACAAATGAAAATGTGCCTTGTTCTGTGGGGAGGCTGTTTCTTGCCATGATAATATCTTTTTGCCCAGCCACGAGAGGTTTGCTCCAAAAAGGGCAGTGAAGTGATATCAGCACAAAGCAGGAGGAGTTGTCCACATGGCTGCCACCCCTCTGTGTTGCTCTCCTCACGTTCTTGGTTCTGTTGACATGGAGCACTCTCCTCTTTAAGGACAGAACTCCCAGTATGGGTCGGTGATGGCAGGGACACCCACATCTCTGACTGCCAGACCTCCTGCAGGCCTGAGTTCACCCACCATGCACATGGATAGCAGTGCCCTGTGATACCCACTGCACATCATTGCAGAGTGGTCCCAAAATCTCTCAGGCTGGGATAGATTTGGCCAAGGCAATTTGCAAGTCTTTGAAGCTGAGGTTTTGACATCCCATGGGCTCCTTGTCCCATGGCCTTGCCCTCACCTGAACACTCCCCTCCTTCCCTGCCCTGCCATCACCACACAGGGCCTTAGGTCCTCACATCTCTCGTTCCAGGGTGCCAAGCTGTTCTCAAACAGTTCTTTATGTCAAATAATAGGAAAAGGAAATTCACTTTGGCCTGACCAGGACTTCTTCCAGCCTGGTGGCTGTGTGGTCAGTGAGTCTGTGCAAGTCTGGGGACCATGGCTAGTCCAGGGGCCACAGGGATTCAGTGCCATTGGAAGGGCTTTGCTGTGACCATCTAGCCATGGGCATGACCCTTTTGCCAGTCCAACTGCCCACAGGATGCTCTCCATCATGTCTGGGTGCTCTTTCCCTGTTTTACCTCTAGCTATGGTCCCCTGAAGTAGGGCTATATGTGCACAGGTAGGTCGTCCATCACACTCTGTGTTTACACCAGTTGTCCCCAGCATCTTGCTCAGAGCACCTTCCGCCTTCTTGCCTATTGAAAGAGGCAGGACAATTAAGCAGTCTGACCTGAGTATGTGGGAGACAGGCACTGTCAGTAGACTCAAGAAGATAACAGAAGAACCTGAGAGCCCTCCATGTGGTAATGAGTCTGCAGTCATCTCAACTTGTCCAGTTCTCTGCTCCTGAGGTCAGAGCCCCGTGCCATATCAGCTATGTATCCCCAGCTCCAAAGCACTGGGAATAAAGTGGTGAGGCTCCCCAGAGCTTACTAGATTATACCAAGAGGGTAGGTGGGACAAGGAGAGAAATCTGCAGAGGGGTGCCCTAGCTGGCTACTGACATCAAGAAGCAATGAAGAATTAGAGTATGGAATATTTCTTTGTCTGTGGTTGGCCATGATCCATCTAATTTGACTTCCTTCTCTGTGCAGACATCAATGAATGTGCCCTTAACCCAGACATCTGCCCCAACGGCATGTGTGAGAACCTGCGTGGGAGCTACCGCTGCATCTGCAACCTGGGCTATGAGTCAGATCCCACGGGCAAGAACTGTGTGGGTGAGTTCAGGGCAGCCCAAGCCCAGTCTGTCATAACAAAGCAGTGTGGCATAGTCCAGTGGTAGTAGGGAGGGGGTTCACATGCAGCATATGATGTCTTTTTGCGTCAACTACCTTCTGGTTTTATCCGTAGACCTGAATGTGTTTGCTTACACGTCAGGCCTTGTACAGTATTGATCTGGGTAAAAAGGAGCATTTCTATGCCTCTCAGGCTGTTGGAGTGCTGTAGGGCTGGCAAACTGACAGAATGGACTCTGGTGTTGAAGCTCAGAAACCCTATCTTTTTCACAGATGTTGATGAATGTACTGTCAATCGTTTGCTGTGTGACAACGGACTGTGCCGCAACACACCTGGCAGCTACACCTGCACCTGCCCCAAGGGCTTTGTCTTCAGGACTGAGACAGATACCTGTGAAGGTAATGTGACTCTTAAGACAACAGAGAGCATCTTTGCAAGTTATAAAGAGTGAGCTATGTCTTGTCATCCTGCCTGAAATAAGCTGAGTTTAACGTGCCTTTGGTTCTCTTTTGCCCAGAGTGGTTTGAGCTGGAGCAGGGCCAGGTTTGGGGATTTTTTTTTTTCCAGAGGGAATTTCATTCAAAATAGTGGACATACAAACCCCAAAACGTCTGAGCTTTTCAGTGACTGAAAACCAGAACAATTTCCTCCAGGCTCCCAAAATTGTAGCTAGAACCTGACCAAAATTACAAATTTGGGGTATTTGATTGAAAGCTTATAGTTTGTACTAGGAGAGATTTGTTTGCTGACCACAAAGCCCCAAAACACTGGCACTTTATGCATCTGTTTAGACAAAACCCTCGTTGTCTGTAAAGAATGTGATAAAAGGCAAATGCCATGAAGCCTCACATCTGGTGCAGACAAACACATAAAGGCCATGGTCAACATTGTGGCTTCTCCCTCTAAGCCAGCAGCATCCCTGAGTGAGTGAGTCCATCATTCAGGATTAAAAGGAGGACAGGGACAGGGGACATTACAGCAGCAGTCTGCTACAGGCCACCTGATCAAGAAGACCAAGCAGATAAGGCCCTCTACGGGCAGATAGAAGCAGCCTCTCACTCACAAGCCCTAGTCCTCATAGGGGACTTGAACCACCCCGATACCCGCTGGAAGGACAGCCCAGCAGGGAGTAGGCAGTCCAGGAGGTTCCTGGAATGCACTGATGATAACTTCCTTCTTCAAGTGACAGAGGAGCCACCAAGGAGAGGTGCTATGCCGGATCTCATTCTCACCAACAAGTTGGGGCTGGTGGGGAATGTGGAACAAGGGGCAGCCTTGGCTGCAGTGCCCATGAAATGGTGCAGTTTTGCATATTGAGGGCAGCAAGGAGGGAGCACAGAAAGTTTAGTACCCTGGACTTTGGCCTCTTCAGGGATCTGTTTGGTAAGGTAATATGGGACAAAGCCCTGGAGGAAAGAAAGGCCCAAGAAAGCTGTTTGATATTCAAGGATCACCTCCTTCAAACTCGGGAGCTATGCATCCCAACAAAGAGGACGTTGGGCAAAAATGCCAGGCAGCCTGCATGGATGAACAAGGAGCTCCTGGCCAAATTGAAACAGAAAACTAGGCCTACAGAGAGCAGAAGCAAGGACAGATAGCATGGGAGAGGTGCATAGACGTTGCTTGAGCAGCCAGGGATCAGATTAGGAAAGCCAAAGCCCCACAATTTCCCATTAGTTTCATTGCCTAGCCTCAATCCATCCATCGCTTCCCTCAACACTGAAGAAGCTCACTAATTTCAGTGTCTTATGTCAGGGCCTATCCATCTTGAAATGGCGCATACTTGGAGTTGTACATGCAGGATTCTTACGGCCTGGACTGGTGAACCTCTGAGCAGCTGAAAATTTCCCTTCTTCATTTTCTTTGCTTCTTGTCTCCCCTAGTCCCTGACCCAGAAGACTGCGTCCCACAGCACTTACTCCCTTTCTTTCTGCAGATATCAATGAGTGCACCTCTAATCCTTGCGTGAATGGTGTCTGCAGGAACAATGCTGGCTCCTTTGCTTGTGAGTGCTCCCCAGGCAGCAAGCTGGACCCCAGTGGCACCATCTGTGTGGGTAAGGATATGGCCTTCTGGAGGCAACTCCAGGACACTGATATCAGCACTGCCTTGCAGAAGTCCTTGCTGTTCACCTGAAGCAAGTCCTGTGATCCTGGCCCAGGGGTGGATATTGTTGGAGGCCTTTCTTTCTTATCTTGTGTTTCCTTATTGTTAATTGTATCAATTAACATCTCTTATGCATCCAGGAAACCCGAAATGCTGACACTTCAGACAGTGCTCTGGGCATTGTATCAGACAGAAATCCTTAACTGTGCTGCAGCAAGACAAAGCACAGGCATGGGGCCCAGGGGGACCCTACAGTTCATGATGGTGTATTTTCACTCACCAGATAGATTTTTAGTGTGCTGAGATTAAGGCACATCAAGATGAAGTAGAACCCTTCTCATCAAGATGATGAGAAGGTACTCACTTCCTAGATGGTCAGGGCCTTGCACGGTGTTGGTGTATAGCAACCTGGCGCAGCTATGCAGAAGGGACTCTTTCTATCCAGAAGAGGAGCAGGCTGAGAATAGAAAAAGGGTAGGACACAGAACTGGTGCAATAGTAGTTGTATCAGAGAGCACAGAAATGCTGCTCCACAGCATAGAAGTGGGACACGGCTCTAAGGAACAGCAGTTTGGGTCCATGCTAAAAGTGCTTGGCCCCATGTCTGATAAATAATGTAGAGACAGAAAGCAATAGTCACACTGCAGCTTAAGGATAATTTCTCCTACCTGCTTCCTGTGAAAGGCTGGCTGTTATGAAGTCGGGAACCTTAGCCAAGGAGCAGCTCTTGACTCAAAGCCTTGCCTTTGTCCCTACAGACAGCATGAAAGGGACATGCTGGTTGAACATCCAGGATGGGCGTTGCGAGGTGAACATCAACGGGGCCACGCTGAAATCAGAGTGCTGTGCAACACTGGGAGCAGCATGGGGCAGCCCCTGTGAGCGCTGTGAGATTGGTAAGGTTCTTCTTGGCAAACAAATCATGAAGGTAGGATGCAGCCCATTTATCTGCTAATATTCCTCTGTTTTCCTGTTTTCTTGCAGATACTGCCTGTCCCCGGGGCTATGCCAGGATGAAGGGGGTCACATGTGAAGGTAAAGTGTTGCAGGACACAGAAGACTTTTTAAATTGGGAACATAGTCATTGTTTATTTGTTGTTTTTCTGCATCTTTGAGTTTGGATACAGCTGGTTGGAGTCTCATACTTTCTGTATTATTTCGTGCTTTCTTGCTTTGGCATCTGCCCTGCAGACAGGGTGCTCTGAATAGAGGCTGTTCACTGGTGTGTAGCACCAGTATGTGGACACACAGCAGTTATCTTTATGCGTCCTGGTGCTGCTCTGTCAGCACTGTGCCAGCTACGGGCCTGTGCAACAGGACCACCTTCTCTGTCTGTTCCTCTCTGAAAAGGCTTCATGATGCAAGCTCCTTGCAAAAGTGTCTGGGTATGGCAGTGCCTGTGCCTGCAGCATGTTTTTCAGTGTGACAGCCTTCCAGTGTTAGCCAGGTGGGCAGCTCTGGGCTCTTTCCAGCTTCTCCAGGGGCTCCTTGAAGCCATACTGGGCCCGATTATGTGCCACCCTCATGCGTGCCTCTTGCTTTCCTGCCAACAGATGTAAATGAGTGTGATGTCTTCCCTGGTGTCTGTCCAAATGGCCGCTGTGTAAACACCGCCGGCTCCTTTCGGTGTGAGTGTCCAGAAGGGCTGACCCTCGATGGCACCGCTAGGACATGTGTGGGTAAGAACACCTCATCTGGCCCATCTGACCAAGCCCTCTGATGTCTGTTCAGCCATCTCCACATAGGTCCAACCATCCCATACCCAAACACATGCCATCAATCAATCCCCAAGGCTGCTGCTGTCTGAAGTATGTAAAACTTGTTAGGAGCAGCCAAAGCAAGCAGCCCAGTCAAGGCAAATGTGCCACAGCTTCATGTCCCCACGTCCAGCCAGTAATGCAATTGTTGTCCTTGCGTGGATATCGGGTAGCCAATTCTGCGTGCTATGTTTTCTAAGGTCCACTGCTTCTGTTCATCACTGGCGGTTACAGTGATTAGTCTCTAAGCAGATAACCTAACAATAAAGGTTAATGACCCTGCCCAGGAGCCCTAAAGCAATTCCTGGCTGCTTTCTGGGCACATCATGAAAAACGTGTGCCCTTCATAGGGTCATCTGCACTACTAGCTCCTCCAAAGAGGGACTGTTTTCTGGCCATGGTGCCAACAGTCACAAGCCAGCCATGGCCATATCAATAATCCTTAATATCACCCCAAACGAGGTGGCCATTTAACCAAACGGCCCATACCTGGGCATTGTTTGAAGGATGCTTTCTGGTCCCAGCCAAAGCTGTTCTAAGGACAATGCTAACTATGGCACAAGGCTGATGTCCCAGAAAAAGATACCTCCAGCCTTTCCAGAAGTCAGATGCTGCAGGGAGGAACTCATCTCTGCTCTCTCACCAGATGTGCGTGTGGAACAGTGCTACATGAAGTGGGATGAAGATGAGTGCACGGAGCCTCTGCCGGGCAAGTACCGGATTGACATGTGCTGCTGCTCCGTGGGCTCAGCCTGGGGCATCGATTGTGAAGAATGTCCCAAGGTTGGCTCTAACGAGTACAAGGCCATCTGCCCAAGGGGACCTGGCTTTGCCAACCGAGGAGATGTGCTTTCTGGCAGACCCTTCTACAAAGGTGAGAAGAAAGAGGGGAGTGCCTAATCATGGGCTGTGCTCAGCCTATCTCAGCTACAGCCCAAGGAACCTGGTTCTGGGGCCCTACATTCATTGCAGACATCCCTGTCCTGAAACACTGCTGTTTAACCTTCCCCTACAGATGTGAATGAATGTAAGGTCTTCTCTGGCCTGTGCACTCATGGGACCTGTCGAAACACCATTGGCAGTTTCAGATGTCTCTGTGGCAGTGGCTTTGCTCTGGATGCTGAGGAAAGGAACTGTACAGGTAAGGGAAAAACAATGTTCCTCTGAACCACTCGTGCCCATCCCACTGCCTTGTGGGATGCTTAGCATTATGGTGGCACCCAGAGGAGTCATGGCAATTATCTTAGGGATGTTCAGAGAAGCAAAGGGAAGGGTCACAAACAGTTTGTGACCCTGCTGCAGCTTGTGGTAGGAAGGATCAGTCCTGCACCAGAGGGAGGCAGCCCAGTGCCAGCTGTTGTGCTTTGTAGCTTGTCCTGCCACCACTAGCTGCTCTTCATCCCCCACAGATATCGACGAGTGCCGCATCTCACCAGACCTGTGTGGCCATGGCACCTGTGTCAACACGCCGGGCAGCTTCGAGTGTGAGTGCTTTGAAGGCTACGAGAGCGGCTTCATGATGATGAAGAACTGCATGGGTAAGGGCTTATCTCTAGTGCAGAGCAGCACCCTTACTGTTTTTCCCTGGGGAAGAGAGGCTCTGGTACCAGATCTGAGATATGGTCTCGTTCCAAGCTGCTGTCTGTATGTCTGGTTGTCCAGCTACCTGTCTGTCTCATTCTTCTGGCTGCACCTGGGCACTGCTGATTACACAACACAGGACCTGGGCCTGCAGAGATGCTGTGAGAAGTTTATTAGCTCTCTGTTCCCTGGTATCAAGCCGAACTCCTACATTGGCATCTAGGTGCATTGCAGGAGTCCTGATGCTGAGGAGATGCCTGACAGTGTTCTCTCCAGGGCAGTGAGTCTTCTACCTTGGTTTGGTTGCAAAGGCAGAACTGTGCTGAATGGCAGTACTTGTAGAGAGGAAGGGCTCTGTGTGAAGGGCTGAGAGTGCCATAGATCTTCCTGGGAGGACAGCAAAATGTATATAAATTGAAGTCAGAGGTTCATGAGGCACAGCACAGGCTCTCTGCGCATCAGTCCTGCATGTCAGCTTCAAGGGAAGTTACCAAGTTTTATTAGCAATGCTACAGGCAATTTCTCCACCAGACCTTTCCACATCCACTTATGAACCTCTTGTCTAATTATATTTTGATCAGCTGCCTGCTGATCCTATCTACCTCCACAGCTTCCTGGGGCTGCTTAAGCTAGAAGGTCACTAGGATTATTTGCTTTTAACCAATTGAAATGATCCATTCTACTTTCACCAAAGGCACCCTTCTTGTATGGAAGCATATAGTAAACAGTTGTTCTAAATTCAGCATAGACACTGCTTTGCTGATTCTGCGAGCATCAATCAAATTCTAGTTCTCTTCAGACTGCAGAGTCTCAGTTACTTTAGTGTCTTTTCATAAGGCAGCCACTCCAACCCCTTGGCTCTTTTGCTTAGCTTTCACAGTATATCCTAAGTTTCAAAGATCCCAGCTGCACACACACGGTGCTCAAGATGTGGGCACACTTTATACAGCAGCAAACTGATTCTTCCTGTCCTCACAATTCTTTCTGATGATGACAAATTTGGAGGGGCTTTTTTGGCTGCCACATCACATGCCCTTTGGTAGTAGTACTAAATTAGTCTAAAAGCCTGCCATTTTCACAGCCAGCTCATGACATTAGAGTCTATGCCCTTTCAAGATCATCAGACAGAACTTGAGCCTCTACCCCAGCCAGTGGCCACCCTGGGCACCCCAGCAGCTCCAGGAACCTGACCTACTGCAGTAGTAGAGTACAGCAGCTCACGTTGCTGTTACAAGTGGTTGTACCAGAGTTTAAATCCATCATTTTCATGGACTAAACTCACCTGTGTCCAGTAAAAAAATAAAATAAAATAAAATAAAATAAAATAAAATAAAATAAAATAAAATAAAATAAAATAAAATAAAATAAAATAAAATAAAATAAAATAAAATAAAATAAAATAAAATAAAATAAAATATTATCACTCAAAACTGGAGTTCCATGAGGTGATGAATGTGACAGGCCTTGATAGCCCCTGCTGATCTGAGACAACATCCTGATTCTGAAGCAGCTCAGTTACAAACTTGGCAGATTCTTTTTGTACCAACAGGTTTGAGTTTCCACATCACGTATTCAGGCACATCCAGAAACTGATTGGGTCCGCTTTACCAGTTTTTCTAAAGTTCTTTCCTATACCTTTCCTGATTACTATACCCAAAGGACATTTCCCTGCAGTTCCAATAGCAATGCTACCTTCCTTTTTTAATGTAAGCCTAAGGGCTTTTTCATTTTTGGATTCTTTATTGGCTTGGATCTTGCCTTGTACCAGACCTTGGCCACTGACCTTCCTTTTGTCTGAGCCACCAGCAGCTGGAGTCTGCCCCTGGCATTGCCACCAAGTGAAGGACAGAATCCATGCCTGGTATTTTCATTTCTGCCATATGGGGAGACAACAACCGTTACACGTGGGATTGGCTAGTGCACAGAAGAGCCTTGCCAGGCCAGCAGCTTGAACTCGGTGGCTGTGAGCTCCAATTCTCATACATATTTGGCTATTCCTTCCATGTGACAACTCAGCCCCATCTACTGCTTTTCAGCCGTTTCTTCATCTGTTATTTATTGTCACTGATTGTTTATGTATACACACTCTAAACATCCACCTATATCCAGGCATAATTGATATCATTTGTTCAACCCTTACATTAAGCCACAAATTTTCAAATACCATTGCAACTTCTCAACTTGTAGATCTTTTTACATCGTATCCCATCTGTGGCACCACAGTTATTCTGCTATGATTAACCTGATTCATCTGTCTGCCATAAATGCTATCTCACATGCTAGATCACTCATTTTAATAGTTATATGTAGCTTGGTCTCTTTTCTAGTTAATATATGCTTCTTGTAAGTAGCTCTCAGTTATATCATCATGAGATAACTGCTGAAATTAGTAGACCTCTTATTTCCAGTTCTATACATAAATTTATCCATACACATGAATTCTATATGCAGATAAATTCTTGGTCTTTCTTGATAGCACTGCTTGGCCTCCTGCCGTCATTGCACATTCTACAGTTATCCCTTCCCTTCCCTTTCCTTCCCTTTCTTTCTCTTCCCTTCCCCGGCAGTGCTAGGTTAATGGCTGAACTTGATGATTTTAGAGGTAGTTTCCAACCTAAATGTTTCTATGATTCTATCTAATCCTTGCTGGATAATCTGCACAAAGCTAGGAATTTATTTCCTCCTGATGTTATGCTTTGCATTCTGCTGAGGTCAAAGCAACAGCTGCTGTTTCCCAAAATGCAACCCTAAATCCATCTGGGCTCACATAAACCCTGGATTCACCACCCTGTTAATCTTGGGATGTGTCTCTGCTTTGTGATGTATCTCTGTTGGTAGAACTGTGGTGCCTGGCACCAGCACCACCCCATTATTGGGAAAACCCAGCTGAAGGGAAAAATCAACCACATTTCATGTCGCTCTGCAGATATCAACGAGTGCGAGCAGGACCCGCTGCTGTGCCGAGGTGGGATCTGCATGAACACAGATGGCAGCTTTGAATGTATCTGCCCGCCTGGACACGAGCTGACTTCTGAAGGGAACATTTGTGTAGGTAAGGTGATGGAAAGCTATGTTATGACCAGAGTCTGACCAAGGATAATAATGATGATAATGATGAAGGATAATGATGAGGATAATGAGACTTGAGTCTCGTACTAGGCCCATGCATTTTCTTCCAATCCCATGTATGTGTAAAACACACTCAACCAGGAAGTTCTGAGATGACTCCCAGGGTTTCACTGCATTTGTCTCTTGTTCTACCTGCTCTTCATTGAATACACAGAGCAGTGAGGTGCTGGTAAGGCGATGGCAGATCTGGGTTTTCTACTGGCTGCTATAGCTATATCTCTACCAGTAAATTAAATATTCTCTAGGCCTGAAGCCCCAAAATCTCTACCCACACATATCCATACAACCAAGGTCTAACCTCCCAAGCAAGTTGGTGACATTCCAATTAGGAACAGTTCCTAGTCTCTTGTAATCTCTGAGAGTGGTCTAGGCAGTGTGAGGCAGTGTCAAGTGCTTGTTATGTGTTAAACAACCAAGTTGCAGTGCTCATTTGTAGCTTTGTTTAGACCATTTGCACAGCCATAACCTGCAAGCTGGCAATAAGTGTACAATCAAAAGGAACTTGCCTAGGGCAGTCTGAGCTGAGCTGAGTTCTAGCATGATCAGGAATCTGTGTTTCAGGCTCCTGGGAATCATAAACAGCACCAAGTAACGATGGGAGGAGGCAGTGAATTGCTGACTCAGAGAGGACAGAAGAATGAAGGTAGAGTTAAATCGGACCAGCCTGGGGCTGAGCCTAGGGACTGCAGGTCATGGCTCTGGGGAATCAGCCTGCTTTCTCTTCTCAGGACAGAAAGTACATGGGAGAGTATCAGGTCAGAAAGCAAGGACAAATTGAGATTGTAGGTCAGGGTACCCAGGGCTGTGTACCAAATGATGCTTGACATGGTAGCAGGATGGCTGGCTGCTCAAACTCTTCTCTCCACCACAGATATCAATGAGTGCTCTCTCAGTGACAACTTGTGTCGCAATGGACGCTGTGTCAATATCATCGGTACCTACCAGTGCGCTTGTGATTCGGGCTTCCAGGCCACACCAGACAGACAGGGCTGTGTCGGTGAGTACTCCACTTTGCCAAATCCTATGCCAAGACCCCAGTGTGCATCCAGGACCCTCCTGGCTTCATACCCCTTATGATGCTCAGCAGGGTGTCTGAATGTAAGTTAACATCAGGTGTGGGGGGAACCTCCTGCCTGTTGGCAAAGGGTTATCACCAACTATGAAACTTGTGAGATGGGAAGTGGTTGACAGTGAAGGCAAGAATGCTTTCACCTGGGCAGGGGAGCTTTGTTCCCTCTGCAGCAAGCCCATCACAAAGGCACCTCTCCCACCTCATTCTTGCATGCTGGCGCTGAATCTGAGCAGGTCTGCTGCAGTGCACGTATCCCAGGTGATGACTTAACTCGATGTTTGACTTCTCCCTTCTCCCCCAGACATTGATGAGTGCACCATAACCAATGGTGGCTGTGACACGCACTGCTCCAACTCAGAAGGCAGCTATGAGTGCAGCTGCAGTGAAGGCTATGCACTGATGCCAGACAAGAGATCGTGTGCAGGTGAGTGTTCAGCTTGGCTCTCATAGGTGCTGTCCCAGGGTCCTCTGCATCCACTGCCTGTCAGACATAGTGTGAGAGTGTGGGGGTCTCATTTTTAGGTCACTTCCAGAGAGCTGATTTCTCTGGACTAAGGTTTACTCTGCAGTGCTGTCAATTCACCTGGAGGGCTGGGTCAAGTTCTGGACTCCCCAGCACAAAAAAGGCAGGGATCTCCTGGAAGGAGCCCAGCGGAGGCCACAGAGATGATCCGGGGCCTGGAGCATCTCCCCTGGGAGGAGAGGCTGAGAGAGCTGGGGCTGGGCAGCCTTGGGAAGAGAAGGCTGAGAGGGGATCTGAGCAGTGTCTGGAAAGAGCTGAGGGGTGGCAGACAGAGGGACATGGCCAACCTCTTCTCAGGGCTCTATGGGGACAGGATAAGGGGCAGCGGCCACCAAATGGAGCCCAGGCAGTTCCACACCAACACGCAAAAGAACTTCTTCCCGGGGAGGGTGACAGAGCACTGGGACAAGCTGCCCAGGGAGGCTGTGGGGTCTCCTTCTCTGCAGATATTCAAGGCCCGTCTGGACGCCTCCCTGGGCAGCCTGCTCTAGGGAACCTGCTTTGGCAGGAGGGTTAGGCCTGATGATCTCTGGAAGGCCCTGCCAGCCTCTACAATTCTGTGATTCTCTGATTCAAAGTCCAGCCCCTCCTTACAGGCCCCCCAGGCCTGTACATGACTTGTTACACAGCCCCTGCTGTGACTCCCTCCTGCCCCCTACTGCTCCCACAATACTCTTTCCCTGGCTCTTAACTTTTTAACTTAAGCAATGGTCTTCTCTCTCTAGATATTGATGAATGTGAGGATAATCCAGACATCTGTGATGGTGGGCAGTGTACTAACATCCCTGGGGAGTATCGCTGCCTCTGCTTCGATGGCTTCATGGCATCCCTGGACATGAAGACTTGTATTGGTAAGGACAAAGCTGTGCCCTGGGCACATCAACACTGTACCACGAGGTTGCTGGGGGAGGGAAGGAAGGAGAGAAGCAGAAGCTTGCTGCAAAGTCAGGACATGGTCCTTGTGGTGTTCAAAGCAAGCCCTTTTTCTTCTGCAGATGTGAATGAATGTGATCTCAACCCTAACATCTGCCTGCACGGCGAGTGTGAAAACACAAAGGGCTCCTTCATCTGTCACTGCCAGCTGGGCTACTTCGTCAAGAAGGGAACCACAGGCTGCACAGGTGGGAACACATCAGCACTGAAGCCCCAGAGTGCTAGTGGGAGCCCTCACAAATGCCTCCTGCAGCTGCCTTGGAGGAAACTCCATCTCTCTGATGGGGGATACTGTGGGCACCCCTGGGGCTGGTAGCCCCTCCTGGGCAGGCACACACTGGCACTAACGCAAGTTTCAGGCAGGGTGACACTTCCCTGGTTTATAGTCAAGCCAGGAAGCTGTCCTTCCTTTTGTCTCTATATTCCAGAAGGGAACAAAGATCAGCTCTTCAGCTCAAGGATACAACCCCAGGACAACATGTTCTTGGGGAAGCTGAGTTGCGTCATGCTCTGATATCCTTCCTTCTTGCAGACATTGATGAATGTGAGATTGGGGCTCACAACTGTGACATGCATGCCTCCTGCATCAATGTGCCTGGGAGCTTCAAGTGCAAGTGTCGCACAGGGTGGCTTGGAGATGGGCTGAAGTGCAATGGTGAGTTCTCATCCTAGGAGAGCATATTGGTGTGTCCAGGTGCTCTGTGGCTACCTGTGAAGGTTGGGCTGGCTTGGCTTACAATGGTCTTGAGCCCAAGGGGCCCTGCATGAGGATTTTTCAAAGTGCAGGTGCAGGATGAAGGGGGGCTGCAGGTGTTGCACTGTCAGGCTCTGTGACTATGTCTGGGAAGGATCCAAGTGATGGTGGTAGCAAGGGCATATGTTTGTGGGATGTGGAGTGTGTGTGTGTGATATTGAAATGTGTTTGGATGAATGTCAGATGGCAATGTGGCTGTACAGGGGGGTGTGGGTATGGGAGGTGTGTAGGGATGTGCTGGTGTATGTATGATGTGCTTATAAGAGTGCAGGACTCACTGGATCAATGTGTGCGGTATGTATAAAGGGATGTAAGGGTGTATGTGTGGGTATGTGTGTCTGAATTGACAGGGTGCTCTTCCCTTCCCAGACCTGGATGAGTGTGCAACTGAAGAGCACAAGTGCAACCTGAACGCCAACTGCATCAACACACCAGGGTCCTACCGCTGCGCCTGCCGAGAAGGCTTTAATGGGGATGGCTTCTCCTGCACAGGTAAGTCCCACAGACTCACTCAGCAGCAGGAATGTGGCTTGCGTGTCCTGAGGCAAAGGTCTCACCCCTCTCAAACTCCCCCAGCACCTGGCTGCCTGTATGGGATTTCCCAAACCAGATATCTTCCAAAACCCACTGCAGCCGGCCCTGCACCACAACCTGCTGAGATACCTTCTGCAGAGATCCACCTTCTTCTAAGCTGGTGTTTGGGGAAGATTGAGAAGTATCTCAGCCCCCTCTTTGCAGCCTCCTAGCAGGGGGGTGGGAACAAGCTTGTGGCAATTTCCTGGGCAAGGTGGAAAAAGCTCCTATATTTGGGTAGACACCATTTCAGTCTCACACCTGACTCTCTCTAGATGTGGATGAATGTGCGGACAATGTGAACCTGTGTGAGAACGGACAGTGTCTCAATGCACCTGGGGGTTATCGCTGCGAGTGCGAGATGGGCTTCAATCCCACAGAGGACAGCAAGGCCTGCCAGGGTAAGTGCACAGAGTTTTGTTACCGACTTCAAGATATCCAGGGTTTACCTCCTTTCTGGCCTTTGCCTCTCCTCAGCACCATAACCACCTGATCCACTACTAAGCAAGACACATCATCTGGTGGTGCAAGGCTCCTGGGTTCTTGCAGGTAGTCAGAACCCTGACCATCAGTGCTGGGTACCCCATCGTCAGTGCTGAACTGTAGGCTCTGCTCTGACTCCAAGGTGCTATTCCCCAGGCTGGCAGCTCCAGGTGAGACGTACTCTTCAGACGTGTCAGCTCTTCCACTTCTAGGCCTTGGTCCCCAGCCTGCAGGGCTGGGCTAAGCTGAGGATTCAGGCAATATTTTGAGCAATCAACTAAACAGGAGTGAGGGGAGAAAGTATAGACACAGCATTCCTGGTTCTGCTCACCCAGGAGGTGATATCCCTCAGAACTAGAACCATCATGAGGACATGGGTTACCAAGTGGGTGACTAGGCTGTGGCTCTGCTTTGCAGAGAGCGGGAGAGTCCTGTCCTGTCCCTCACCTTGCCAGATCCTGAGTACCCAGCTCTCCCTCTCTTGCAGATATCGATGAATGCACTTTCCAGAATATCTGTGTCTTTGGGACCTGCCAGAACCTGCCTGGGATGTTCCGTTGCGCCTGTGATGATGGCTATGAACTGGACAGGAGTGGAGGCAACTGCACAGGTACAGGACTTGCATGTGTCCATTGGATGAGGATTACTGACCCATGGTACATACTCTCCTTGAATATTGTGTTCTGGGCTCCACAGTAGAAAAAGGATGTTAAGGTGCTTTAAAGCATCCAGAGAAAGGTAACAAAACTGGTCAAAGGGCTGAAAGGCATGGCCTGTGAGGAGAGGCTGAGGACACTTGGGTTGTCTAGTCTGTAGAAAAGGAGGCCAAGAAGTGATCTGCTTTCTCTCTATGACTTCCTGAGGAGGGGAAGCAGAAATCGAGGTACTGATCTCTTCTCCCTGGTGACCAATGATAGGACATGAGGAAACAGCACAAAGCTATGCCAGGGGAGGTTTAGATTCAATATTAGGAAAAATTCCTTTACTGTGAGGATGCTCAAAAACTGAAACAGACTTCCTAGAGAGGTGACTTGATGATCCATGCTTGTTGGTATTTAAGAGGCATTTGGATAATGCCCTCAATAATATACTTTAGCTTTTGGTTAGCCCTCAGGAGGTCAGGCAGTTGTACTGTCACTCAAGAAATTTTTACACAGGTTTATCTAGCAGCATTTTAAGATTTATTAATACTGACTGCATCAGTTGACAAAAACATCAGTGCGTGCTTGCAGCCCAGAAGGCCAACTGCATCCTGGACTGCATCAACAGAGTAGTGGGCAGCAGGTGGAGGGAGGTGATTGTCCCCCTCTGCTCTGCCCTTGTGAGGCCCCACATGGAGTGCTGCATCCAGGTCTGGGGCCTGGCACAAGAAGGACGTGGATCTGTTAGAGAGGGTCCAGAGGAGGGACAAAGATGATCAAGGGGCCGGAGCACCTCTCCTATCAAGAAAGGCTGAGAGAGCTGGGGATGTTCAGCCTACAGAAGAGAAGGCTCCAGGGTGACTTCATTGCGACCTTTCAGTACTTAAAGGGGACATATAAAAAAGATGGAGAGCAACTGTTTGCTCAACCAGATAATGACAGGACAAGGGGGAATGTTTTTAAACTAAATGAGGGGAGATTTAGAATAGAGATTAGGAGGAAATTCATCCCTCAGAGGGTGGTGAGACACTGGAACAGGTTGCCCAGAGAGGTTATGGGTGCCCCATCCCTGGAAGTGTTCAAGACCAGGTTAGATGAGTGGTTTCTGTGGCAGTATTCATCTTTCTTTTCAGTCTTCATCTTTCCATCTTTTCAGACATCAATGAATGTGCAGACCCTGTGAACTGTATCAATGGCCTGTGTGTCAACACCCCTGGCAGCTACCTGTGCAACTGTCCACAAGACTTTGAGTTGAACCCCACTGGTGTGGGCTGTGTGGGTGAGTGGGGACCTGTCTAGTAAACACACTTTCCTGTCAAGAGCTCGGATGTTTTTCCTCCTGTGCACACAATTCTTTGCTTACTCACACAGTACTTTCTTTGCATAGATACCCGTGTTGGAAACTGCTTCCTGGACACCCAGGATCGAGGAGATGGGGGCATCTCCTGCAGTGCAGAAATTGGAGTTGGTGTCACTCGGGCATCTTGCTGCTGCTCACTGGGTCGTGCATGGGGTAACCCCTGTGAGCTTTGTCCTCCAGCCAACACAAGTGAGTTGGGAAGGCATCTGGGATGAACTGGATGGGCTGGATTGGCAGCATACAACAGAAAGAAGGGGCTGTGTCCCTGTAGCTTCTCAGCTCAGGCTAGAGGTCCCAGGTCCAGTATTTGTTAGAATTATTACAGAGCAAAGGAAATGAGGGAGGAGAGGCTGACCCTGCTGTGCAAGGTTAGACACGTAGACCAAGGCTGGGGAAAGGTGGGGGGAGACCAGGCAGGCTGTAACTCAGGGGTCCAGACTGGAATCCTTTATTCCTTGTCACAAGGCTGGGGAATGTGGAATAACCCCATTCAGGACTGGGCGGGCAGAGCTGGAGAGGCTAAGTTGGCTTAGAGTGTGACAGGAGTCACACTGCTCCATCTGTACCTCAATCACCATCCCCATGCCCTGTTTCTCCTGGGTTTCCCCTGGGTTTCCCTCCCCGTCCTGTTTCACAGGAGCTTACTCAGCTCAGGACCCTCCTGACTGACTTTTTCCACAGCTGAGTACAAGACCCTGTGCCCTGGAGGAGAAGGTTTCCGGCCCAACCCCATCACTGTCATCCTGGAAGGTAAGCCCAGCTGGCCATCCTGACCTTCACAAGGGGCTCAGGACCTAGGGGAGCCCAGCCATGGTTGAGCATCGTCTGCCACATCACCAGGCTGGTTAGTGCCTGCTGAGTGAGCCCTGACCACCCAAAGGATGGTAAATAGCAAATGAATGCTCAGACATGCTCCAGACACCTGACAGAGCTGCTTGGGTATCAGCAGGAGCTGCAGGCAGTGGGATCAACACGAGGGGGGGTCCTGGTTTGGGGACGCTCCCTGGTCTGGTCTGCCAGGTAGTGAACACCTCCTGGCTGCTCTTCCTCCACAGATATCGATGAGTGCCAGGAGCTGCCGGGCCTCTGCCAGGGTGGCAACTGTGTGAACACTTTTGGCAGCTTCCAGTGTGAGTGCCCCCTCGGCTACTACCTCAATGAGGACACACGCATCTGTGAAGGTAGCTGTACTGTGCTTGGTGTCTGTGGCACAAGTGTGTGCATGCATGTGTATGTGTGTGCAACAGAGTCATGGTTGTATCTGTGCTGGGCCTTCCCTTTGTGCTGTAGGAGTGGTTGGTAGAGTCTCTTCCCCTTTCTCTTCCACATTTAGTGTTCTTTTCACAAACCCTGGCCCCTTTCTCTCTCCCAGCCTGGTCCCCATGCCAGCTTGCACGTGCCCTGTGCCAGGCCTATCCATACCTAGTGCCAAGCCCATCCTCCACCCCACATCAGGCCTGTCTCTACCTGTGTGCAGTACTTTAACCTCCTGTCTCCTCTTGTTCGGCAGATATTGATGAGTGCTCTGCTCACATTGGGATCTGCGGCCCCGGGACCTGCTACAACACCCTTGGCAACTACACCTGTGTGTGCCCCCCTGAGTACATGCAAGTCAACGGAGGAAATAACTGCATGGGTATGGCATTATCCAAAACTCTGGAAAGGGGCCCAGCAGTGCCCAGGCTGTGCACTACTCATGGGTGGTGCTGTGGGCAGCATGATATGGGCAGTGTGGCTGAGTGGAAGGAGTGGGAAGTGCTGGGAGCAGGGGCTGGGACTCAGGGTGCCTGAATGCATCCCTGCCCCTACACCACACACGTTGCCCATGTCAGAGGATGTGCATTGCCACTGCCTGCTATGGGACAGAGTCCAAAGCTCTCATTGAGCAGGACTTCAGCCCATCACTGCAGCCACTTTGCTGGGCCTGTGTGTTACTTGCAGTCCCTGAGCACCAGGACAGGGCCATCTGACATATCCCTGGCAAGGAGCTTGCTCGGGCTTGCAGCACTTGTTCTGAGGGTGGGCACAAGACAATGACTATGCTGCCTTTGCAGACATGAGGAAGAGTGTGTGCTATCGCAACTACAATGACACATGTGAGAATGAGCTGTCCTTCAACATGACCAAGAAGATGTGCTGCTGCTCCTACAACATTGGCAAGGCCTGGAACAAGCCGTGCGAGCCCTGCCCCACACCAGCCAGCTGTAAGTCAAACTTCCTGGAAAGGCATCTGGAGATCGTGGCTACCCTCTTACTTTTCCATGCACTTTGAGACACAGGCACAGGGAGAGTAACAAAATAGTGGGGGAGAAGAAAAAGCATCATGGCTGGCAGACAGTGCCTACAGGTGTGAACGCTATGGGGACATGCACGTGTATGCATGTCTTTGTGTGTATGTGCCAGTGTGCGTGTGTATGTGTAGATGTGTCTGTGCTCTGCAGTACATGTGTAAGCTCTCTGCCCTGTGCCATAGACATGCTCTGCATTCCCCATGTGCCAGTCCCTGAGATTCCTGTTCAGGCACCATGCAGATCCCCTCCGACCTGTTACATCCTCTCTCTGCTCACTCCAGCCATTCTTGGCCCTCATCCCTCTCACTCCTCACTGGCTGCCCAGCAGGCATGGCCATGACTGTGGTGTTTCCCTTCCAGCTGAGTACCAGATCCTGTGTGGGAACCAGGCCCCTGGCTTTATCATCGACATCCACACAGGGAAGCCAATTGGTGAGTACAGCCAGCCCCTTCTGTCCCCACACGTGTGCTGCCAGGCCTGCTCTCTCTACCCTTCTACTTTCTTCCCACGGCGTCTGTGAGCACGTTTGCTTCCATTCCCTCAGCAAATTAAGCCTTGAGTAGAAGAGAGAAGGGAAAGAGGTGGCAAACGTGATTGCAAGCAGTTCACCAAGCCTTCAGGATTGTGTCCAGAGTGCCTGGGCTGCTCAGAGCTCTCCACATTTGCAGTTGTCTGTTGGTCTCAGTGCTACCTGGACAGACGGGTGGCCAGTGACCATAGACAGTAGTCTGTAGCCAGGTAGATCTAGAATTCACATGTGATAGACCTGGCACTTGTCTATGGCCTGTGCTAGCAGCACAGGCATTACAATCTCAGGGTGCTGAGAGCTGAGATTTCAGGTTTGTATTTTGGTAGATGGAAAGTCAGAGGTGCTGGTGAAAGTTATGGAATTTGCGGAGTGTCTATGGAAGTTCTGCAGTCCAAGCAAGAACTTGAAGCATGGGCCATGCTACAGAGGTTGTCAGTCACTTGTGTGGGGCTGCAGGGCTGGCAGGCCTGGTGGTAGATTGTACTGAACACAGAGATAAGAGTCAGGGCCCCTCAAGCCCTCTCAGTATTTCAGAGGCTTCCCTGAGCTTCCCAGTTCCAGCCTGGTCCCACAGCCTGAGCTAGTGTCTATTGTACTACAGAAGTATACTCGGAGAAAGCAAGGTGGATGTCTTCAGTAGGATCCCTCCCAACATGTGCTGTGCAGGCTCTGCCAGCAATCCTCTGGCTCCTGTGACTTACAGTCGTGTGGCTCTGTTGGGTAGGCAGAATTATGCAGAGCAGTCCTTGCCTGGCACTATCTGCAGGATCCAGTACTAATCCTGCAAGATTTGTCCCACTGGTTGCCTCGTGGCCGTTCCCTGTTAATCTTCTTTGTAGAATGAACAAGGGCAATAGTATTCCAGTTATGGGGGATGCTTTCTTCCTTTCTGCCTTCCTGGTTTGATGACAGATTTTATCTGTGTCTAGATATCGATGAGTGCAGTGAGATCCCTGCTATCTGCACGAATGGTGTCTGCATCAATCAGATTGGCAGCTTTCGGTGCGAGTGCCCCATTGGATTCAGCTACAACAACATCCTGCTCATCTGTGAAGGTAACAGAACAGCCAGGACAGTGCTCCCAAGGATGCCTATGGGGGTGGGGGGGCTCAGCATAGCACTAGCATCTCCCCAGGTCATGAGGCATCAGGGTCAGGGCTGATAGAATCCTCACGTTCTCAGCCTTCTTGAAATTATTTGACTTTTCTGCATCAAATCTTGGACAAAAAAAAAAAAAAAGCTGGTTTTTGTGAATGTTCCTTTCTGGTTTTCTCCTCTTCTGGCTTTAGTGCTTTTGTTTGTTTGTTTTCTTTTTTTGTTTGTTTTTTTTTGTTTTTTTTAGTGTTTGTAAATGCTATTGTTTAAAAGAATTGAATTATACCTAAAATACATTATTTTATTACAAAGCAATAGAAAAATGATGAATATTAACACTAGTTGGAACAAACCACAGGTAACAATTCAGTTGATTCCAATTAGCCTCTCCAGCCCTACCAGGATAACGCCTGGTGAGTTGTTGGCACTCTGCACAGTCAAGGTGTGCACTTCTCTCCTCCCACAGACATTGATGAATGCAGCAGCGGGGAGAACCTCTGCCAGCGTAATGCTGACTGCATCAACATCCCCGGCAGTTACAGGTGTGAATGCTCAACTGGATACAAGCTGTCGCCTAGCGGAGCCTGCGTGGGTAAGATGGGAGCTGTTTGCTACCTATTCTAGAGGCACATGTGGGAGGTGCTGACCCCCCTAAGCTATTCATCTGGCTTTGCAGACCACCCTGTGTGGACCCAAGGAAGGACAGGATGAAGGATATGCCAGACCCATGCACTGGTTCCTGATCTTTTGTCAGGCTTGGGGGCCTGTGCTGTGATTATGGGATGCCTACACTTTTAGAATAATTCCAAGGGACTGTGGGCCCCTGGGGGTGAAAAAGGATCTCTGTGAATTGCAGCTTTAGTTTGGCAGCTCAGGCATTTGCTTTAATTAAACACTTCTTTAGAGACTGCAGATCAAAAAATCTTCTTGCTTGTTCTCCGTAAAGAGCCATCTCTCTGAAAACTCAGATCCCATTCTGCTGCGCTGTTGCTCACAAACACAGCAAGCAGGGGTCTGCAAACGGTTAGCACCTTGACTTCTTCCATTTGGCCCATCCCTTCTGCTCACTGGTGCCCACTTTGCTCTGTTTTAGGTCGCAATGAGTGCCAGGAGATACCCAATGTCTGCAGCCACGGGGACTGTGTTGACACCGAGGGCAGCTACATCTGCATCTGTCATAACGGCTTCAAGGCCACCGGGGAGCAGACCATGTGCATGGGTCAGTGTGACTGCCCCAGCCCTGCACTGTCCTTTTGAGTGACTCACAGTGTCAGGATGGACATGAGCTCTCCCCAGCACCTGCTGGGTAGTGCCAAGGATGTGGCCACTGTGTCCTCTTAATCTCAGGCTGGCCTTGCAAAACCATAGACATGTGCAGCTCTCTGGACCCTGTCTGCTCATCCAAGACAATGTCTCTCAGCTCACATCTCCCCTCAATCAGCTGTGTCCTTTTCCCTGCAGATATTGATGAATGTGACCGGCAACCCTGTGGAAATGGGACCTGCAAGAACACAGTTGGCTCGTACAACTGCCTTTGTTTCCCTGGCTTTGAGCTAACACACAATAATGACTGCATGGGTGAGTTACACACAGTCCCAACTACACGGGTAATGGATGACTGGTGTCATCTGGCAAGAGCTGAAGGGCATTCAGTGGGTGTCACACAGGGGCATGCAGGGGGTGACTCTGGGTGCCACATGGCAGCTGTTATCCTGTCAGTGGCTATCGGGGTAGTTGGACATGTTACCAGTCAGAGATAAGGGGCTGGTCAAGGTGGTACACTGACACTCACGCTGTGCATATCTCTTCCCACTGTTCTTGTCGTTTCCCCCCCACAGACATTGATGAGTGTTCATCCCTGGTGGGACAGGTGTGTCGAAATGGCCAGTGCATCAATAGCATCGGCTCCTTCCAGTGCCTGTGCCAAGAGGGTTATGACCGGACCCCTGATGGGAAAAACTGTGTAGGTGAGTGTATGGGGAGCAGGCTAGTCCTCAGTGAGTTATGCTGTATGCTGGCATGGCTGGCATGGTGTAGTGCTAAGATACCTGGTCCCCAGCTGGTCTACCTAAAGGTATTCCCATCTGAGGCGAATGGACTCGCTCACAATGCCCCAAGTCCCATCAAGTCAAAGCATTGTCATTTGACTGCCAATGGAAAGCTGGATTGGACCCCACTACGCCTGTGTCTCAGTTCCAGCAATGCCAGGAACAGTCATGCGAGCCCCTTGCAACCAGCTGAGACCTGCAGACAAAGAGGGCAAATATTGTCTTGTCCATGCTCCTAAAGCATGCAGAGTCGTACCAGTGTACCAGAGAACTACCCTGCAAGGCAGGACTGGTTTTGCTTGAGATGGTCCCAGCGCTGGTGCAGCCTGTGGGGCTCCAGGGACAGACAGGCACGTTGTACCCCGGTTATTTATGCCCACCACACTGCAGAAAAGGTACCCTCCACCTGAATTCTCAGAGCTGAGCACAGACTACCATTGCTTATTTCCTCTCCTCTGCAGACATCAATGAGTGTGTGAGCCTGCCTGGGACCTGCTCCCCCGGCACCTGCCAGAACCTGGAGGGATCCTTCCGCTGTATCTGCCCCCCTGGGTATGAAGTGCAGAACGACAACTGCATTGGTAATGTTGGCTCTCTGCCTCCTCCATTCTTAGCACAGCATGTGGTCACCTTGGGCTATTCCCAGAGCAACAATATTCTTCCTGGGTGGGCTGGGGCATGCATCACCACCCCCAAATATCCTCCTGAAAGCAACTGGGCACAGAGCAAGGCAAGGCCTGCTGCCAGGACAGGAGAGGGTCAGTGGTTTTGCTGTACCCTGACCTCTTCAATTGTCCAATTTGCCCTGAAGGTGGGTTAAAGGGTAAAGCCAAGCTTCCCATCCCCAAAAGGGGTGAGACCTGTGAGCAACAGAGCTCCCCAAACATCCTGACTTCACCTGGTTTTAATGTAATGAGCAAAGAAGCGACCTTTGGCTGCTCTGTAAGTAATGCATCTGCAATGGTCCCAGATATCAATGAATGTGAGGAGGAGCCCAACATCTGCCTCTTCGGGACGTGCACCAATACTCCTGGCAGCTTCCAGTGTGTTTGCCCTCCTGGCTTTGTGCTGTCTGATAACGGACGACGGTGCTTTGGTGAGTGTGGCTCTGCCTGCAGGATGGTGGGGAAGTACAGGACATGGTAAATGTTAGGACAAGAGGGAATGGCCTCAAGTTGCACCAGGGGAGGTTCAGGTTGGATGTTGTGAAAAATTTCTTCTCAGAAAGAGTGCTTAGGCTCCCAGGTTGCCCAGGGAAGTGGTGGATTCACCATCCTTGCAAGTGTTTTAAGAAAAGGGTAGATGTGGTACTTAGGGACATAGTTTAGTGGGCAATATTGGAGGTAGGGGGATGGTTGGACTAGATCACCTTAGCAGTCTTTTCCAACCTGAATGATTCTATGGAACACAAACACCACAGATAGAGTCAGGAGCTGGCAACAGCACTATTGCTGCCTGCTGTGCCCCCATAGGGGTGTGCTCAAGACAGAAAGTGTTGGGGAGGAGGTGGGAAGGGAGGCATGATAATAAAATATCATGGTTTGCCACCAGTTCATGCACAGCTCCAGGACAACTTGGTTTCTCTGAGCCAAAATTAAGGGGGGTGTGGGCTGCTCCCTTCCTCTGCAGCAGCACTGCCTGCCTCTAGAGTCATCCTGGACACAAGTGTCCAGAAGAGGACCTTCCTCATTCTGAAGGGGAAAGGGGAGGATGGCATAACCACTGGATGTCTGCAATGCCCTGTGCATCTCCCTGTCCTTCCACAGACACTCGCCAGAGCTTCTGCTTCACTCGTTTTGACAATGGGAAGTGCTCTGTCCCGAAGGCCTTTAACACCACCAAGGCTCGGTGTTGCTGCAGCAAGATGCCAGGAGAAGGCTGGGGAGACCCGTGTGAGCTGTGCCCCCAGGAAGGAAATGGTAGGTGTGCTGGGCCCTAGCTCATGGGAGATGTGTCTGTGTGTTTCTCCAACATGAGCAGTATGGGGAAAGTGTGCAGGTTAGGCCAAACAACCTGCAATGAGAGCTATCCAGCAGAGTGCACTCCTTCGTCTTGGGAGTACTGCTTTGAAACCTAGTCACCCTTACTAGATTGCAGTATTCCCTGAGCCTCCAGCAACCATAGTCAGGTTACTGGGAAATGGATTGCTTATTTCTGTTTTGGATTTGCTCTCATTTCTTGGTGGAACTTTAGATAAGGGAAAAGCATCTCAGTGCTTCCAGATGCAAGGCGGGCAAAGGTGTTTCCCATACAGCTCTGAGAATGGAAGCATCTCTAAGCATATCTCACTTCTCTACTTTATTCCAGTTGCCTTCCAGGAGCTGTGTCCTTATGGTCATGGAGCCATCCCAGGCCCAGGTGACACCCGAGAAGGTAAGGTCTGATCTAGGGATGAGAAGAAATGTGTCCTGTGGGTGTGAAGCGTAGAAGCAACCAAACTTAGGCTATCTGGAGAGTAGTTTGGGTGGGTGTCCTCCCAAGCTCATCGTCTCTGCTCACCAGCACAGTCACCAGCCCTGGTGAAGACAGATGTTTCTGGCCACATGCTCACATGAGGTTTCATTGCCTTGGTTTCCCTTCTAGATGTGAATGAATGCTCGGAGAACTTGGGTGTCTGCATAAACGGGGCCTGCATTAACACTGATGGCTCGTTCCGCTGTGAGTGCCCCTTTGGGTACAACCTGGATTACACAGGAGTCAATTGTGTAGGTAAGGGTCTGAGTGGGGAGCACCGCTCCCTCTTGCATTTATCCTCCTTATGTTAAAGTCTATGAGCATGCGCATGTGTGAAAAGAAGGATTTTTGAATTTACTTCTCCCCTGTCCCTTCCTTTTTTAAGCCTGGCTCCTGACTTTACTGGGCCTTTTTGAATGCTCTGCCTGTGTCTTTTGTATGTAACTCATCCTCTTAACGTGGTCCTGGCTTCCTTCAGATACAGACGAATGCTCCATTGGCAACCCCTGTGGGAATGGTACCTGCACCAACGTGGTGGGAGGCTTCGAGTGTGCTTGTGACGAGGGCTTTGAGCCAGGTCCCATGATGACATGTGAAGGTAACACTGCTGTGGGGCTGCCTTCATCCCACATTGCACAGCTCCGGGGTGAGAGGTGGGAGAAACCAAGTAAACACCTTCCTTCCTTCCTTCCACTATCCCTTTAGCTTGGATAACACTCTCCCAGCCAGATTTGGACTCTGGAGTCTTTCACTTACCAAAGTCATGTTACATTACTCCATCCTGGCTGGGAGATGTAAGGAAAGAGCTGGAGTGAGGAGTGAGGAGTCCATGGGTTTCCTGCTCCAGCTTCCTTCCCAGATGATGGGTTTTGCTCAAACTTTCAGAGCCAGTCTGGCTGAGATCTGGGAGAATGCTTCCCACAGACAAACTGGCAAGGATCACTGACACAGTTTTTGCTTTCTCTGTCACACAAGATGGGTATTTTACCTGGGAAATCCCCAGCCAGTGAAGAATGGTGGACATGTAGGGCTGATATAACGAGTCTTCATAGCTCTTGTGGGACACACTGCAACTGTGGTCTTCTAGTCTTGGTTTGTTGGGTGTTAGTGTCACGTAGAAAAGTGTGAAGCAGATATCTGGGGAGTCCCTTTTGTCCTTAACGAGGTTTTTATTCTTCCCTGATGGTCCTTGCAGTCCCCTGCTCCTTTTCCAAAATTCTCACATTTCTACAGACTCTCTGGGGCCAGCAAGGGCCTTACTCTCTTTGGTAAATCTGTGCCTAGCCCCGAAAGTGGCAATGGTTCCCACAGGGTCCTTCATCCACCTGCTTCCATAGGCACCTGTGCACAAATTGGCACCTGTGCACCCCAGAAAACCACAGCTGTATCTAGGCTGTGTGCATGTCCCCACTTCATCGCTGCCTGGGTGAGTGAGCAGCAGTCAGGTCAGCCTCCAATGGACAGTGCAGAAAAGCTGCCTGGTCCCCATCTCCATGTACATCACAGCCTGTCCCCCTTGGCTTCCTCTGAGACCGGAGCCCAGGGTGAGTGCTGGAGGCCTACCTGAAGGCAGGAGCTGCCTCACCAAGGAGCCAGGTCCCTGTCTCCATTGCAGTTGGCTCAAACACCGTGCATCTGTCCTGCAACAGCAGACCATGACAGGAAGCCTTGGTGAAGCCCAGAAAGTTCTCATGAGATGCCTGCCCAGGGGGAGAGTCTTCATGGGGAGGTCCACTGACATTACTGTCTGGCTGATCACATTCAGAGCACAAAGTCATGATCTCTCCTCTCTTCTGCCTCCCAGATATTAATGAATGTGCACTGAATCCCCTGCTGTGTGCCTTCCGCTGCATCAACACCTTTGGCTCCTACGAGTGCACTTGTCCATCTGGATACGCCCTCCGAGAAGACAGAAGAATGTGCAGAGGTAAAATACCCCTTCCGCAGCCATCTGGGTCCATTTGGGTCCCACACCCTCCCAAGAGCCCAGCCCTTAGCCTGTCTCTGGTGCTGTACAGAGAGAAGGCAGGACTTCTGGGATGGTGTCTCTTGGCTTGTGCTCACTCTCACATCTACCCTGGTGTCTGTGCTATGTGCCAGCCAGCCTTGACCATGGCAGTAGGGATTGACAGAGCACTGCAGATGTGAGCACTCAGTCTTTAGCTGCCCCCACAGTGGTGTAGATATGGAAGGATGAACATGGTCTCATAAAGTTCTCCATTGCAGATCTGGATGAGTGTGTAGAGGGTCTGCACGACTGTGAGTCTCGAGGAATGCTGTGCAAGAATCTCATCGGCACCTTCATGTGCATCTGCCCACCAGGAATGCAACGCAGGCCTGATGGAGATGGCTGCACAGGTACCAAGGACCGGGCTGGGAGGGTTTCCCAGTGGAGCTGTAGACCATCCTAGGTGGAGACCTGGGGCTGCCCATTATCTAGCTTTCATTTATATCCTGTCAAACACATTCTTTCTGGGGTTCCCCATGGGTGAGAAGTTCTTGTTTTACTAGATGGCTGCACACCCTGCTCATCAGTGGACCCATTTGTTTCAACACAGGATGACACATTGCACCTAGTGTCCTTTTTCCTGAATTTTTCCATGTCTGTGTCAAGCTTTTTTGCACTGAGCTGCTTTTGGAAGGACCAGTGCTGGCTAACCCAGATAGCATTAGGTACAAAAGGAACAGGCATTGTGCCCAGATCCACTCCTGGTCTGGCAGCTCAGCCACTTGCAGGTGGAGAATGTGCAAACCAGGGCTGTTCTGGGGGATGTCTGGGGAAAGTGAATGTATTTCTCATTCAGGAGAATGTGGGAGTGTTCCTTGGCAGTTATGTGAGGGATTTTCAAACTGAGTGCTAGCATGGGAATTCATGGAAAGCTGAAATTTGTCCTGGGCCTCGCTGCAGCTCTTCATGGCTCCTTCCTTCCTAGATGAGAACGAATGTCGCACCAAGCCTGGAATCTGCCCCAACGGCCGCTGCATCAACACAGTGGGAAGTTACCGCTGCGACTGCAATGAAGGCTTTGAAGTCAGCCCCTCTGGCACAGAGTGTATCGGTAATTACCATGTCCTGGTGGGTCTTGAGCAGTCTCTTCTTAGTAGTAGGTGGCGCTTTTCAGGTGCTTTGGGATATCGGAGGGGAATTTGCCCAAGTGAATATTTGAAAATGTTGAACTACTTCATCTATCCCAGAAAGTGGGAGCTGTCATCCTCAGGTCAGGCTGCAGTTTCGAACAGTGCCAGGGAGTGTTTCTGAGTACAAGAGATGACAAAGTCTGTGAAAGGACACTTGGAAAGGATAGAGTCAGGGACTAGCCTGGACACCCAGGTTCCGGCCTACAGGCAATGGCCTGGGTTGCCCAAGAAGACGGGTTGCTGGGGCATCACCTTTGCCTTTCACATTGTCCAAAGCACCCTAGCTCCACGCTGGAATTGACACAGGCAGGACAGGTTGCTCTGTTATCCCCGATGCTGACATTGTCTCACATCCTGAACTTGTCTCCCCACTCTCTCTATCCAGACACCCGCCAGGGATTCTGCTTCACTGAAGTACTGCAAACTATGTGCCAGATGTCCTCCACCAACCGCAACCTGGTCACCAAATCTGAGTGCTGCTGCAACAGTGGGCGCAGTTGGGGTCCCCAGTGTGAGCTCTGCCCCCTTCCTGGAACTGCCCAGTACAAGAAAATGTGTCCTCATGGTCCAGGGTACTCTACCGATGGGAGAGGTGAGCTGGGGGCCAAATCAACTTTATTGCAGAGAGGAGAAAGCAGAGACATGGGTACAAGCAGAATTCCACTGGAAACTGACTGGGACAACTCTACACAGTGCCTGAGCAGACAAGATGCCTCTGTGACGTTATTTAATCTCTGGCTCTCAGGGAGGGCCTGAGTTGCCCTGGCAGAGTGTAGTCACAGGAACATGGGGACCAAGACAGCATTGGCACTAACAGGTCCTTCTCTCCCTCTCGCAGACATTGATGAGTGCAAGGTACTGCCCAACCTCTGCAAGAATGGGCAGTGCATCAACAGCATCGGCTCCTTCCGCTGCCACTGCAAGCTGGGCTACACCGCAGACATCACAGGCACAGCCTGCGTGGGTAAGTCAGAAGAAGGAAACCCATTCTTCCCGTGATCTGCAGAGGTACCTTCCAACCTTGACCATTCTGTGACTGTAATTGCTCTGTACAGCCCTTGGTCTTGGCAGGCCTTCCTCTTCCCCTGCTTTTCAGCATGCAAAGAAAGGGTCCTGTAGCCCCTACCTGGGTCCTGGTCGCCACCTCTGCCCCTACTGCCCTGTGTATAGATGGCAGGGCTCTGCAGACTTTGTCCTATTGTATTGCAATACATAAAGGTCATTCCTCCCTGCTGTTTAACTCTATAAAACCCAGGGTCCTTATTTTCTCCCGCTGACTGCAGGGGTCACAGGGACATGGGGGTGCAGGGGGTAGGTGTGTGAAGGTGATGCAGAGACGAAGGTTTGTGAGCAGCCAGATCTTTCACTGGCAGACCAACAGGCTCTAGCCAGCCTGAGTGCCACTTGGGGAATCCAGATGTTGACATAAAAGGCATCCCTGGAATCATAGCTGCAGGTCTCTGGGAAATGATAGGAAATAGGAATAGGAAATGAGGAGGAGGAAGACGTGCCACACTTCCAGTGTTGAGACAGTGTTCAGGACCATGCCAGCAGCTGTGTCCTAGGTACAGAGTGGAAAAGAGGTCTTGGCTCCCAGAAACTAAGCTGTGTGTGAAGGGCAGATACGACCTTGAGCACCAGGCCAGGATTCTTCTCTGAACATCTGGGACCTTTCTCTAGCTCTGTGCCATCCATCCAGCCTTGCTCAAAGCTATGGGCCATTTTCAGAGCCCAGTGCTGCCACTCCCTGCGGGGCAGAGGTGACAGCCCCCAGAAATAGGGGCCTGACCCCATCCCTGATGTTCCTGGTACTCAGGAGGAGCACACACCCATCTCCTCAGCCAGGAGGGAACTGGGCAAGATGCACTCAGATACACAAGGTCACACCACACTGCATGTCTGAGCAGGGAGGTTATTCAGCCCTTTTCCTTAGGAGATCTCCTAGATTTGTTGTGCTGGCTTCAACAGGGGTGCTCCGTCAAAGCCTCTGTCTCTGCTCCTCTGCTCACCTGCTTCCTGAAGAGTGGAAAAGATGTATTTGTCTGGGGCAGGGAGTGGGGACCCCATGCAAAAGATGCATTTGTCTGGGGATCCCATTCAACAGCACAAACTGTGAATGCTTTGTCTTGTGTCTCTCAAATTCAGATCTGGATGAATGTAACCAGTCTCCTAAGCCATGTAACTTCATCTGCAAGAACACAGAGGGCAGCTACCAGTGCTCCTGTCCCCGAGGGTATATTCTACAAGAAGATGGGAAAATCTGCAAAGGTATTCATCCAAGAGAAGGATGCAGCAGAGATCCTGTCTCATCTCAGACAACTTGGAGACTGCAAGAGCTGATTAACATGTGACAGACCAGTCAGGTCCTTTTGTTCAGACACAGGACAAGGCTAGGGAAGGAGAAAGGTGCCCTCCTGAACTGATTTCATCCCTCTACAAACACTAGACATAAAAAAAAATACTCCTTGCCCCTTCCTACAGATTGCACAGCCTATTGCGAGTTCTGCTGAGTCCCAGGAGCCTTGAACCAGTGTGTATCTATCCTACAAGTGGGTTGGGCATGTCAGAGTCACCATAAGGGCTTCTCCTTGTGCTGCCATCAACCAGGCTGGGGTTTTGCCCACCTCTCCCAGTGCTGATATTTCAGGCTGCAAGTAAGGTGGTCTGAGAGTCTGGGAGGGTCTGGGGCTTGGGGCTTGCAGCAGAGACAGAGAAAAATCTGGCTCCTAAATATATCTGTATGCAATCAGAAGTCGAGGTGGGGAGAAGCTCCCTGGACTTGAGATTCTCATGCGAGAACTTTGTGTGTGCTGTTCTGAGGCTGGTCCATGTCAGGTCCTGGTCTGCCCAGGCCCACTGTATATGCCCAGAACCACCATGTGTATGCAGGTGTCTTTGACTCAGACACCAAAGATCAGCGATCTCAGTAAAATAAATTGAAACACATGTTCTTATGCTTTTTACTTTAGACTTGGATGAATGTTCCACCAAGCAGCACAACTGCCAGTTCCTGTGTGTGAACATTATTGGAGGATTCAACTGCAAATGTCCCCCAGGCTTCACTCAGCACCACTCGTCCTGCATTGGTGAGTAGAAGAAGCATTCACTACTATGCTGTGCAGCACCACAAGTGTGCCTGGGGGCTTAGCTTCAACCCCATCAGAGACTTACCTGCCCCTCTCCAGCCAGCCTGGAATTGTGCATCTGACTTGTCTCTGTTATTGAGGCTGAGCTAAGTACCAAGATGCCAAGCAGCTCTCCATAAAGCTGCACTGTCCTTGGGGCTGGACTTATAGGCAGCTGTCGGTGTTTTGCAGACAATAATGAGTGCACAGCTCAGCCCTCTCTGTGTGGAGCCAAAGGACAGTGTCTGAACACACCAGGGAGCTACAACTGCGAGTGTCAGAAAGGATTCTCCCTGGACAGCTCTGGTGTCAACTGTGAAGGTGGGTCTTTGTCTCTGGAATTTGACAGAAATATGTTCCATATGGAAGAGTTCCTAGTTCACTCACAGACTCCAGGGTAGCTCTGCCCAGACAAGAAGGGTCCACTCCTTACTGTGGGAGCCCAGAAATCCAGAAAAGGAATGGACCTGTGTCTCACCATGAGAGACCTCATGCCCTGAAAAAAAAACACCAAGTGCTAAGCTAAAGGAAAGTCTGTGTTCAACACAGGCAGCATGAGGCAGAACAGACTGATAACAGTCCCGGCAGACCAAAAGGCCATAAAGCAGAAAATATCCAAGCAGAAGCTACAGAGGGATACACGTGGACCTTGGGACTGAGGGTGTTATTCAAGTCCAAGCTGCAGAGCTATAATTAGGCAGAAGAACCACCCACCTACATGCACACACTGATGGATGACAATTCCCAAGCATGTACCACATGCACGTGGTCCCTGTGTGCCTGGTGCTGCCCACAGGACAGGGATTTGTCTCACTGCTGTTTGTTGTGTTACATTGCTGCAGATGTGGATGAGTGTGATGGAAACCATCGGTGCCAGCATGGCTGCCAGAATGTGCTTGGAGGCTACCGCTGTGGCTGTCCCCAGGGCTACGTGCAGCACTACCAGTGGAATCAGTGCGTGGGTGAGTGTGGGATGAGGGCTCTTGGATACTGGAGCTGTAGGGTGGGGGGTAGAGCCTAGCTCTGAGTCTCTCTCCAGCCACCCTGACCATCTCTGACAGTGGGTTCTGGGTTCATCTCTGCAAACCCAGCACTGCAGTTCCTGCCCTGCCCCAGAAGCAGGCCATGCCTCTACTCAGAGATGCTGTTCTTGCCCTGCCCCACTCTCTGAGCTCCCACTGCTCTTGATGCCAGCAGCTCCCTACGTCAAAGGAGGCTGGGGAATGAAGGCAATCCTCTTCCACTGAGTTTCTAACTAGTTCTGCTGTCTATGGGTGCAGATGAAAACGAGTGTTCCAGCCCCACCACCTGTGGCTCTGCCTCCTGCTACAACACTCTGGGAAGCTTCAAGTGTGTCTGTCCGTCCGGCTTCGATTTTGACCAGGCCTTTGGGGGGTGCCAGGATGTGGATGAATGCTCAGCAGGTGGCAGCCCCTGCAGTTACGGCTGCTCCAACACAGACGGAGGCTATCTCTGTGGCTGTCCTGGAGGCTACTTCCGAGCAGGACAAGGGTAAGAGAGCGGACAGCGGGTCACTGTAGGGGCACCTGGTATCTTTTCCATCAGGAAGATGCCAGGCATACTTCTGGGGGCACATTAACATGGGAATGTACCCACTCGTGCTTGCTGTTGTGACAGCACCAAGCCCACCCCTCTGGATCTTTTTGCCTAAATTTCCACACCAGATCCCCACAGGCCTTACTTTTACAAAGCTGATTGCACACACTCACACACCTTCACATATACTCCCAAGCTAATAGACGGACAGGGTTGGCCAGCCACACATAACCCACAGGAGCTCAGATTGATGTTGGGTGTTGGATTACCTTGGAGGGAATAGCAAAAACAGAAAGGAAGGAGGAAGCTCTGACTGTTTTGTCAGGGCCACTTCCCTCAGAGGGAATCTCCCAAGCTAACTCTGCTGCAGGGAATTCTTAGACTTTGTTTAAGCATCTCTGGATAAAGCACATTTAAAGTGCATCTAGAGTGATGTTCAGAGGCTAAGACTCACCCACTGTGGCCCAGCTTTATCAGCAAGACTGGTAACTGGTTCTCACCCCAGCTCATCTCCAGTCTGGTTCTTGAGCCATTTCTGTAGCCTTGGATGCCTTTAGACTCAGGTGGATCCAGAACCTGGAACTGCTTCCTTGCAAGGACCCTCAGCAGTATGCAGTTCCACCTCCTGCCCCAGGACTCACTGTCTGTGAGTGACCAGCTTTCAGCATTATGAATCCTGAAGAGCAGCTGTGTGTCAGATGCTGTTCCAGCCCAGCCCAAATTCACTTTGTGAAGCAGAGTGTTTGACTGCTCTCTACTGACAGAGAGCAATCTCACACTTCTCTCCTGTGCTCTAAGTCACTTTTAAGAGGTCCCTCCTGCTCTCTGTAGGGGTTGTAGGTAACCAGATACCAGGTGATGGTGCCCGAACTCCACCACAATTTGTAGCTCAGGTCCCTGAGACTGGCAGCCAAGGACCTGAGGTGTGAGATGCATGTTTTGCAGTGTTACCACAGGTGCAATCTAATCCAGGGTGCAAGCAAATTAAACCTACTGCCTTATTAAATAAGATGTGGCCTGATCTCCCCCAGGCACGTACTGTACGCAAGACACTGCACAAACCATGCAGGACGTGAATCCACCGTTTTGTTTGGGTGCTACATGAAGAACCTGTGAGGGCAATGGTAAGATTTCTTTCTTGAAGCATGAATCTGAGATGGGTCTCTATGCTCTTCTGTCACCAGACACTGTATTTCTGGCTTGGGTTTTGGGAAAGGTACCTACCTTCCAGCACCCCAGGAAGAGGATGAAGACAACCTGCTCTCCCCTGAGACCTGCTATGAGTGCAAGATAAATGGCTACCCCAAAAGGGGTCGCCAGCGACGCAGCATCAATGGCACTGAGAGGCACCAGGTAAAAAATTCATGTCATCCCAGATGGAGTGGGGCAAGACAAGAGCTGAGTCACTTGGTGGATGGCAGTCTGTAGTAGATCCCATGCGGTGTCCATTTCTGTGGGGTTGTCTCAGTCTGAGGCAGAGACAGCATATACCTGCCTTCACTGAGTGCTTGGGTGTTCATGGAGACAACCAAATCCAGAGGTTCTGCAGAAATAGAAGACCTTTCACAATATATCAGAGGAGGGTCAGAGGACACTAAGTGACACACACTTGTGTGGTTTGGGCACAAATGGCTGGAGATGCATGCAACCTAGAAATAAGGCACACGTTCCCTTGCAAGAGGAGCTGATAGGGTAACAGGTCCAACAGGACCACAGGGGACTATCAGCACTTAATGTTTGACTCGAGACTGAACCCGTCGGTCTAAATACAGGTTCTTCCTTGAAAGGAAGCTTTGGCCTCTGTCAAAGGCTCACCCAAGTTCACAGGCCTTCTCTGGACAGATAGGACTTGGAGGCATTTTCAGGCCTTGAGCAAAATGCCCATAGATTTGTTGGTGCTTTCCCTGAAGACTTGGGCTGTGGACTTGCTGGTTTTGTCTCAGAGATACAAAACAGAGAACCAAGAAACACTTAGGGGACAGTAAGGACCATAGAAGTTGCGCTCACTTCTGTGAGCTGCCTTGGGGTGTCCCATGAGGCAGAAACTCCTAAATCAAGTCTTTCTTTACCAGGCCATGAGCATTTCTTGGTATCTGTAACATGTCTGGCTCCTTCCATAGGATCACACTGTGAACTTGGCCAGCATGGATGTGGATGCTCCGCTGTCCATGACACTGAACCTCTCCGACCTGGCTCACAAGGAGCACATCCTGGAGCTTCTGCCAGCTGTGGAGCCCCTGGAGAACCGTGTGCGGTACCTCATCTCCCATGGGAATGAGGATGGCTACTTCCGCATCCACCAAAAAGAGGGGCTCAGCTACCTGCACCTTGGCCGCAAGAAAATAGTGCCTGGCACCTACTTGCTAGAAATCGTGAGCGTACCCCTGTACCGCAAGAGGGAACTGCAGAAACTAGAGGCCAAGAACCACCTCAACTATTTAGCAGGGGAGCTGGGCCAAGCACTGAGGATGAAGCTCCAGCTCCAGCTCTACTAACAGCCATGAGACCCACCCACCATACCGACAGTACAATCCTTAGCCTTGCCATCCACATCTGGAAACAACTGCCTTTTCTCTCGCTGCACCCCCTGCCACCACCTCCCCCACTGCACTGTACAACTGATGGGAAATGTCCCTTTGGGCTCAGCACTTGCCTGGGCCTCACAGGGATACTCCATCCACTTCATGGGTTGCTTGGGTCAAAAACAAACCACACCACAAAAGATCTCATGAAAGCTTTGCCAAAGGTTCCAACCTTGTTAGCAGGGACACCCTCCCTGTGCTCAGCTCCTGCCTGTCTCCTTTAAACAAGATACTGTTGGTGTGAGCTGGCAGGAGCAGTACCACGGGGAAGCTGCCTGTCCTTCATGGTCAAAGGCCATATAGCACCCTACAGCCCAAAAAAATGGGAGGGGGGCTGGGGGCAGCTTTGGAAGGAGCTACAACACAGTGTGATGTTAGTGCATTTCCCAACAGCTCTTTTTCCTTCTTTGCTTCTGCATTGCCACTGTGGTGCTGCAGAAACCCTTCCATACCTACACTGGCTGCCCTTTCTCTCTCTCTCTCTGTCCTGTCCATGACCTGTGGTCCTTTTCGGCTCCTCTGTCAAACTGAAAAGGTCACTGGTGACTGAAGGGGCAGTTCAGATTGCTAACCTCACATCATGAAGCAGCCAGACCACAGAACCAGAAGATCCTGTAGGAAATGTAGGGTTCGGCACACTACAGCATGCTGAACGTGTGCACTCCCTCCAAAGACTGGAGTTGGAAGGGTTTTTCCAGAGCTCCAGCAAGTCCAGGGGTTAATGTATCCTTGTATAAGTGAGGAGGAGCTCTGGAGGAAGACAAATAATTGCACTGTTGAATGTGGTTGAACAAACTAAACTGGCAGGAAAAATGTCATGAGTCTGGTTCAGAGCATCTGGATCCTTCCCTTGCCAGAGGGATGGAGAACTTGAGAGCATGCTGCAGAGGCAGGTTAGCTGGCCATCACTGATGAGAATGTTTGAAAATCCTGTAATGAAAACATCCTACCATAAGGAGCAAGATGGGGGTGGGTGGGCTCTGCAGCCTGGCAGGGAGAGAGAGAGGCAAGGACAGTCAGGCTTTCATTTTCCAAACAGCTTTTGACTCTGAGCTCCCACATCTCCGTAACACCAGTGGTTATAACCAGATTCCCCTGAGTCAGGAGCACTTCTGAAAATGGGGACTGGAAGTCACTCCCTTCTGATTGTTACATACATCTTGGTCAGTCCAGGGTAGCAACTGAAATACACAGTCTTTGGTTAATGCAGACAAAGGAAATGCACTAAAAAGAGTCTGGAAAATATGAATTAAGAAAATTAAGTTCTCCCTGCTGCCTCAACTAGTCTGTCCAGACTGTTCTGTCCAGGTGGGCTTTTCTTCCTCCCTCAAGAGCGTTTTTTCCACAGCTGGTCTTTGCAATGCCATTTCCTAGTTTTGTACGAATCTGCTTTCAATTCTGCATCAACGCTGTGCATCAGCAAAGGAAAGAAAGGTGCTAATTCACTCTGGTAACACACAAAACTACCTGATCAACAAATCTAAGGTGCTTTCAAAAGCTGGTGCTGGTATTGAATCATCAACATGAGTGCACTGTATCCATCCACCCTTCCGTATTTATGTTTAACCACCAAAGTTATGATTGCTTGTTGTTGTGAGGAGTGCATATTCCTGTAGCTTTTTGGGTACTTGCGAGGAGGGGGATTGTTTTTTCCTGGTACGCTGCCACCACATGGGGTGGGGGAAGTGTATGTATACTGTATTTGGGCTAATGTCAAACTTGAAAACTCTTTTGTATAATGCAGCTCCAGACTCTGGTTTTGCAAGAGTTCCAGAGCTTGTGACAGGATGGGTGGCCTGATGTTTGAAATTTTTTTTTGTTTGTTTTGTTTTGTTTTTTTTATTATTATTATTATTTTTGTTTTGATTTTGTTTTTCCAACAGGTGTTTTTTTTTTTTTTTAAAAAAAAAAACTATTAATAATAATAAATTAGCAGAGATGGGTTTGTGTGTGTGTTTTGAGCCAAAACTATCAAATGAAAAAGCTCAAGGTTTCCTTCATTCCTCTCTGGTGTGGTGTTTTTTGTATTGACATTTCTTGCTGGATGTTTCTGGGAAGCATTGAAACTGAAACCTGTGCCCCCCTTGTCCTGCAGAGAGAGATGGCTCTTTGTGGAATTCCTTTTTGTATCAGAAGCAACTGCAACAATAAAATTATTTTGGGTTAAGTGGTTCTGAGTCTTCCTCTTAGTCTGGGCACAGCAGTGGTTGGTGGCAGCGCTATGCTGCTCTGCTAGTTTCTCTTCCATACTCATACCCTCACCCAGCTCTTCTACCTTTGCATAATTCAGCACCCTTGGGTACTCATAGTGGTTTTGGGGGTCCCTCCAAAAGCCTCAGAGCAGAAGATAGCTGAAGGAGGCAGGACAGGCACTTTAAGAATCTTACCTGATCCTTTGCTCTCTCCCAGAGGGAAAGGAGAATGATGCCAGAGGTCTGCACCTGGAGAGGAGGCAGAGGGCATGCAGGAGACTAGAAGGAGAGGGGAAGAGTAAGAGCCTACAGACACATGGTGGGTCATGCAGGAAGGAAGTTGAAGGGGTAGGGTGCCCTGTGGGTCTGTATACATGCAAGGGGGTTTATGTGAGCCTGGAGGTGTGGAGTGTAGCTGTATCATGGAGGTGGATGTGTGGGTGCAGGCATGTGTAAGAATGTTGGTGGAGCTGTGCAGGGCTGTTGGGGTGTACATGGAGTGTACATGAGTGTGCATAAATGTACTCGTGTGCTGAACGGTGCTTGTGCTGAGGTCATGCAATGCAAAGGTTGTCTCAACTGCAGTGAACATGACATGCACTGTGCTCAGGTTTTCGGCCATATGTCCCAGAGCCAGGGTCCAGCTGGTTGAATTCAACTCAAACTCTTAGTTCCAGGCTGACGTTCAGGTTTTCAGCCTCCCTCGCAGAGCCAGAGCTGCACTTTCGGCTGCGGAGCCATGAGCCACAAGAGGGCACAGCATCCCAAGGACTGCGAGGAAGCCCATCACCTCCCCGGGTGATGGGAGAACGGGGGCACCGCTGGGTGAGGGGACAGTTAAGCAGAAGAAAACACTCCCACTGAGATCAGGTAGCTGCAAACAGCCCCCCTAAATGGCCGCCTGGGCTGCCAGGCTTGGCACTAGTTGAGTGGTATCAGTCTCGTGTTGGGTAGTGGGGAGAGAGGTTCCACAGAAGCACTGGACTTGGTGCCCATGTCCTGTCAGCCACTCTTTGCTGCCTGTGTGATGCTGACCCTAATACCAATGCCCCTGCACTATCATGGCCATCCTCATGACAGAAAGCTCCCAGTGATTTTTCCTATCAGAGTATTATGGAGCTGTAACTTGCCATTCCCCCTCTGTCCCTCCTGATGCAGCCATGGGGATAACTCACTCCTAGGCCCAGGGACACGTAGCACCCAAACTGGTCCCTGAGCCTTTGCCAGTGCTCCTTCCCCTGTGCCAGTGCTCATGTGGCCCCAGGGACTCTTCGGGGGTGACATGCACCCACACACCCAGAAGGTTCCGGGGGGGTGCAGCAGAACCCACCAGGCTGCTGCCTGCTGTGCCTGGGTCATCACACAGACACAGCCTACAAGCCCCACAGGGGACATGACCAGAGTGGGACCTTCCTTGACCAGCCACACTGGTCCAGGTGCCACACTGTGGCTAAGAAGCACCTTCTGCATTTCCCCAAGAGAATGTGTCCCCAGGTATGGCGCACCCACAGCACCAAGACCTGGTAGGGGGGCTCCTGTCCCACATGGCACCCATCCCCTATGGACCAGCTCCAGCTTGTGCTGAGAGACGTGGGTCTTGGCTCAGGCAGATACACATGGGGCAGCCCACTCCTGCTGGGGGAGCAGCAGCATTCCTCTGGGAGCCCGATGGGACGCATCACAGAGCAGAGGAAAAGCTGTGTGGGGTTAGCACAGTGCAGCTTTATTTCCATGGTGCACAAGGAAGTTCTCCCCCATGGGCTCAAATCCCTTCGCACAAACCCTCTTACTGTCCCACACCATAACCCACCACAGCTTTTGCTAGCCAGCCCTGTGACTAGCTGCAGCACCCCTACTGGAGAGGTATGGATCCCACAGAGGGGTGGGAGCCGTATTTTCCCCTCAGCTACTTACAGAGCCCTTCTGCTACCTCGGCGCAGGATGGTCAGGTGAGGCCCGCCGTCCCCAGCACACCCCAACACCAGGAGGCTGCCCAGATCCTGCTGGAGCAGGGACTTCCCAGAGTGGGGTACTGCAAGGTACTGCCAGGCCTGGGCTGGCTGAAGGGCATCTCCCAAGTGTTGTGTGGGACTTTTGATCCCAGCAGGGCCACCCAGGAAGGTCTGCAAGTGGCTGCAGGATTGCGCCTTGCTCGGACCTTTTTCACAATTCGGCAGGGACAGGTCACTACGGTGTAAAGCAGAGAGCAGGCTGCAGGGCTGGATGCCAAAAGGGGGCTGCACACGGGGTCTCCACCTGCCCCTTCCTTGTGAGGGGCACTTGGGGCTGCCACACAGAGAGGAACAAAGCCAGCACTTGGGTCAGGTGCCTACAAACCACCTCACAGACAAAGCTCAGCTACAGGGACACACGCACACACACACTGGACCATGGTCAGCACTCCCCAGAGGACACAGACGAGGGCAACGTGGGAGGCAGGAGGAGGTGGGGGTCAAAATTCTGGCCTGGCACCAGGCAGAGCCACCCAGACCAGGAGCTCTGTGGGCTGTGGCTGAGGGCAGGTCCCCCGTGCCCCATCCCATCGGCTCCTGCCCCTCACTGCAGCACACAACACTGCCCCGGGGCACGGCAGGCAGCAAGGACCATGGGGAGTCATATCACCCCTCCAACTCATCTCGCCAAGAGTGCTGCAGACTGCGAAGAGAACTGAAAAGTGCTTAGAAAAGAGAGAAACCCCCTAGAAAACCCACCCCAGACAAGAGCCCGACCTCACCTCCCTGCTCTGAGCATCCCTGCTGGCCCGGGGCAACACCACAGAGGAAGGGGGGGCCGGGGCCGGGGCCAGCTGGGATGGGAGGCACACAGAGCACCCAGGCTCGCCCCATCCCTGCCCTCTACACCAAGGCGTAGTCGAACTGGCCCCTCTCCAACCCCTCCTTGTGGTCAGTCCAGGAGGAGGCAGGCATGCGGCTGTAGGGGTCCAGCAGGATGCGGAAGCAGCGCACCATCAGCATCACCAAGAAGACCAGGAGGAAGATGACAAAGGCAAAGACGGTTTTTTGCTCAGCATCCATGCCCGCAGTGCTGGCCGGGTGCTCGACCAAGGAGGGGGACAGGAGTTCATAATCCATTGTCGATGCATCATTCATGGCAGAGGTGAGGCACTCTGGCTGCAAGGAGTGCGTGGACAGGGCGCATTTAGGCTCAGGCAGCAAGCTCCAGCCTCCTGCTGTGCCCACGCGCCCCGAGCACCACCTGCACACAGGTCACTCCATAGCCACTGGCACTGCTAAGCTGAGCTGAGGAGCCTGGGATTCACTCCTGCAGAGGCCAAGAGCTCCTGGAGGGAAAAGCAAAGATGGTGAGGGAAGAGGAATTGGCCACAGGCTTCAGCAATCCTGATAAATAACTATAGACAGGAAAGGGCAGGGAAGAGCCCTCTGTTGCTAGAAATGCAGCTACCTGAAAGCTGATGCAGCCAGACAAGCAGCCACGTATCGGGCAGAAAAGCCTGGGGACTGTGGCATTCATGGTTAGGGGCTGAATTAAGCATGTATTTTCAGCCAGGAAATGTGGGAAGATATTTTTTTTAATTGAACAAATATTTCAAATGTGAAACCTATCTTAATTATTGTTATTTTAAATTCAACCATGGCTCCTAAACACCAGGAGTCATTTTTGCTTTAATTAAAGAATTAGAGGGGTTAAATTTTTGCTTTTGGCAGCTGGAGGAAGTCTATAGGGGATGAGGAAGGAATTCTATGTAGGGAGGAGGCACTTTGTAGAAAATGCTAGTGAGGAATCTTCAGAAGGAAATCTCCCTTACCACCTTTGAAGGCAGAGGTTCGCAAGTGGATTCCTGGTTTTCTAGCAAGCTCAGGAAGCACTTCCACAGCAATGTCACTCATCAGGGACACAAAGGAATAGGGACACAAAGTGGGCAGCTCAGGCCACTGGTATAGAGCTTGCCACTGGTCATAAACCCCCAGCAATCCTCTGGAGAGGCTGCTCAACTGCCAAGCCCAGTGCTGCAAGACTATTTTGGCCCAATTGCCCCAAATCATAGGAAAACATAGGCTGAGAAGGACCTCAGCTGTCAAGTCACAGTAAGTTTCTTGGGGCTTTATCTAGTCTGGTCTTGAAAATCTCCAAAGGTGGGCACAAGTTTAGAGCTTGCCCACTCCTCCTGAGGGCCTTATGTCCAGCTGCTGTCCTTTGAACCTTTGGTTTCGCACCAGGCCTAGAAGCGACTGAGTCCTGGGAGGGCACCTACCTCACTGCAGCTGCGTGGGGGCACTAGCATCGCTACTGCAGCAGGAGCAGGAGTAGGCTGTGTCCAAACAGCCACTTCACTGTGCAAGGATCTCCAGGGTCCAGCTTCCTTGGGCTAGGGACAAAGACAGCAAAAGCGGTTAAAAGGACCACAATCACTAGCGGTCATAGCAAAGCACCACGAAACACCTTTGAGGTTAGTAACTACAAGTTCTCAGTGTCTCTTGTCAGAGCAGCATTAGCTCCATTCACCCAGGAAAACACCTGCACTAACGTCTGGTCATTTGTGATTGCACACAGAATCTAACCCTGCACCAAGAGCCCCTTTTTGCCGTGTCTTGCTTAAACACCAGGCAGAGCTTCCCTGCTTTGCAGCTGCCAAGAAGCCACGGCTGGCCAAGCTCCTTCCACCAGCCACAGAGACTTTAGGGGAGATTTACGATTCTGATGGACACATCTGGGTTAAGAAAATTCCCTTCATGGTCCTCGGTACCAGATATGCTCAGAACAGGCCCTGCTTTATTATAAGCAAATCAACTACAAATCATGCATCTGGAGGTACCCAATTGACTTGTAACTCACATCAATAGGGTAGGGAGGAATATGCATATTCAGGACAAAATACATGATTTTCTGCCAAATAGTAGCCCTGTATTCAGGATAAATTATTTCTCTCCCAGTTGGGGAGGAGAATTTTGAGCAGAGCCAAAAAAAATGCTGATAAGATAGTTAAATGAAGGCAGCTGTTATTTAAGGAATATGTGATTGAGTTTTATTAAGATTCATGTTCCCTTAGTAACTAAAAAGAATACATGCGCAAGGAAATTGCTAAATAGGGACAGAACTCACAAAGGAAGAGGACCATTGTCAACTATTTATTAACACTGTGGGGAGATTTTATGGGTATGAAACACAAATTAAATGTTCATTTGGGAATGGCAAATATTTTAAAAGAATCATAGAATGGTTTGTGTTGGAAGGGACCTTAAAGATCATCTATTTCCAACCCACCTGCCACGGGCAGGAACACCTTCCACTAAACCAGGTTGCTCAAAGCCCCATCCAACCTGGCCTTGAACTGTTCTGGGGATGGGGCCTCCACAGCTTCTCCGTGCAACTTGTAAAAGAAGAGTAGTGAAGAAGTACAGAGTAGTATTTACAAATGCAGGATGCCATCTGGTGTGGGGGACTTACTGTTCCCCCTGCAGACACCCCCAAACTGAGAGTCTGATCCCATGAGTGGGCACTGGCTGGAGGTTATGGGATCTCAGCGTGCATCTCTGTGCAGCATTGGCATGACTCAGCCTGCTCACTGAGCAACACCAGACACTTCTGCTAGCACCAGCATCTTCCACCCTTTGAGTTCTTGCAGTTTTCTGAGCAGGAGTCAAGACCGACGGATAGGTACTGTACAGGAAAGCATAAAGAGTATCCAAAGCAGAATCAGAGCCCAAACAGTGAAAGCAGCTGGAGAAAGTCTTGTATCAGCTAGACAGCAATTTCTGGATACTGACAGTTCTGGTATTGCTTGCTTCCAATTTACAGTACTTTGCTCAAAAATCTGTTCTTCCTTTACACAGCTTACTCCCACCATCAATCAAAGATGAAGCCAGGAGCCTTGGCACAGCTGGGCTTAGCTCTGCATTAGTGCACAGCCTGTATTCTATGTTAGTGCTGCACAGGGTTTGGTGGGAGAGGAACCCACCTTTGGATCCAGGGCCAAGGCAGCTCACCAAGTCACTAATAAATTTGTCTTTGAGAATTTGGATGCTGGGAGCTTTTCAGTACTGTAATTAACATCAAGAAACACCTAGGAATTAAAAGTGTGCACTTTATCAGCAGGAATTAAAAAAGATCAATGTGATTTGCACAATAAAGCGGGATTGTACCAGAAAGGCTGATCTATTCAAAGAATGGAACTGGAAGATAGATACTATTATGAGCCACAGTGAAGCAGGGTTTAATTGCACAGTGTCATGGATGCAGTCCAACAACTAGGGAGTGACTTGGTTTACACACTTTTAAATATACACAACTTAGTACTGTCTTATAACCAAAAATAGACATTTACAATTATATAACAATGACAAATGAGACTAATGTATTAAATGGAGAAGGTGGAACTACTTTTGGAGGAGGAGTTATGAGGGGCTAAAATATTTAAATTCAAACGAAGAAAACAGAGTAAAATGTCTGACAAAGAACTGGAGCAAATTCATTAGGATAGCACTAAAATAACCTGATTTGAAAGGCACAAACCCACCGTCACTCCCCATATAAACCTATTTGAGAAAACCTGGAGAAAAATCCAAAAGATAGATGCATCCAGGGCTCTGGGAATGTCTCAGAAAGACAATTTGCTAAGCAAAATGAGCAGGGCAGTGCAGCATACACCATGCCATGCTTCAGGGCCCTGCCTGAGAGCACTCTGCTGCTCTGTGGGAGCCATGGGTCTTACAGGACCCTGCTCCACATTCCCCTTTGCTCATCGCGTTGCTGCACATGGTACACACGAGCCTGTTGCAAACATTCAGCAAATGCAATCACCAGGGAGACAGGAAAGCAAGCACCCTTGCAGAAAAACAAGTTTCTGCCTCAGCAAGAGGTTTCCAGGACCTAAGATCTCTAGGGAGAGGAAAAGGCTATACTTGCAGGTGTCGCAGATGTGTGGCTCTCCCTCAGTCGTCCCACTTCTATGCTCCCAAGCCCACAGCCTGAGGCTGGTGGCTGAGCCCCACTGGGACAGAGGCACGTTTTGGGGAGGTGCAGGATTGTGCCTGGTGCTGTTATACGGAGATCATGACACAGCTGAGGTCTTTGCTGGGCTTACATTGCCTTTTTCAGTAAATGTTGCTGCCGATTCCTGGCAGCAAATAGCGAACAAGTCCCACTGGGTTACTGCACAGCTGCCAGCGTAAACACAACCACTGTCATACCAGGGCCTGCACGTCCCAAGACAGCTGGAGATTCAGATGCTCAAAAGAGGACGTAAGGAGAGTTACCATCCCTGTTAACCTCTTCCCAAACCCTTTATTTTATCCAGCTGGCATTTTGCAATGCTCACCTTTCCTTTCACAGGACCTGCTTGTATCCTAGCCTAGTTCTGCCCCTTAGGGAGAGAGCTCAGAGGCTCTGTTTCAGGAACAAGTAACCTGTCCTGGGTGGAATCCATGCTGCGGTGCTAACGATCCCAGCTTTGAGACAAGGGGTACAGGTCTCTGCTCTAGCATTGCTGCTGATCATGAATTCCTCTCTAGGAGTGTCTGTGCCTCCCACATAAAAGCAGACCATGGAGATGGGTGGAAACAGCTTGTTCTCCGTCATGAGGGCCTCCTTCATGAACCCTCTACATTCCTCTCCATTAGCTGGCCCATCTCCCAGGTCCCTTGTAGGTCCAAGGAAGACCCCAAGTCTCAACAGGGTCCCCCAACTGCACTGATGTATCCGGATGTTCCCTCATGCTCTAAAGCCCGTTATCAGCATCTGCCTTCAATACTTTCCACAAGGAATGGCACTCCTGTCCCATAGCTAGACAGGCTGGGACTGCCGAGGCCTTCCCTCCTCTGCCATGCCTGGCATGCAGGGAGACAGCAGGGCAGGGACTAGGGAAGACCACTGTGCCCCAAGCACAGGGAGCCAGGCAGAAGGGGCTATATCCACAACCCTCTCACCCTGGGGTGCAGGAGGACACCAGGCATGCCCTTTGTCCCTGCTAGGTGCATGGCTGTTCCTTTGGTTCCTTTGGTTCCTTTGGTCTGGGACTCCAGCCCAGCCCAGCTCTCCTGCATGTTTATACCCCAAACCCTGATGGAAAAACTTGGCAAAGCTTGTGCTAAACCAGCCTGCGTCTAATTGGAAAAACACCAGTGTTTCTCTGATCCCATGCAGCCAGTGTGGAGGGGCCTTCCCAGCAAGGCAGCTCTGCTGCCAGGATTGCAGCTGAGCCCAACTGGAGAGGAAGATGAGCAGCACTCAGGGCATGGAGGGGAGAACTAAGCTAATCAGGCCAGAGCAGGAGCACGACACACTGAGTGTGAGACACCACCACCCCCGGAGGGAGCGGGGGCAGTGCTGGGGCTCTGGGGTCCATGGCTGTGTCACTATCACATGCCCTGGCCTTTTGATGGCTGCCCCTCGTGCTGGCATCTGAGCTATGCCCAGAGTCAGCCCACAGGCACAGCACCGGGCACAGTGCCCCTCACCTAGCTGTAAACTTTCTCCAGCCTCTTTTCCACCTAAGAGATGGTCTGTCCTAATCTTTCAGGCCAGCTGAGCCTTTGACACAGCTAAAGGGCCGTGCTTCAGCTGAGGGTGAGGTTTAATCCATCCTCAACTAAGGAGAGATGCTCGTTCCTCAGTCCCAGACTTCGTAATCCCTGGTTTCATGGGGAGGGGGGGGCATGGGAAGCAAAGCTCTGCAGAACACCCTGCAGGGTGTGCTTCCTGTCTGCAGTTGTATTAGCACACGCAGAAACCTCACCACTGCCAAATTAAACCACCTGGGAATGAAGATAGCTACCCAGGAAAGTTGGCTCCCACCCACCCCAACCCAAAGTCCAGCATCCTTCTCTCTCCATCCAGCCCTGACAACTGCCACCAGAAGATATACTGGGTCCCAGCACCAGATCCACGTCCTGAGCCCACCACCAGTGAGGGGTAGGTGGTCCCTGACAATGCAAAGGGAATGTGTCATTCGCCCCCCACTCCCCCTTGCATATATCCCTGGATCTGCAAGCCCCCCATCCTACCCATCGCATGAGCACCTGAGAGGGGTTGGGGCATGGACAGTACCTGGCTGGCATGGGCCGGGGGGCCCTGCCGCTCAGCCACAGCTACTCCCAGCTTCAGCACTTGCCATCTCGAGGGAAGGAGCAGCCTCCCGTCTCCTGGAGAGCACACAGAGAAGGCAGCTGCGCTTCACTCACGCTGGAGCGGGTTCCTATGGCGATGCAGAATCAATTATAATAAAAGGTGGAGCACAGCAATTGGAGCTGAGAGAAGTTTCAGGAGCTGCCTGCCTGGGAAAGCCAGGCTGTGGAAGAGAGTAGGGCTGGAGGCCGGGCCTGTCCAGCCCTAGAGTACAGCTCCTGAATCCCAGTGCTCCCCTGAGTGCTCCCAGTTCTCCCAGTGCAGCACACAGGGGTGTGCCAGGCGCTCCTGCTGGTCCTGCCTGCACTTCCCAGAAGGGTGTCCAAGGCTTTGGGAGCAACGTGTATGATCCAGCTGCAAATCTGCCTAGCACAGGCCTGCACACTCCCACCCTTCCCACCATCCCCATCAGACACAGAGGGTGCAGATCCCACTCTGATAAGGCTTCGTGTAGCAGCAGAATGGGCAGCCCTTGCTCTCCCACACAACTTTCCTTCTGCATAGCTCTCCAAAAGCTGTTCCAGTCCCAAGGGCACTATGCCTATGCTACCACCTCTTCTAACGCATCCAAGACCCCTGTCTGTCCACACTGCCCGTGTGTGTCCCAGACCCACAGCCCCACTCCTGGCACACTGGGATGTACTGGGGGAAGCAGAGCGTTCCTGCTCGGCAAGCACACTGCTGCTGTTCATGCAGTGCAGCCAGACCTGACTGCCTGCAGCACCAGGACCTAAGACATAAACAAGTCAGAGGTGCAGTGTAAGAGATACTGGGTACACAGCTGATCATGAAGATGTTCAAGGGGTGAAGGAACCGGGACTGCAAAATCTCACTACAGCCCTGCGTACACTTTCCCACCCCAGACTCAAGGAGTGATCCAGCTTCAATGCCAAGCCTGGCAGCAGTTTGGGATGCAAGGGGCTGCCAGGCTTGTACAGTGTCACACCCAGCTCGCAGGGAAACAGGACCAGATTTGGGAGGTCTCCAAGAAACTGGCTACGTACTTGGCCCTTAACGAGAAATTTGAACCAGAGCCTTGAACCAGAGCCTGACAGTGCTGCACAAGCTCCTCAAGGTTGAGTGTGTGTCACCAACTCTGCCTGTCACTGCCTCCCACCTGCATGCCCTCCCCGCCTCTGTGTGCCAGATCTGTACAAGCAAAAAAGGGCAGCATTTTCTGTTCTGGAGAAAGGAGACAGGAGACTTGGAGCCACTGCTAATGGGATGCAATCTGGAGGAGGAACTAGCACCAGATGGGATGGGAGAGGTGAGTCAGAGGGACAGGGTTGGTCGACAAGATCAGGACAGACTGACTGTAGCAGAGATCACAGGGTCATGATCCACACCCAGTTTCGAGGGACATCCACAAACAAAGGCTCTGTTTCTTTGTCCTGAATCCTGAGCTAAAAGATGCTGGAATACCAGGGTCAGGTCTCTGGCAGATCAGCAAGTGAAGAATGCCCAGCAGATAAATATACAAGCTCCCACCACCAATACCCCTGAGATCATGGCATAGCCTGGCTGTCTGAACAAATCCCAGTATGGATTAGATGACAAAGTTGCATATAGCTGCTGAGAGGTGATGCAATTCCTCTCCATGTTGCTTCCTTTTCACAATTTCAGCTATTTCCCCAGTGCAAAATAATCATCCTGCAAAAATTAATCACCAGGCCATAAAACCAAGTTCCTCTAAGTGTGACAGTACCAGAGGAACACAGTTGTGATCCCCAGCCCCTTCAGTGCAGTGCAGCATACCTCCTTCCTACAGTAAGGTAATTCATTGCAAATATCTGTGAATAGCCACATAATTTACTTTTTGATTCATCTTAGGTGCTAACTGAAATATATATTTTTTTTTATTATTTTTTTTTTTTTTCTGAAAGGTGCCTACAGACAACATTCTCACACTTAATCAGTACAGAGAGACTTCTCACTGCCTGGAGCAAAGGGGAGATAGGCCACATCAGTCACCTCCCTGCAAAATTAATATTTTTATGCTAGTAATCTGTCCTCTGGCAGGACTGTGTGTGTGTGAAAGGACAGTTCATAAAGGCCTTCACAGCCACTCATGGAATAGTCTCGGAAGCCTTTTATGCTCTGTGGTTGCACTGGTTGTGGAACTGTGTGCCCTGCAAATCACAGGATATGCTCGCATAGATGGTCCTCAAAATCCCCTTGGCTAGCCACTGACTCTCCTCTATGCAGTCCATCCAGCCCAAGCTGACTCAGCCCAGTATATCCCAGTCCATTCCAGCCCAGCCTAACCCAATCTGATCCAGTTCAGTCCAGTCAAACCCTCTCCAACTCTCCTTTTGGCCTCACAGCCGTGATTTTCATGTGTCTCGTATGCCACGATTAGCCAAGTAGCAGATCCCCACCCAAGGAGTGAACATCACAGCCTCTGGCCAGAATGAAACCTCTGAGCTGGTCATGCACCAGTACAGTGTCCAAACTTGCAAAAGCAGCTGCTCTGTGAGATGACAGCACAGATTTTTACCATTTCCAGCTGTTGTTTGTTTTTCAGACCCAGATTTTTGTGGGCTTTTCTGTGGCTCATTTGCCCACTGCCTCATCCTTCATTATTGTCCCTCATTATTGTCTTTCCTCGTCACCCTTTGCCCCAGGCTGTGGGTCTGTGAAGACAAATGAAAGCAAACCAACCCCTCTCCAGGTGCCCCCACAGTCTGTGTGCTTTCTGTGGGGAAGCCTGCTACAATTTCCAATCCTGATCTGTGGAGGGGAGTCCTCAGTGCCTCTCCCAGCCCTTCTCCTTGCAGAAGCCAGCTGAGTGCCATGCACAGAGCTGCTGTGGAGGGCCAGGACACGGCCAGCAGCACGGCACCATCCCAGGAGGGACCACCCACTGCCCCAGGGCCTCTGGGGAGCTGAGATTTTCTCATGCCCCCTCTTCTGCCTCAAGCTATGACAGACACTCTGCACTCTGGTGGAGGCTGTGGCTGCATTTCAATGAGCTCCTGATGATATCACCTTTAAACTGATACGGGTTGTTTATGCAAACACAATTACACCAGCTGAGGGCTCTCCACGTTTTTAAGGGTCAGGCAGGATTTCCCTTGCTGGGCCTGTCTCCAGCAGAGCAGGCTACACCTGGGACACAAAGAGGTCTGTTTGCACAGAGCAAGATCCAACAGGACCAGTGTACACCAGTTCCAGCCCACAAACTCCCAAAAGCACAGGGATAGAGTATCTGTGAGCAGCAGCAGAACCCTGGTACAGTGAAGACCCTCACTATCCCAACCTGGTTAGCTCTGGAGTCTTCCTAAAAGAGCATAAAACCACACCAGGCATAGGGATCACTCCTTTCTGCAACAGTGGAAGCAAATCTTACTGTTCTGCCTGGTGGCATCTTGCAGAGAACCCACAGGACTCTGCTGGCCCAGAAGAGGCTTCCTAATCAGAGCAACAGACGTTGTGCTGTGCTAGCACATCTGAGTATTGGGGTCAGCGTGGGGAGAGCAGATCTCTCTTCTTCAGGCAAGATAAGCACAGAATGGCTTTAGTGGCACAAAATGTGCTGGTTCTCCAAGACAAATGATCTGGGCAAGTCACCCGTGCATCCCTTTATAGTTAAGGGAAAATAGAGGGTGACCAGAAGGAATACATCACTGCACCCAGCACAGTAAACTCGTCCAGGTAGAAAATTCAAGCCTTAGACATGGCTGCTTCTCCCCAGGGAAAGAGGACCCTACAGTGACACGGATGCGGGTTGTTTATGGTTCACACATCTACTGGTGGGTAGATGAATTGCACTGCAACGCTTACTGTTTGACTTGGTTCAAGGGCTCCTGTAACCCTGCCAACTGAGCATTTAACTAACAGAGATGAGATACAAGGCAGCAGTGAACCTGAGCAGGCAAAGGTCTGTGCAGTGTAGCACATATTCCTTGGCTGTGGGATAAACTTAAAGGTGTTAAAGGTAACGGAGGTGTCTGCAAGCAGGTCCCACTTGGCACTATCATGAATGTCCTTGTCTTTATATTAAAGCAAAGCAGCGTGTTCTCATGCAAACATCCTTTTGCTTAGCAGGAGAAATTATTAATAGAATTGTTTTCTTCTAAGAAAATCCTGCAGGAGTTCCAAAGACCAAACCTCTTCCCAGATGGGATTTGCATCATGCCATGCACCCACTAGAAGTAAGTCCAGTGCTGTACAACTCAGGGTTCTCTGCATCTGGAAGGACATCAGGTTATGTATGCTATGCTCTTCTTCCTTCTAGCATTAGCTCCAATAAATGTTATTTTAATCAATACCTCGTGGAGCCTGAGTGCCCTTTTTATTGGAGCATAATGAACGGTAGCCCTGGTGCATTACAATGATCTAAACTAACAACTCTTTCTCTTTGCGTTTACTGCCTTTGGTGCCAGAGAATGTGGAAAAAGCTCTGTGAAGAGAAGAGCATCACAGGAGCATTCAGAGCCCACACAGGGGCCATGGCCCACCATGCTCTGAGGGATGCACGGTTCCCCTGGGCCCTGCTGCCCTGGGCAGTGTTTTTTCTCCAGCTGCACTCACGAACAGCACATGCTGGAGTCTGCACATCTCCCACAGCCCATGGGACAGCTGAGTCCATCAGTGTATGCACCTGACCAGCACATGTAGCACCCAGAGAACATTACTAGGGCTTTGGGAGCACAGAGGCCTTTTTGCCCTTAGTGTTCCTTGCTATCCTGCACAGCCCTTGGCCCTTCCCAGCACTGCACGCTCTTCTTTTGTCCCTGAGCAGGCAAAGAAGGGTCATGTCTGCACCAGAAGCCAAATTCCAGCTGATCTAACACTTTTGACTTTAAATTCCCCTATTTAAATCTCTGTTAACAAGAACATGCCTAAAGGAATCAGCGTGTGGGGAACTTCCTCTGCTGCCCTCACTTCTTGGAAGCATTTCAGAGTTGTTTCTGCCAAAGATTTTGCCTTTTATGACAGAAGAGATGGATAAGCCTCAGGGAAGTTTGGGACAAAAGTTCCCTGAGAAACGTGGAAGACTCTGGCATTCGGAAATATTGATCCTGACTGTACTTCAGAGCACTGATTTAATACTGCACTGCAGCCTGCACAGTCACTGCCCAGTAAAACACCAGAAAGGGTGGTTCAGGCTTTAGATTATGCTAACCTAATTGCACCGTGGAGACAGCAAGGGAGTTTGTTTTGCCTGGACCTAAAGGACTTTATAATTAAATGAGGCTCAGTCTTTGCATTATCTCACCACTCGGCCAAGCACTTTTGAAAGAAAAAAGCAGAGTGTTTCTCTAATCAAAAATCTATTTACCTATGAAATGAAATAAATCTCAGAACAGCATCTAAGCACTGTGGTTTGCTTCTTTTTTTTTTCTTCCTTTCTTTTTTTTTATGCTGATGAAGTGATATTGTAACATACTGCAGTGGATAAAACCCCGTGGCATGGAATGAACGCTTTTGTCTTTGACGACTGGGGTTGCACATTTGGATCCTTTAGTTCAAAGCAAAAATAGTTGCCCGTGGCTCAGTGAAAATCCTTGTGTTTTCACTGATTAAAGATTTTAATTTAACTGCCAATGGCAATTAACTTAATGAAAATTAACTTCTGACCTACTGCGAGCCCGGATTGCTGCAAGTGTTGCTGCTGCTTCAGAAAAGCTGAAAAACTCGGGGAAGTTTCTTGTCTCCCAGCAGTCTGAAGACAG